>NC_056743.1:1911331184-1911693684 GCF_019279795.1 Protopterus annectens | reverse complement strand
CAGGGTTTGTGGGGGCTTAACATTTTGCCAGGTTATCACTTAATAGTATGAAGCTATCTTGCTGAATATTCCAGGGTTAGCTGGGGTTCTAGGATTTATTTTTATTTCAAAGGAGACCATTTTGTGATCTGACCCTACCAGAGAAGACTTTAAACTAGGGGATGTGCAGCAGTCTCCCATATTAGTGAGGACCAGATCCATTATGGCTGCTCCCTTGGTTGGTGTAGGGAGTTTATGTTTAAAAAATCCAGGAATCGCTGTGCCTGCATGTATGGTGTCGTATAGGATTCCCAATTAATAGGGGGTAGTTAAAGTCGCCTATAAATATGGTATTGGGTTGGATAGTGAGTGTTATCCAATAAGTTTAAATACATGGCATGGGTTTCCTGGGTTATAGAGGGGGACCTATAGCTTGCAGGGAAGTGGTATTGGATTTTGCCTATGGTGATTTGAACATGGAACAGCTCAAGTGCATTGTCGCATTTGACCAGTCTTGAGGTATGTTTATTTTTTATGTAAATCGAGACACCTCCACCTTTAGTCCCTGTCTGTATAGTAGCTGGCCTAAATGTGTGGAAGGCATTATAACCTTACACTGTTGGTGTGCTCTCCGCAGCTTTAAACCATCTCTCAGTGACTGCACAAATGTCAGCATTCTTCAGGGTGAAGAGAGCTTCTAGGAAGTAGAGGATTTTTTTTTGTTTTGTTTAGACTCCTAGCATTGAGCAGTAACCCCTTCAGATTTTCTTGGTTTTGATTTGCTATGTTGGATGTACTTTCAGTTTGGCATTGCCTAAAAAGGCCCTACGGGGGAAAACAATGTTTTAGGTAATATTCGAAAGCCTAGAGAGGAGAGGTGCAGACCATCCCTGGAAAAGCAATGTGGTCTTCTGGCCATCTCCTTCCATGCTGATAAATATTGAACTCCTTAGAATGACACCAGAAACTAAGCCAATTATTAAAATTAGTCATCTTTTGTTCATATTATGGCATCATCCCTGGAAAAGGTAAAATGCTGCTCAATGCTAGGCTCATACCAGCCTGGGACACATATTCTGAGAGCTCCATGTTGTCTTTCTTCATATAGTCTAGGGAGGTACATCTCAGGTCATTTCCACTGAAATGGACAATGACTGAGTCACACTGGTACTTGAGTGTGGGCATAATATGCCAGGAACTGGCCCCTGATGAGCAAATGACCGTGACTTTCTCCTTACTCAGCCTGGTGAGAGAGACATCAGTGTGTCTCACAATGGAGTCTCCAATGAGTTGAATGTTGTATTGTGTGGTGACTTGTCTTACAGGCATAGAAGTAGAGGCTCCATGATATGTGGCTCTGTGTGTTGATGTGGGTGTTATTTTGAAAGAGTGCATTTATAGGTTCGTAGGTTCATAGGTAGGTACTAGGCTATTGGCCCTAGGGCCTATACAAGCCTAGCAAAAAAGGTACCCTGGCTTTCGCCACCCAAGAAAATTATTTTCCTGTGCCCCTGTCGAGCAGAGCCACAGAGGTGATCCCCGGATTTAATTTCCTATATCCCATCCAATCATCAAGATTTTTCTTGAAGAGTGCTAATGAGGAGCTTTGTTTGATATAGCTAGGTAGTTTATTCTAGAGTATGGGAAGTCTCTGGGACAGGAATCTATCCCTCAATCATGTTCTGTTTATTGTGGTGACAAGGTTTAGGTCCCTAGAGCGTGTAGCTTGGATGGATTGGGATTTCTTTAAGTGGAGCATGTCCAACAGCTCTGGGTTTGACATACCTTTGTATGTTAGGAGATCACCTCTGAGTAGGTGATATGCAATGGAGTAAAGCTGAAGTTTTTTTGAGACTGTCTGCATAGGGCATCTGTTTGAGGCCAGTAATCCTCTTTGTGAGGTATTTCTGCGGGCTTTCCAGTTGTTGTAGATGTCTTGTGAGGTACATACCAAAAGGATTGTTGTACTCTGTAATGGGTCTAATGAGTGATGAGTAGAGGGGAACAACGACCTCTTTTTTTTCCTGGATGAGAAACCTTTTGTGATGAGGTGTGCCAAGTAGAAGGATTTCCTGACTACTGTGGCGATGTGATTATCAAAAGAGAGACTACTGTCCACCTGTGTCCCAGGGTCTCTTATCACACTTTCGGTGTTAAGTAAATGACCACCTATGTGGTAGTTCATGAGTACAGAGTTTTTACCAAAGGGGATGACAATGCACTTTTTGGCATTGAGCTTGAGGCCATGGTTTTGACACCAGGCATCTGTCTCACTGAGGACCTTTTGTAGGATGTCCACATCATTAGGAGTTTCATTTATGGTCCTAGTTTGCAGTCATCTGTGAACGTTGTTAGCCAAAGACCTTCTATGTTAGCCTGTACTTCAGAAAAGTAGATACCAAACAGGAGAGGACCTGGGACTGAACCTTGTGGTACTCCACTTATCACTAGTCTGAAGTCGGATTTGGAGTCTGCTACTTTCACATTGTGGGTTCTGTCAATGAGCCAGTTGGCAACGCATCTTGTGACATAGGGATTTATACCTAGTTTAGTGAGCTTATCTATAATTCCAGAGTGAGGGATGGTGTCAAAAGCCTTGGTGAGATCTAGATAGACTGTGTGAGCCACCTTACCCTCATCTATGGCTTTGGTGACTGCCTCAAAGAAGTCTATCAGGTTTAGGAGACATGATCTGCCTTTTACAAACCTGAACTGGGTGGGGTTCAGAGTTTGGAGATTACCAATGTCTTTGTTTATAAGTTCCATGATGATACGTTCCATGGCCTTGCAGACCAGGCTCATTAGGCTAATGAGGCGGTAGTTCCTGGGGTCCATGGTGGCTCCCCCCTTTGTGGAGTGGGATAACTATCACTGAGCACCATTCAGTGGGCACAATGCCTGAGGTGAGGCTATGATTGAACATGATACTTAGTTGGGGTGCCAGTTCATTCTGTAGTTCATGTAGAATGCAGCCTGGGATGTTGTCATGTCCCATGAATGCTGTGTTCTTGGCTTTGGAGAGTGTGGTTTTTACCTGTGCAGCCGTGATTACAGGAACTTTGCATTCTTCCGGTATAAAGATGAGCCCTTTAGGGGGTGAGAGGAGGGTAAAGTTAGCACTGAACCTATCTGCCAGGATGTTGACAATATCAGTTCGTTCTGTATATTTAGTGCCATTGTGCTGTAACTCAGAGCAGATTTGAGTGTTGAGTGTTGCCATTGAGATTCTTGACATAGCTATAGAATGCTTTGTGGCTGTCTTTAGAATCAGTGGCAATTTTGTTTTTGTAACTAGCTTTGGAGGATTTTATGAGGGATCTCAGCTTCTTACTGAGGCTGACCAGGGAGTTCCTCTAATCATGGGATTTTACTCTTTTGTGCAACAGTTTATTTCTTCTGTTGTAGAGTTTATTTATGGTGGGGGACCACCATATTGGCTTCCTTTTTTTGGAGGATAACATCTTGGTTCTGTTAGGGATAGCATGATCCATACACTCATGTAAGTGCTTATAAAGTGCATTTGTGAGGGATTCAGCAGTCGTACCTCTATTGTCCATCTGCATGGGTGTCGTGAAGTTTGCCACTTCTGTCTTAAGAAGCGTGAAGTTGGCTTTGGAGACATTTTTTATGGTGGTTTCTCTATTGGGTGTGGGGGCGGGATGTGGATGTCTAGGCTGATTAGCTTGTGGTCGGATCTGACCAATGAGGAATTGACCTCTGGTGTGAAACACTGGTCACCCATGTTGGTAATGACCAGGTCTAGGATATTGCTGCCCCTGGTGGGGGTGCGGATAAGTTGATCCAAGGCATTGCAATTTATGAATTCCAGAAAACGTTGAGCAAAAGAGTTGGTTCAGAGTTGCTGAAGATGTTTATTATGTGTACTTCATCTAGGAGATTTTTGGGGTTTAGGAAGGTTAGATTTAAGTGCGTCAGCATATGTGGGTCTATGGGTCTTCTTTGAATTGTGTGTGGTGGGTGCAGGGTGTGTACTAGTGACAACCTTATTGAGATTAGGAGTGCTTTTATGTGAGAGCTTTGCCTCCAGTGACATTGTGTAAATACATCTCTTATATACCATATCAGTTTATTTGAGAATTAACTGGTTGTCAGTAAACATGAGGCAATTTCTGCATTGCCTCAGGACACCCATATCCACCAATCTGGTAACAGAGATACTGGAAAAGTTTGTATCTATGGCAACTGACCCTTTTTTTTGATTAGACAGTTGGAGTGAGAATATCAATCACTGTCAGGAGTATCTGGTTTCCAACTATGGGGGCAGTGCTTGTCACTGCAAACTAGTTGTCCTATGTGCAACCAGGTATTGTTGAAATTTCAATGGTGCTTTTACATGAAAAAAATGATTTTATTGATTTATTTTACTTTACATTTGTTTACCGGGATAGTCTGTCTGGGTGCAAGCCCATTTTCAGTGGAGGCTTGGGAGAAAAGCTCCAAAACCAAAGTATACATAGGCATTGATATAACAATAACAAGTACATTTATATAGCAAGACAAGTACAAATGTACATTAACATCAGTAGCATCTCATTAATATCACAGGATTAAGTAACAGTATATGTTGACATATATAGTGCCATAGGCACTGTTCACGTAGTACTGAGTGCTTTGTTTGGTTAGTTGGTGTTTAAGGGTAGTTAGATATATGCACCAGGGCAATAGTGGCTTATGGTTACTAGATAACATTTTGATGATATTAAAGACTGTTGCAGGTTTAGTTTTGTTAGTCTGGTTAATATAGATTGAGAAAGAGGAGAGGGGGGTTTGAAGAAGGAGATATGTCTGGCATCGTAGTAGGGATTTTTCGAAGGGGATAGTTCTGGGGGAAGAAACATGCAGCAGAAGGATTATCCAGGGCTGATGCAGGAGCAGATCCAGTTGCTATACAGATGGTCTTTTAGCTGTTTCTTGAATTGGATTGGATTTGTAATGTTTAAAGTATGTTGGGGAATAGAGTTCCAGGTTTTGGAAATATGGTAGGAATAGAGGGAATCCCCTGACTTGTTGCTTTTGGAAACTTGTAGGAGGGTTTCATGTGAAGATCAGAGCTGTCGAGTGTTAGTATATGGTTGGAGTATTTGTTGTAAGACTAGGATTCTGTCTGGCTGGTATATGGTTGGAGTATTTGTTGTAAGACTAGGATTCTGTCTGGCTGGGTATATGGTTGGAGTATTTGTTGTAAGACTAGGATTCTGTCTGGCTGGTATATGGTTGGAGTATTTATTGTATGACTAGGATTCTATCTAGCTGGGTATATGGTTGGAGTATTTGTTGTAAGACTAGGATTCTGTCTGGCTGGGTATATGGTTGGAGTACTTGTTATAAGACTAGGATTCTGTCTGGCTGGGTATATGGTTGGAGTATTTGTTGTAAGACTATGATTCCGTCTGGCTGGTATATGGTTGGAGTATTTGTTGTATGACTAGGATTCTGTCTGGCTGGTATATGGTTGGAGTATTTGTTGTAAGACTAGGATTCTATCTGGCTGGGTATATGGTCGGAGTATTTGTTGTAAGACTAGGATTCTGTCTGGCTGGGTATATGGTTGGAGTATTTGTTGTATGACTAGGATTCTGTCTGGCTGGGTATATGGTTGGAGTATTTGTTGTAAGACTAGGATTCTGTCTGGCTGGTATATGGTTGGAGTATTTGTTGTATGACTAGGATTCTGTCTGGCTGGTATATGGTTGGAATATTTGTTGTAAGACTAGGATTCTGTCTGGCTGGGTATATGGTTGGAGTATTTGTTGTAAGACTAGGATTCTGTCTGGCTGGGTATATGGTTGGAGTATTTGTTGTAAGACTAGGATTCTGTCTGGCTGGGTATATGGTTGGAGTATTTGTTGTAAGACTAGGATTCTGTCTGGCTGGTATATGGTTGGAGTATTTGTTGTATGTCTAGGATTCTGTCTGGCTGGGTATATGGTTGGAGTATTTGTTGTAAGACTAGGATTCTGTCTGGCTGGGTATATGGTTGGAGTATTTGTTGTAAGACTAGGATTCTGTCTGGCTGGGTATATGGTTGGAGTATTTGTTGTAAGACTAGGATTCTGTCTGGCTGGGTATATGGTTGGAGTATTTGTTGTATGACTAGGATTCTGTCTGGCTGGGTATATGGTTGGATTATTTATTGTAAGACTAGGATTCTGTCTGGCTGGGTATATGGTTGGAGTATTTGTTGTAAGACTAGGATTCTGTCTGGCTGGGTATATGGTTGGAGTATTTGTTGTAACACTAGGATTCTGTCTGGCTGGGTATATGGTTGGAGTATTTGTTGCATGACTAGGATTCTGTCTGGCTGGGTATATGGTTGGAGTATTTGTTGTATGACTAGGATTCTGTCTGGCTAGGTATATGGTTGGAGTATTTGTTGTATGACTAGGATTCTGTCTGGCTGGTATACTAACTGGTGGGTAATGATTAGTTGGGTGTAGGTTAGGTGTTGGGGGAGTTCTAACCATTTTAATTCTTGTAGGAAGTAGCAGTGGTGGGACCTGTGTGAGTAGTTTTTGGCAAAATGTTAACTCAGTGTGTCTATGGCTATACAGGTCACTGCCAAACAGTTGAGGGGAAACTAATAAGTAGATCCTGATGATTTATGAAGTACTGAGGCAAATATTCTGAAGTTAGAAACAAATCAAGCAGTACTTACTGAAAAGAAAGAATTAGCTTGTCAAGAATGATGAAAAGAGGGGAGTCACCTGAATGGCTACTCTCTGACTACTACTAGTGTTGGTCTTCCTATAGCTGCACTTTACTGGGATACAGGGCTCCGCTGCTTCAAACCCAGCCTGTTTGGTGATTCACAGTCTTGTCCTAGATGATCTAAGGGTGTGTACGCTTGTTGTAGTCTTTTCCTGGTAAATGTGTTGAATAGCAACCAGACCAGTCAGGAATGTCAAGCACAGATACTCACTGCCCAACCAGAAAGAATCAGGAATGAATGCACTCTGCTCCTTTGAATCAGGAATGAATGCACTCTGCTCCCTCGAATCAGGAATGAATGCACTCTGCTCCTTCGAATCAGGAATGAATTCACTCTGCTCCTTCGAATCAGGAGTGAATGCACTCTGCTCCTTCGAATCAGGGATGAATGCACTCTGCTCTTTCGAATCAGGGATGAATGCACTCTGCTCCTTCGAATCAGGAATGAATTCACTCTGCTCCTTCGAATCAGGGATGAATGCACTCTGCTCCTTCGAATCAGGGATGAATGCACTCTGCTCCTTCGAATCAGGAATGAATGCACTCTGCTCCTTCTCCTGCCAGGAACAAACTGCAAGCACAAATTTTAAACTGCAACCTTTGCAGTTATTAGGCTTTCCAGTGACCAGCAGTCCCCAGGAAATAGTGTCCCTGTGCTTCTTCTCTCACCAGGAGAGTACAGAAGCACTAATACCAAGATGACCAATGAGAGGCAGAATGTGGGCTCTGCAGTAATTGGCAGTCTTGGAGTGGATGTTTCATATTTTAAAGGTAAGACAGAAAAATGGGTTAATATGCCAAGGGCTGCAGTACTTATTAAGCAGTTAGACATGAAAAAGGGGGTTGTAAACATGTCTACAAGCACTGCACCTATGAGAAAAAATACAGGCAGTTAGAAGAATGAGAATAATAAATGATCAGCAAAGCAAGGCATCCCAGGGTCAGTGCAGTTTATTTCATCTTGTATATGGTTTGGTTTACTGACTGACAAAGATTACAGATGAGGACAGGGTATTTATACAATTTTGAAAGACACAGCCCTGCCTCTTTAGACATACACTGTGTCCAAATTAGGTCATACATCTATTAAAATTGCTTGTGAGCAGACTAGTTTAAAAGTTACTACTATAACAGGTGTTTTCCCTTTTTTATTGACAAGTACAGCATCAGCATTCCTTTCTTCAGCTTGCTTTGTCATCATATGTTCTTACTTCTTAATTGTCTATCACAACATTTCTAATGAGAAAGACTATTTATTATTGTTACAGCTGCAGTTACTATTTGCATTATTACTGCTGTTGAATAATTCAGAAGTAATGAAAGTTTGCAACTTACAAAGTAGTACACTATAAAAGCTTAATAAAAACTTCATATTATGTCTGCAGCTTTGCAGCATGCATATGCAAGGCACAACATCTGCCCGTCATTAGTTCTATAGATAATGTATGAAGTAGAACAACATACATTTCCTAATTCTTTGATGTTTATGGCATATATGTACATTTTACAAATCATGTACTTTACATTATTTGTATTCTTTACGCATATAGTTTAGGAATGCTTGATATAAATAGAAAAGTACTGATTAATACATGTTTTATACAAATTATAACAGAAGAGTCATTCCTGCTGTTACAATACATCAGTGTGTGTCTGTGTGTGACCCTTATTTCAGACTGCTGTGACCTTTCCACTCTATGTTTGCCTGGGTCCGTGGCTGAGTTAACAATTCTATAAAACACTGCAAAGTGTTATAGCTAGTTTGCATATGTTCTCTGACATTTGCTTATTAGAGGAATTATTTTCAATATAACTATTTATTTATATTAATAATTATGCCTTGATAAAGAGAGGAATTATTCATAAGCACTCTCTTATCTTGGCTGATGCCCTTTTAGCCATGGGTGGGAGGCTGGCATAATGGTTAAGGTGTTTACCTTACAAACACAAGGTAGAGGGTTTGATTCTCAGATGGGGTAACTGGCTAGGTTTAGAATGGCCTACAAAGGCAGTTAGCCTAGTACTGAACTATGAACCTATGAGCCTATTGTATTTCCATGCTGCTTTGTATTCATGCTTTCAGTCGCTGGCATTCACATAAAAGATTGTTCACACATGCTGCTAAGGGAAGATTTCTGTAAGCTGGTGTCTCAACATTGCTTGAGATCCTAATACTATAACAGGGGTAAATTAAGTTTTAGCTGTCTAAGTGGAGAGCCACTAATTTTAAAAGAGCAAGACAGACTGAAAGAGGATGGGCACATTTATTTTCTGTTTCTATGAAAAACAGTGGGATGGCCAATACATTTAAATAGTTGAAGGGAAGTGATTTCACAAAATGATAATTTTGTGCTTACTCACAACAGCCAGTGAAAGAGGAGAGGGGTGGAGATATGTGGTCAAATTAACATAAGAGACAAGCAACTAGAAAGACAGTTGAGTTTAAAAACACAACAGAAGCAGGGTGAGGAAAAACAAATTTTGTGTGACTCACAAGAGACACAGCTATGGTCTCTTTCCTAGTTTAAATATGTAATTAAAAGCAGAATACAAGTAAAACACAGTGTTGAGAAAATAAATCACAATATACAAAACAGAAGAATTCAATAAAGCAACACAAAATACAAGAAAACAAAAACAAACTAACATTTCCTTCACAGCAAATTGTGGCAGATTCTGAATGAGCTTTTCAAAGTTTTATTTTTAAAGATGAAATGAAAATAGCTAATTTTGGCTTTATACCAGTTAATGTTAATGTTATTTACTTTATTTATACAATACATTAGAACACATTTTTCATTCTTTTGAGGTAATGCCTCTACTTTTCTCAGTCTTTATATGTGTAATTCTGTTGATTTTATTCTACACAGGCTCAGTCCAACACAGTCCTTCCAGCATTCAGACTGTAGGTTATAATCCACAGCAGTAGGCCTCAAATAGGTCCGCATTCCAGCTCTAGACAAACTCTTCCTTTAGGCAGAAAAAACATAAACCCTGAATGTTGCATTCAACTCCAGGAATCTCAACTCTTTAGTTTAAGACCCTGCTCTGCCCATGATTATCCCCTTGCTTGAACTAAGTTCCTGATTTCCTGCTTTTAGACTATAGCTTTTCACACAACACTGATAGGAAATTAGTTATTCCATTACCCTATATAATACAAGCAGTCAAATCAATATCTATTTCCAGAATTTTAAAAACACAAGTTATGGTTTACGAACATTTAAAGACATATTCCACATTTTTCCATAGACAAAGTGTCACAGATACTCCAATCCCAGCATAAAACCATTGGTTTTAGGCTCACACAGGTGGGTTGTAAGAGCTACAAAATGTATTTGCATTTATCTGAATTTTTATTAGCATTCTGGGTCTTGATATAGTGTCCATTAACATAACTTTAGAGAACAGGAGACCCCTTTCACAGCCAGTCCATCCCTTTTGATGGCTGAATACCTTTCTTCAGCATTACTTAGCTTTCCACTGATTCAGCACTCAAGGTACTGCTCACCTTCAATTACCTGCGATAATGCTGACCCCAAACCCACCTGTGATACTTGGTGTCAGTTCATTTACTAAATTGGGAGTCACTAACACTGGTTAAGAACATAGTCTTTTCAGTTCATTAAATGCCCCCCTATCTGTATTGCACTTTGATAAGAGCTTTTCATTTTGTTCGATCTGACAAACGGCAGGCAATAGTTGTAAATGTTCTGCTGAACCCAACAAATCCAGGACATGACAAACCTTCACTGGTTTCCTAATGGAGGATTCAGGCCATTTTTATAGACTGTGTTTTTTCTACTTGTTTTGTCACGGAAAACCAGATATGAGGTTTTCACCAGGCTCGGTTTACGTTTTTTCTATTCACAATCAAGACTGCTTTTCAGTTATAGATTCTAACACAGCCTTCAGGGGTTACAAGAACTGTTTTTTTTTTTCTTTAGCAGAGGGAGAAAACAATATTTGCCAACACCCTTTTAACAAGTCTAATATTTCCCATTATCTTATTTTTCCTAACTTCTCCATCTGCTTGATTGTTCGGGGCATGGGCAGCTATCAAACTTTGAAACACGATTCAGTTGTATATAGTCATTACAAAAGCTGAAACTTCCGTCAAGTATAGTGAATAAGATTTACCAGGCTTCTCCATTCACTCTGTCACTCTTGCATTACAAAAATTATTTCTGTGATTCTGCTATTCTGTAAGCTTTTAAACTAACCTTCACATTAGGTGTTGTCTCTTTGTTATGTTCTGTCACTTTAGTTTTCTCAGATATTTTCTAAGAACATTACTTTTTTCTTAAAATAAATTTTCTTATTTCCACACAAGGATTCCTTTAGCTGTACTTCAGGTAGAGATTTTCTGTCCTGTATGATGAATTTCAGCTTGCAAGGCAGCCACAGCACTTTCTAATTCTTCTCATTCACAGCTTTAGCACATCAGTGTGATAGATTTCCAGTGTTTTTTTTGTTTCCTTTGCTTTCTTGTTTTTTTTTTTTACTTTTAATTTACTTTTATGTGTTATTTCAACTACATCAAACATGCCTTACCATTTACTTGGATGTTTCCTCATTAGGGGTTACCAATACTGATACCTGATTCACTGGGTTAAATTTTTATGTCTGACATTCTTATTCTAAACTTGCTGTTGTATTTCTTGCGATTTTTGCAAGGTGCTGCTTTACTTTGGACATTAGCAGCTTTAGTCTGTCCTACAAACTAATCTGATGTTCTAGCACGCCTTTTAAATGGTATCTTCTGTTTTCTTAGGACTCTTTAGCAAAATACAGAGAATTCACATGGGGAAATCCATGTGATACTTGTAGCACCTCTCTTTTTGCAAACAGGAAGTAGGGTACCAACTGTTTCCAGTATTTATAATCTGCACCAATTACTTTTTCTTAACTTGAATTTCAGTCTTTTATTATAACTTTCTGCTAAACCATCAGCCTTCACATGATATACTAACATTTTTAACTGATTAACCTTAAAGTATTAGCACAAATGATGCAGTACCCTTGTCATAACTGATGTGCCTTGGTCAGTAAGTGTGTTTTTTAGGGTTCTTACTCTAGAGGAAAACACCACCACCTCTAAGTTAATAGGCTCATTGGTAGCGTTACGTACTGGTGCGGAGTCTGGAAGTTTTGTAGCTTAGTTCAGCCAGTGTGTATTGTTACCCATTACTGGACTTCATTATTGGTAGCACAATGTCCAGAGCAATGTGCTCAAATGGAGCTTCTATATTCCAGTTTGTAATTCATGGACTCAAATGCAGAATGGGTTGCAGTTTTCTGGCCTTCTGGGCAAATGTTTAATTGTAAGTGACCAGTCCAAAATCTGACGAGCATTCTTGCCTTACTTTTGTCTGTCCGCAGGTGACATCCTAACACGTGACTCTGGGCTAAAATCGGTACTAGTGTTTTATAAGGTTTTCCCGCTAACAACCAATATAGACTTTCCTCCTTATATTTACTTATCCTATGTAAGAGAACATCTTTTAACTCAAAATATGGCCAAGAAGTAGGTGGAACATCTTGTTTGGTATATTCCAGTTTAACCTTAACTATATTACTTCTCTTACCCTCCCTAAAGTATCATCATCCTGCTGTGCTTTTTTAAAGTTTACTTGGTCTATCAGTAAGTCTACAAATTCAGCCTTACTTTCTTTATTACCTCGTCTTCGGGTGGAAGGAATATGTGCAGCTCTTCCAAACAATGGCAGTGGAGCTTCTCTTATGTTTTCCTCTACAAAAGACAGTTTTGGACAAATATCAACTGCTTTAGTTTATGCTATTTGTACAAGGCAGTTCTCTACAGTTCCCTTTTCCTTAGCGTTCTGTTTTCCTTTGATAGAACTTGGTTTAGAACTCTGTATTTTTGTACCTGTCTCACTTTCAGGACTCATTACAAGTTATCTGCTTACAAGTACTCAGTTAAGCACCTTTCTATCTGTATTTTTGATAGTTGTGTTTCCGTATTTTTATTTTGTTTACATTTTGTAAGTCTCTTCGTAGATATCTGTTTTGTGATTTTTACTTCACTACTTTGTATCAATTCACATTCAGTTTCTACGCTGACATCTTATACCACTAGTACTAGGTTTATTTTAAATTGTTGCTGAAGTAAATATCTGGTAATGCAGAGGATCCTTTTACTGTATAACCATAAACAAACTTTAGTTGCATGTGTAGTGACTATGCTAATAATCCCCATCTTGTGGTTTAGATTCTGGATGTCTATGTATGTTTCTGCTGAATACTGGAGAAGTATAAAAAGGTATTATTGATTTATTGACTTCTTATTATGCTTTGATTTATTACCCAGTGGCTATGGATGTCCCCTCTTCCTACATCTTCTGTAATGTTTTAGACTGAGGGAAATATTTTACTGTTATAACATCATGAGCTAATTCAGGAGCCACAGCTATCAAACGCAAAAAGTTTCTTAATATGTTTAAATTTCTACATGCATGAGTGTGTGTTCATTTTTATAACCATGAATGCATATCACCTCAACATTTTGTCTGTTATTAATCTAATGCTTGCATACATAGGAGGTTTCTCAAGATAATCACACTTGCAGAAGTGAATAAAGGTTGCCGACTCCTCTTTCCTCTAGAAATATAGTACATTGCCTTAGACACAATGGTAGAATGTTGACTCAACAATCTTAGTTTGATTTTTATCACATCTCGTAGGAATAGTTTAATTTGTAGCATGCAAATCAATGTTCATGCCTTTGACACTGATTGTTTTCTTTACTAGTGAAACAGAATCTAGCTATGTGACCCCTTCCTCCACATCTGAAGCAAATTATTTCATTACTTGATATTTTTTGTTTCTCAGGAGCTTGCACATTTCTCATTGCAGCACTAGACTTACTAGCAGATGATTCTGTTTCAAATAATGTATTGTTAACTATAAGCATCCCACTAATGTAACTAACTTGCTATAGTTCTTGGGATCACTTTGCAACATACATTTTCTCATGTTATTAGATGACGATCTTTTAAATTTGCTATTATTTCTACCAATTTCATTTTCATATTATTATTATCATACTCTAACCATAGCTTTGTAATGTCTTTCAACACATATCTGAGCTCTTAGCAGTCTGTCAGCATTGAAAGTTTTCTTCTGAAATCTTACAGCTTGCATTTCATAAGTTACCACAGCCGTAGCTATCGGAGCTTTTTGAGATTTTTATAGTCAGTGTCATCTACAGGACTCAAGCACTTAGCTGAAGAATCAGTGATAAAGACAAAATATACTAGGGACAAGAGCCCATAATCATGGGAAGATTTTAAATATTATTCTTACATACTTAGCAAGTTGCTTAAATAGCAGTTTTATCATTAACACCCATTTTCTGTAGGACATGAGGTCTGAAACTGAAATCCTTGTCAGTATTTGGTGACTTCAGTCCTCCATGATTTGTCAAAAAAACAAAACTTTTATGATGGACATCCAAAATATGAGGCAAAAATCTGGACATGCTGCAAAATTCTGGATAGTAGAGAGGCATGGCAACAATATCGAGCAGGACATCGCAGTGGTCATAAATAGCTAGCCGTACGCATCTTTAAATCACTGGGGCCATACGCATCTTTAAATCACAGGGGCCATATGCGTCTTTAAATCACTGGGGCCATACGCATCTTTAAATCACTGGGGCCATACGCGTCTTTAAATCACTGGGGCCATACGCGTCTTTAAATCACTGGGGCCATAAATACCTAGCCATACGCATCTTTAAATCACTGGGGCCATACGCATCTTTAAATCACAGGGGTCATACGCATCTTTAAATCACTGGGGCCATAAATAGCTAGCCATACGCATCTTTAAATCACTGGAGCCATACGCGTCTTTAAATCACAGGGGTCATAAATAGCTAGCCATACGCATCTTTAAATCACTGGGGCCATACGCATCTTTAAATCACTGGGGCCATACGCATCTTTAAATCACAGGGGTCATACGCGTCTTTAAATCACTGGGGCCATAAATAGCTAGCCATACGCATCTTTAAATCACTGGAGCCATACGCGTCTTTAAATCACTGGAGCCATACGCATCTTTAAATCACAGGGGTCATACGCATCTTTAAATCACTGGGGCCATAAATACCTAGCCATACGCATCTTTAAATCACTGGGGCCATACGCATCTTTAAATCACAGGGTCCATACGCATCTTTAAATCACTGGGGTCATAAATACCTAGCCATACGCATCTTTAAATCACTGGGGCCATACGCATCTTTAAATCACAGGGGCCATATGCATCTTTAAATCATAGGGGCCATAAATAGCTAGCCATACACTTCTTTAAATAGACACAGTTTGGGTTCTAGAATTCCATACGCATCTTTAAATAGACACAGTTTTGGTTCTAGAATTCCATATGCATCTTTAAATAGACACAGTTTTGGTTCTAGAATTCCATACGCATCTTTAAATAGACACAGTTTTGGTTCTAGAATTCCATACGCATCTTTAAAGAGACACAGTTTTGGTTCTAGAATTCCATATGCATCTTTAAATAGACACAGTTTTGGTTCTAGAATTCCATACGCATCTTTAAATAGACACAGTTTAGGTTCTAGAATTCCATACGCATGTTTAAATAGACACCATTTTGGTTCTAGAATTCCATATGCATCTTTAAATAGACACAGTTTTGGTTCTAGAATTCCATACGCATCTTTAAATAGACACAGTTTAGGTTCTAGAATTCCATACACATTTTTAAATAGACACAGTTTTGGTTCTAGAATTCCATATGCATCTTTAAATAGACACCGTTTTGGTTCTAGAATTCCATACGCATCTTTAAATAGACACAGTTTTGGTTCTAGAATTCCATACGCATCTTTAAAGAGACACAGTTTTGGTTCTAGAATTCCATATGCATCTTTAAATAGACAGAGCCAGATTCACGAAACCTCCGTGTAAGACTTAATATGTCTTACTCGGAGGCTGCAGTGGACCGGTATGACGTCAGCATGCCATGCATATGCATGAGGGCATGCTGAATCATACCCTAGGCTAACACGGTCCGTGTAGGAAAGTAGGGGGCATGTCCGAATGCTGAGTACTGCAAAGGGACACACCCCCAGAAGAGTCAGAGGCCTGAAAGTAAACACCCACAAGCGAGTCCTTAGAAATGTCAAGAAATACAACACCACACATCCCCACAGACTAAACTCTATTGAAAAATGTGTAAAACGTAAAAATAGCAGTTTCATTTTTTTTTATAATTTCAAAAATGTTTGCCAGCATTTGAGCTCATTTGCACGGGTATGCCCTTCGCTCAGCCACAGTTAGCAGACATTGAAAAGCATATAAGATCTATATATGCAAATTAAGCCAAGTAGCAATAGCGTAGTGGTAGAGACATTGGCCAAAGAGGAAGTAGTCACGGTTCGAGCCCCCACAACATAATTCACCATTTTTATTTAAATAAGTATGAAACAATCCCCCTGACATATATATATATATATATATATATATATATATATATATATATATATATAAAACTATAATTTAAGTAAAATGTAATGAAATGGGCCATGTATTTGTGAAGAAATCTGACAGAATAATTTATAAAAAAAGAATTATAATTGCCCATATCTGAGCAGCGCTTTAACAAGCTGCATATGAGTGCCCATAGGTGAGCAGCACTTTAACAAGCTGCATATGAGTGCCCATAGGTGAGCAGCACTTTAACAAGCTGCATATGAGTGCCCGTAGGTGAGCAGCGCTTTAACAAGCTACTTATGAGTGCCCAGAGGTGAGCAGCACTTTAACAAGCTTAATATGAGTGCCCGTAGCTCAGCAGTGCTTTACCCAGCGTTATATGAGTGCTCATAGCTAAAGAATGCATTACCCAGCGTAAGCTGTTTGCACAGAGATGCGCAGTGCACCAAACAGCTTACAGGCGGGCAACATTGGGCAAGCTGTATCAAAGTCGCCTTTACACAGACACACCTCCTAGCCTGTCTAGACAGTAGTAAAATAAAAAAAGCAATGCCAAGGGTCGAACCCGGGATACTGTACACCATAGTCAACGTACTGAACCACTAAGCCATGACAGTTGTACTGAGAAATATAGTATTAGCATATATATAGGAATGAATGAAAATAGAACCATGACAAAGCAGGTTTGCTTTAAGCTGATAAATATCCAAAATGGCCAATCAGAAATAAGTGCTGGAAAACCAGCATACATGAGCCCCATAGGTGGGAATACACACCATAACTGATTGTGGTACCCATTTGCAGTCAGGATGGCAGGTGCAGGAGAGGGAAATCGCTTTAGAGCACAAAGGTGGGGTGTTGAGAAATCAAAATATATGGTTTGGCTCCTAGTCCATGATCATGAAGCACAACTCATTCAGGGCCAGGTTCAATGGGGAGCATACAAGGCAGAGGCGTGGAACCGGTTGGCACATGATTTCATCATTGCCACAGGCATTCCGAGGACAGGTGAACAGGTCCGTCACCACCATGCGGACCTGAAGCGATGTAAGGAGGACCAACTGAACCGTTGGATCCAGGAGGCCCGCCAAATGCCCAATGCCCCACTACTGAGTAAGTATCCATGTAATTAAGTATGTAAGAAATGCTATCCTAGCCTATAGTATGGAGAGGTATGTTCCAATATTCCTTCATTTATATTACAGCTGCAGGTGTTCGTTCCGTGAATCAGCGAGCCTATGTTGATGGGCTGCTGAGGTTGTGCCACCAGGCAGGTTTGTAATTATTTAGCTGGTATTGTTATAGAATATAAGTGAGACAGATTGTAAAAGAGTTCAGTGTTGTAACCCAGTAATAAAGGTGAAATAAGCCTAGAATAAAGATTCTGCTAGTATTGTAAGATTAGATAAGTGATGCAGCCTGGAAAAGAGTGTAATGCAATCCAGTAATAAAGATTAAACAAGTCTCAAATAGAGTTTCCACCTGTACTGTAATATCAGATAACTGCTGCAGCCAGAAAATGAGTGGTAATCAATCAACAAAGGATAGACAAGTGTCAAATACATCCTTGTAAATTCTGCCATATGAAATAAGTGAGTCAGCTGGAAAGGGTTGTTGTAAATCAGTAATAAATGTTAATAAAGCCTAGAATTAAGTACCATTCTGAAATGTAAATATAAAATAAGTGAGAGAGTGTGAGAAAGACAGTGTGAAGCTACCAAGAAAGCTGTAATAAGTCTGGAATAAAGGTATACTGCAGTCACTACATAATATGAAATGAATGAGACAGCCACAACCAAAGAGTGTAATGTCTTAAATAAAGTACAGAACCTGGACTGTGTCCGTCTCACAATTTGGATATGTTACTGTACCCTTGCATTATGGAGATAGTATGGTTGTATGAAATGCTGAACATCCACAGTTGTCTAGAGCCATATAAATCAAATGTAGCAGGATGCTGTACCTGAACACAGCCAGATATGAACATGTATGAATAAAAATGGAATGTATATTAATGTAGCAGTAACATCCCCATCACCAACATTCCTAAGGTTACATACAGGAAACTGTACTAATACAGTTAGGGGATATATATATATGCATCTACTAGGAATGTACAGTATATGTATAGGTAGTGTAAGTTGTTAATGTAATATTTCTCCACCCTACCCTATTTTCACAAATTATGCCATTCCACACCAAACTGGGTATGTGTATTCACAATTAATTCCCATGGACATTTGTCCTGTTGGTTCATACATATCTGCATGTACGTTGATGCATGTGCCCTGTTCACATATCCAAACCTGATGGCCTGTTGCCACCAATCAACCCTGCATGCTGTTGGAATGTGCACTGTTGTTCTAAATATGCATGTGTTATGCTTGCTGCTCAATGTTCGGAATTCATGGGTGTTTGGTTAATGGGAATACTGATGCATGCTGTTACAACTAATTTTGAATGGTGTTGTTTGTTACTAACCCCAAATGCCATAAAATACTGCTAAACATAGGACAACAGGGAAGGCGGGTTCCAGCGGACCCACCTCTCCCACCTCAGCTGGCGAGTGCACCTGGCACCAGTTCCCAGGCCGGGACCTCCTCCTCCAGTGGCCCTGTGCCACCTTCGGGTGGAAGCGCTTCAGGGGATGGGGCTTGTCCCCCCTCTGCAAGCGTGGCCGGAGGAGAGCCTCCACTCACCCTCCATAGGGTCCGGTCTGTGGTGCGTAGTGAGATCAGGAGTTCTGTGACTGATCCCCTATGCCAGCTCGAGGCGAGAGTGGCGCAACTCACGGGTGTGCCTGCCCATCCTATCCAGCCCCCAGCACAGCCCTGGCCTGGGCTGTGAAGGTGCAGTGGTAACTGCCCATGGGTGGGGATCTCAGTTCCACTGTTGCCATATGTGGGCTCATGGGCTCGCGATATCCAAACATCCATCCCCGTCAATTGTGTTTACCCCCCACATGTGTCATACTCCGCCCCTGTATGCATCTTGTTTGTCTTGTCTGTTAACCTCCCCAACCTACCTCCCCAAATATACCTACTTCCTGTACCTCACATTCCATTCTCACCTGAAAAAAAAATAAAAAAAGGGCACTCTGTTCCCACAAAAAAATTACGCCCCATACATAGCTGCCCAATTTGCACACATGTCCGCTGGACATGTAAACTGATAATTCTAATTGGCAGTACAACATATTTTGTTGTCCTCACCCCTCTCTCAGGGGTGGATGGTTTCAAATTTCACACCAAATTTCAAACATATGCACAGCTGTTGCTGATGAAGAAACGGGCAGCTATGGACCTTCCCTGCATCATTCCTGCACATCCCGAGCTTGTTTTCCTACTGTCCTACCTTCTTTGTGCCCCCTTTTTCACCACTTTCCTATTTCCCCATTTTCTTTTCTTTAAAAGAAATTAGCGCGGGTGTTAGTGGGAGTAAGCACTTTTAAGCAGTAGTCAGCGGGTGTGCACTTGTGTGCGCTTAGCTAAGCATAGATAAGCATAGCTAAGCATTGCACAAACTCACGCAAACCCGCTTACAACTGCTTAAAAGTGCCTTAGTCACGCTGTATGACAAGGCCTGTAGTCTGCTCATCAGCAAAATAAAATACCTCTGTCAGTCTCGAACCCCGGAAATACTAGTCTGCATGAATTACCACTGAGCCACAGCAGATACACAAGAACTTGGTGCTGAAAGAAATATATAATGAAATACAAGGAGTGAATGTAAAGGGAAAATAGGAAGGCCATTACACAAAGCTTGTTCTGTGTATCTTTACTGGCAATTCTTGTGGAATTGCATTACATTAGAGTGAGAAGAGAAACAGCCATGCTAGTAGGTAAAAATGTGACAGTAGCACCTTACAAACCCCACACAGTATCAGAGCAGGATAAACACCGCCATATTTGAATAGGTAAGACGCCAGACCTCCCAACTGTGACTGATTTACAAGGATGTCCCTGATTTGCAAACTGTTACCTGTGCCCCACTGACTCCCTGTGAAATGTACTAACAGTAGGCAGAAAGGTGGGGAATCCCACATAATGGTGACTGTCAATAAGTTAAAGTAGACACTACTTGCATGTCAGAAATGGTGTAGTAATACATATGCTCAAAATACCCCACAGTCACAACTGCAGAATATCTGAAATATATCACGGGTATATCCCACTGATATGTACCTTTCCCTGAGGTTGGTCAAATATATACCTGAGAGTATCTGAGGCCTGCAAGTCTCAGAAACACACAGGCATATCAGCCTGTATGCTGTTACATACTCTGCGAATAGATGTAGAATTACTTCCACAAGCATGCCCTTATGTAGGAGTACAACACAGAAATATCAAAGGATATAGCCATCTAACATACTAATGACAGTATAGCAGTTCACAAGCACTGCATGTGCCTGATATTCATAATTGTTAGTACAATATACTTAGTTGTCCTCACCCCTCTCTCAGGGGTGGAAGGTTTCAAATGTCACAGCAAATGTCGAACATATGTACAACTATTGCAGTTAAAGAAATGTGCAGCTATGGACCTTCCCTACACCCAGCCTGCACATCCCTAGCCAGTGTCCCCACTGACTTCCTGCTTCCTGCTTACAACTGTTTAAAAGTGACTTATTCACTCTGTATGACAAGGCCCTAGTACTGCTCAGCAGCAAAATAAAATACCCCTGTAAGTGTCAAACCCCAGACCTTGGGCTCACCAGACTGCATGAAGTGCCACCAAGCCACAGCAAACATATAAGAACTTACTGCTGAAAGAAATATATCATGCATTACAAGGAGTGAATGTAAATGGAAAATAGGAAAGCCATAGCAACACATTCCAGTAAAGACAAATATCAGGCATTCAAGGAGTGAATGTAAAGGGAAAATAGAAAAGCCATAGCAACACATTGCAATAACTACTGTTGTATGCCAGTTAAACCTCAAATCCCACAGGTAAGTACATACTCCCATGTAAACAGTGTTAGCATTAGCAAGTGTGAGTTAACATACACACTGAGAAGAGTGAACTGGAAGAAGCAACAGTCAGGTTTCAGTACAACATGCATTTCAGTGGCTACAACACAGCGTTAGATATGAGAGATATACCAACCTTCTGACTCACACAATAGTGTCCACAGCAAACCAGCATGGTCCCCACCTTGCAAAACTGAAAGGCCTATGCCTACCTAATCTATCATTTTATATTAGTGTCCTGAAATCACAGTGAGAACTGCAATTACCACACAGCAGGCTGCATGCAATTACTAAATGCTGGCCACCAATTGGTGCAGAGACCATCACATGCACATGTGCAGATACCTACAAAAGCAGCCTGTACTGCCAGTCCACACATGATAGAGAGAGAGAGAGAGAGACAGAGAGAGACAGAGAGAGACAGAGAGAGAGAGAGAGAGAGAGAGAGAGACAGAGAGAGACACAGAGAGACACAGACTGAGAGAGACACAGAGAGAGAGAGAGAGAGAGAGAGAGAGAGAGAGAGAGAGACACAGAGAGAGAGAGAGAGAGAGAGAGAGAAAGAGAGAAAAAGCTGTCAGAGACAAAGGTAATGTAAACTACATAATCTAATAATCTACATACTGTGAACCCTCCATATGTGTTAGCAGTCTGTATCTATATGTATATGCAGATGTGCATAGGGCAAGGGACATACTGCAACTGTTAGTGAAGGCTGGACATACATATGTAGTTGAAGGTTGCTATGTGCACATATCAATGTAGGTTGTAGTGTGTGGCATTGAAAACAGCATGCAGTGCAGGTATATGTCATCTGGTGGTGAACTTCTGTGGGACTGAGCCAGTGAGGCCTGCTACAGCTATACGGCCTGAGGACAGCTTAATGCATTCTGCACAACACTGTGCAATATCATTACAGAATGGTATGTCTCACAACTGTTTCAGAAGTGATATTCCCACCATGAAAGGTGGGCAGTCTATGTGCCTACATGTGCATGTATATGTACAGCAATGGATGTTTAGAAGTGTGTGATATATATATATATATATATATATATATGTACAATGATAGAGAGGTATGTACAGATAGAGATAGATAGATAGATAGATAGATAGATAGATAGATAGATAGATAGATATAGATATAATAGATACATACATACATATATATATATATATATATATATATATATATGTAGATACATACATATATACAGATATATATGAATGTCTATAGATATGTATATATATATATATATATATATATATATATATATATATATATATATATATATATATATATATATAATATGGTTATATATAGTGGTATATATATATATTGGTATATATATATATATATATACATATATATGGATATGTATATATTGATATATCTATATTTATATGTAAATGTATATGTATGTATGTATATATATATAAAGAGAGAGTGAGAGAGGGGGACATGGGGACAGATGTACTGCAACAGGTGCCTGGTGACCAAGGCATGGACTGAACAACAGTGTTGATACTGCAGTACCATACCCCATTCCAAAACATGTTACCCACTAAGTACCACATAAGTGGTTGCCCGCCTACCACTGGAGGTGTCAGAAGGGAACATGGACACAGGTGTACAATAGCCTCCCCTTTGATATCTACAGTGGCACACTAGTCTTGTAATCCCTGTACATGGTACGTGTCATCACAAAAGGTGTGTCAGCTAGGGAAATGTAAGTCAGTGTACCCCTCTACACCTCACAATGTCCTATGCAGTATGTTCCTCCCATGAGAACTACAGCAAGTGGAAAGGCCACAGACATACCTAACAAAGACTGATAATGCCCTCAAACACATTCCCTATGCAGACTGACTCTCAAACCCACAGCTAGAGTGCCTTGCATACTTCCTACACAGAGGTTACCACTGCTGGACATACACAGTTATGTCACACCCATACCAGTTGGCCAACCACCATGGCAACACCTCACAATCCATCAAGCCTACATGATGACCTAGGGCCCTAATCCTTGTCACCGCACTAAACAGCACGTGCTGGAGGTACAGGCTTCTATACACAAATATGCCATACCCTGGAGTAAACCACCAAGCATTAACAAACAAGGCTCCTTATTAGTAGATGTCATACATACCCCTGATGAATGTTATGGAGATAGGTAATATGCCCTGTGAGTCACCTCTGTGTAACCGTTTCACAGGAGCAAGTAAAATCACATTACATGTGTCCCAAAGGGCAGGGTAGCATATGGCTAGGCTGCCCTAGGCCCAGGGCCACTAGCATAGTACCTACCTATGACACAATGCACACACACATGTACTCAGTGCAATACCAGCTATGTGACGTTGAATGAGTGTGACACTGATTGTGTGCAAGGTCTGTAAAGATGCGATAGCTTAGTGTGAGTTTGTGTCTGTCATGGTAGTTGGTGTCCTTGGTGTGAGGCCAGAGAAAGATGTGTCAGTTATCAGGATGCAAACATAGTAGATTGGCATATGTTGTGCCGTACTTCCCTGTGTACGACTGTGGTGTCCCATAGTAGGCAGAAGCAATACATGTATGCTCAGTCAGTGGTACTGCTGTTGAATCCAACTCACATATGAACTGTTGTACTACCTGATGTTGTAGGCCTAAACACTACAGTATGGTGTATGTTCACATTCCCTGGTAACACTGTCTGGTGTGTTTCCTGTAGTCTGCACAGATTACATACCTCATGCATAGGTATCTGTAAGTAGGGGCACACATTACTATAAGGTACACAGTTAATGCTCATCTGTGTTGTCATACATTTGTGTGTTGTATGTATGTGTAATGTGTGTGTAATGATGCCTGTACCATGGCCGCAATCACATGCATGTTACAGGGTATGTGTGTGTACCTGGCAGCATGTATACTCTGTGACAGCAGTATGCTGGCTATAGTAACAACTGTGCACATATCTCAGGTAGGGTATGGCATCAAAGACTAGGGTGGATTACCATTGAAACTGTAAATGTACATTGCATTCATTGCATGGGATGACAATATTCTTCATCCATTAGCTTGATACATACCCCCAGTGTGAGGTTGTGCATTGTATCCCACACAGTGTGCCGAGTGCTTGTGTATACTAGTTTGTTGTATGGAGTGTGGCAGGCACTGTCAGACAGTTGTGGGCTGAGCACTGATATGTGGTATTGAACATGTGTATCCCCTGGTAGACAGACAGATGCTATATATGGCAGTTAAGTGATATCAGTACATTAGAATATTAAGTGTGCCACATGACTTGCTCACATATTTTCTTTTCCTTCCAGGGTGATGGTGCATCAGCGAAACCCACCTTATACAGCAGCAGAGGATCAGGAGATCCACCAGAGCCTGGTGCAGAATTACTGTGTGCTGTTTTCCAGGACCAGCCAGAACCAGCATGAGAGGGCTGCACTGTGGCAAGATCTTGTCTGTCGGGTAAATGACATAGGCATGCATAACTGGACATATGAGCAGGTACGCCATCACTGCAGTGATTTAATTAGACATGTCCGGCAGCATGCGTCTGATATCCACAGACAACAGCTTGCCACAGGTGGTGGGGTACCTATCCACCCCCCCTCACCAGTGTGGAGGGGCACCTCCTAAGTGTTGTGGCTCCAGGCCAACAACAGCAACATCCACAAACATGTGTCATCATGGAGGCCGGAGCCACCCAGCATGTTGAAATGGAGCGTGCAGGTAACATGCCATATCTGTAGTTGACTGTTGTCTGTACTGGTAGTTTATGCATGTGTGAGATGTGTACTGTTTGTGTAGCTGCTAACATGCCTATTCTTCTGAAAGATTGATATTCTGAGCATAATCTGTACACCTGTGAAAGCCACCTGTTGTACCACTGTACTTTATCATACTCACAGTATCAATGGCACAGTTGTGGCCACTGGCAATCACTGTCATATTTTTGCAGGTCCCTCTGGAGTGACAGCAAGGCAGCCAATCCATGCTGGTGAGTGTGTAATAACAATACTATTGCTAATGACATGTGCATGTCATATGGAGGTGTAGTGTGTGCACATGTAACACACCTACGCATAATGCATGCTGTGCATGTTTGCTGTGAGACTATGCATATCCCATTATTCTCAATAGCTGCCTCACTCACATGCAATACACAGAGCATGACACACATGTGTGGCAACACAGTACTGGACATTGTATAGGCATACCTGATACACATGTACACAACACACACATGTTTGGCATACACACTACACCTTAGCCTGCTACACATGTCCAATTATGACACCTGCTGTATGGCCACCCTTCAGTATCCCACCTATCATATACGCACCACACATAATATACCTGAGGAGTAGAGGCCTATCATGTCTTTGTGCAACAGTCTTGAACAAATAATACATTCATGTTAGGCAATGCTCACTATTGGCCACCTTACAAACCCATGTAACAAGTGGCTGTGTAATTGTGGATGTAGTCATGTTACTGCACGTCAGGTACAGCATGCTAGCTGCCTGTCTGGCACACATTATTATTGTTGACTGACCACAAGAAGCATGTTGATCATGGCTCACATTACTACACCACATCCAGTTCCGCCGACCACAAAAGTACACATAGCAGTCATTGGGTAGCACCGTCATGTGTTGTGTGTGTGTGTGTGTGTGTGTGTGTGTGTGTGTGTGTGTGTGTGTGTGTGTGTGTGTGTGTGTGTGTGTGCAAATATATGCACCCACAGCTTGTAACACTTGCACAACATTGTTATGTCCTTGTACACATTGTGTCCCAGGGTGGAGACAATCACTGAACAACTACACACAAGCATCAAGTACACATATACTGTTATTAACAAGGGCTGTCTACACTTGCACTGCATGTTCCTGTGCAACACATAATCTGCATGCTGACACGTGTGCAGTGATGTTTTTCCTTGTGATACTGTCACCCACCCTAAAACAGTATTGTGTATGTGTTGGATTGCAGGTGTGTCTGTGTTTGTATCTGCTGTACTGAGGAGTGTGCCTGTGTGCTTGTGTGCCTGTGTGCTTGTGTGTCTGTGTGCTTGTGTGCTTGTGTGCTTGTGCGCCTGTGTGCATGTGTGCATGTGCACATGTGTGCATGTGCACATGTGTGCATGTGTGCATGTGTGCATGTGCGCCTGTGCGCCTGTGTGCTAATATCGTGTACACATTTGTAAACTGTGTTTCCTATCTTCCTCTCACAGGTTCTGATGTTGCTCTGGTTGAGTGCAGCAGGGAACCTGAAGCCACTGCTGGGGATAGTGATAATGATGATACATGTGTAATGGCACAGGGAGGTGTGACAGGGTCTGTCGTTGGTCAGCCAATTGACACTACACAGCAGTCAACCCCATGAATGCGCACAGTCATCCTGCCTATACATCCATTGTCACCAATGTCCTTAGCTGAGGGACAGCATACAGTGGGCATTGACCAGGGTAGTGTGGTATCATTGGCACATGCATCCCCTCACAGCAGCCATGGCCAGATTCCTGACATGGTACCACACAGGCAGATGTCCAGGGGTTCTCGTGGGAGCATCTGTGGTCGTACTGCCCCTGTCAGACGTGCCCACAGAGGTCTTTCAACCTCAGCTATGTTCCGGGCTGTAATGCAGGCACCCCCTCAGCTATGTTCCGGGCTGTAATGCAGGCACAGGCACGTATGGAACAGTACACCAGACAGGGTCTGAGGGAGCTTAGAGCACATCGCACCGCTATGAATGACAGTATGCGTGACATTGCATCTGCCATATGTAACATCAGTGAGGTCATTGATAGACGTTGGGGGGACACATTAGATCTCTTCCACAACTACATGTCCAGCCAGGAGCCAGGACAGTTCAGGATAGCTGAGGCATTGATGTGGACGTATGCCAGCAACATTATCAGCTGGCAGTCATCGCGGATGACAACAAACCTGCAGCCGCTCCCATAGTGCCAGTACCAGCCCCAGCAATGCTGGGTCTGTGCTGTCATTAGACTGTCCGAGAAGACCACGTGCACGTGGCTCTGGACAGTCCCAGCAGGGACATGTGTCCAGTCAACAACCCACTGCTTCTGATGACAGTACCCAGTCTGGCTTAGTACCTGATACTGTCCGTAGCACCCCTGCCAGGCACAGGTACCGTGTCCGTGGCCAGAGACAGTGATCTGTATGACCTGGCAGGTACAGTCTGTGGCTGTCCACAAACACCCATATATAGCAGCCACGTGGTGGAACTGTGTGCATGCATACACACACAAATAATGCTAACACCTAGGGCTAACACATACACACACACAGCAGTTTCCCCATGTTGTACGGTTGTCCCTCACTAACACACACACACACACATACATGTCAGTTGGATGTGTCAATGGCAGACTCTGGCAAACCAAGTACACACCCTGTGCATATGATGAAACTGTGCCACCTCCTGCCATCTGTAACATTGATGCAGGAACAGGGTAGCATGGTGCTGATGCACAGGGTGACTACATAGCACTGTGGTAATATTATCATGTTGTTAACAGTACAGTGTAATGATATTGTTGTGGGTATATTCAAGCATGCATGATGCATTACCTATGTTTGTCATTGCAGTTTTGTATACACCAGTGTTAATTCCCAAAGTGTACTGTCTGCACATGTGCCACATGGCTGTTGTGTGTACCTGTGCCTGCATGTGTTTGGGTGTGGACAGTACATGTGTGATATTTGCAGCACTGAGTTGCAGGTGTACATTTGTGAACATGGTTAGCATGGAACATGACATGGTTTGACAGTATGCTGTGGGTGATATGGTTTCCAAATGTCAGTGGTCTGCATTCTGGTAGTATACACAGCTTCCATAGCCTGACATTTAGTGGTCATGACATGGTGTCTCCTCAACTGATACACAGATGTAGGAACCTGGTGTCAGTGATATCCCTGCAGTACTACACTATATTCTTACTGAGCCACACACATCCCTGGGAACAATACTCTTTGGCATATAGCAGTCTCACGTACATGCCAACACACTATGGATATGTCCATCCACGACTGCAAATACATACAGTGGCCTACAATGCATTCTACACATGACACACCTAACCACCACAAGGGTATCATATGGACAGATACCTGCTTTCCAAGCCATGCTGTATTGCTGTAATGCAACTGTGGCATTGGCATCGGCATGTAGTTAACATAGTATTCCAACAGTACCATGTAGGTGGTAGCACCCATCATGTAGAACGGGTAATGGTGTGTACATGTGGACAAGTGTTATCTTGTCTTTCCTGTGATATTCACATTTCCAAAGGTGTTCTGCAGTCCCTCAGTGTATCACCTAAGCAAGAAGGTGTCTGTATGCATATCAGCAACAGTTGCCATACACCTACACTGGGTGTCCATCACTCACAGACTTTGCTGTGTTTTAGCATGTCTGACATATACGCCAGACATGAACCCTCACCCACATTAATCTATCAAAGCTTTCATGGGTGTGTGTCACATAGTTGGCCTAGGACACAGATCACTGCAGTAGCCTGCATTGTCACCAACATACATGTATGGCCTAAGGTCTGGTAAGCTGCGGCACATGCTGGCAAAGGTAACAACTGTATTCATATGGGGCAGGCTTCACACATAGGAACTATTAAAGGTCACAGGTACATATCTGTATGTGGCACACACATACCTGATGTGTGCATTGAAATTACTGTTATAATAATATGTCATACAATAATAAAAGCAAAACACACAACACATTGACAAATGCGCACATGGCATTTGTAGGATTCAAACCCCTACCTAACTATGTTAGGATACTTGAGAGAGACGCATTAGCGCAGCACGCTATTCACATTACTGGATGATTTCCCTTCTCCTGCTGTATTTATTGGGTGCTGACATCATTGGTCTTTCCAAAGAGGAATGTACATCTTTTAGTGTGTTATCCCTGTCTTCAAAAAGGCCATTTCGTTCACAGAGAATTGCATACATACACCCCCCCCCGCCACCCACAACACATTGACAAACGCACAAATGGCATTTGTAGGATACAAACCCCTACCTAACTATGTTATGATACTTGAGAGAGACACATTAGCACAGCACGCTATTCGCATTACTGGATGATTTCCCTTCTCCTGCTGTATTTATTGGGTGCTGACATCATCGGTCTTTCCAAAAAGGAATGTACATCTTTTAGTGTGTTATCCCAGTCTTCAAAAAGGCCATTCCTTTCACAGAGAATTGCATACATACACACACACACACACACACACACACACACACACACACACACACACACACACACACACACACACAGCATTTGCAGGATTTAAACCCCTACCTATGTTATGATACTTGAGAGAAACGCATTAGCGCAGCGCGCTATTCGCATTACTGGATGATTTCTCTTCTCCTGCTTTATATAGAGGGTGCTGACATCATCAGTCTTTCCAAAGAAGAATGTACATCTTTAACTATCCCTCAGTATGGGGGTTAACAATATCTGTGCATTAACAGACGCCTAGTTCAGGGTCACATATGCACACTGGCACTGCCAGGTTATGTTCTATAGCATGCTTTGTGACCACAGGACTTGTAACACACAACACAAGTAGGGGGTGTATCCATATACATCACAGATACACACACCTCTGGGTTGGTACCACTGCACTAAGCATGACAGGCCATACATATACAACTACCATTGTGCCAAACTGCCTTTTGGTTTGGTGTGTAGTTCAGACCACCCCCCCCCCATACCCAGTAACCATACTTGGCTTTCCTGGGAACAGTGTAGGATATGCAGGTCTTCACACACACCATTATAGTGGTTGACTTCAGGTACACAAATATTGACTGGGGATACTATTCAGCCCCTCAACAACATCACCCTACAGCCACTACAATTTGTGAATCCATGTGCTATGGCACAACCAGTCACCACACCCACAAGGAGGAATACATATTGGACCTGATCATCACCAACATGGGGACTCTATGTTCCACACCAGAGGTAGAACCGTCATTGTTAAGATCAGACCATAAACAACTTTCCCTGGACATCCATATCCGTCCCACCCCCAGCCAAGGAAATCACTGTAAAGAATTTCTCAAAAGCAGACTTTGCACTTGTGAAGACTGGGGTGGAATACTTCAAAGGCCGCGTGCTGGAGGATAATACAGCCCAATCTGCAGAATCCTTTACAAATGCATTGTATGAGCACCTGCAGGTATGCATTGATCATGCTATCCCAAATAAAACCATGACTCCTCCAAAACAGGAGACCTGTCTGGTTGAACCCAGCCATATAAAAGCTGTACAACAGAAGGAGGAAGCTACTACATAACAGAGCAATATCCCACAGACCCACATAGATCATAACCTCTCCTTTGCTGATCACATTGACAGAGTAATTGCAAAGACCTTTATATAGCCCTCCTTATCACATGGGTGTTTGCATGTAGATCATGGGAGGTCATTGTGGCCCTCTACTAGTCACTCATCAGGCCCATGTTTGACTACAATGCCCCTTTTGGGTTGTACCTTACCCAACACCTGCGGCAACTACAGTGAACACAACAGTACCTCCCCAAGAGGATCATGGGCTACACACAGATGTCCTATGCAGCTCAACTAAAGGATATCCAGCTCTACTCAGTTGCTTAACGCCTACTCAGAGGTGATCTATGCCTGACATATGCAGCCATTTCAAACCCAGAAGTAATGGACATGCTCCACCTCATAACATCCAAGACCCTTAGAGCTACACACTCCAGGGACTTAAACCTCAGCACAAAAATAAATAGGACATGCTGCAGAGACAGATTCATTACCCAGAGGCTCCCCTCACTCTGGAATTGAATCCCAATTAAAGTTAGACATAGCCCCTCGCCAACCCTCTTCCAGCGAAATACAACCGCATGGATGGGAAATTGCAATTTCACCCCTGGGATCTCCACTGTGTCCCTGCTTGACAGAGGCACAGCAAACTAGCCTTAAAGGGTGCCTTCTGTGACCTACTTTACAGAGGCACAGTAGGCTACTCTACTGGGGAGGTGGACGCCAAATACACTCTGCCTAGGCTTATGAATTTCCTAGGGCAGACAGCCTAGTATTGACCTCTGCACCTATGTTTATGTTGGGGATGCACAATATTTGTTGCTGCTACTGTTTGCAGGTCTTTATTGCCGTAGCTTTCACAGTTTATATGAACAACTTGTGTATCTGCGTAACATGTTTGATCATGACAGGGTTCCGGTATATTAATATATGTGTCTGTTGTCATTTAACTGTGTGCACAGGGCAGATTGCTGGATCATGGGAGGTTCCTGGCTTAACATATACAACTGCCAGATATGTGTGACTGACTGCTATACTCAGACATGGCCTAAGTGTGTGAGCATGCCCAGTTCAGGCTTTCCATGGTTTGTTGCCTGACATATGTCTCATTTATCCAAGTGTGTGAGCATGGCCAGTCTGACCTTTCCATATGTTGTGATCTGGAGTCCACTACATTTCTGGTTGTGTGTGAACATGACCAATATTGACATTTATACTGTGTGTGTTGGAAGTCATGTTGTGTTCTTACTGCCAGACTCCTTTGTGTCATAACTCAACAGGGATTATGCTGTGCCTGCAGGGTTTCCATGTGATAGTTTGCAAAGACTTGGCAACATTCTCTCATACTGGCTGAACACTGCAATACTGTCATGGTGTAGTGGTTCAGTACTTTCACTATTGTACACAGCATCATGGGTTTGAGTCCCCTCACTGCTTTAAATGTTCATACTGAGCAGACCAGACTGGTTAAGGGCCAGTTGGGCAACTATGAGCATGTTGCATTTTGTTCAGCTATGGCCTACTTAAACCAGACTTGTCCGACATTGCTGTGTATTCACCAACTTGGGTGGACATTGCCAAACATTACTCCGCATTGACCACAGTTGTACTAGTTGGTGTGTGGGATTCTGTTCATAGGTTCATACTAGGCTATCTGCCCTAGGGCATTTATAATCCTAGCCAGAGTGTGTTTGGCTTTCAACACACATTTTAAGTGGAGTTTGCCATGACATTTTTCAAGGTTAGTATACTGTGCCTCTGTCTAACAGTGACATAGAAGTGATACCCAGAGTAAACCTACAATCCCCCATCCACTCATCAAGATTCCTCTTGAAGAGAGTCAGTGAGGGACTCTGGCTAACCTGGAGTGGGGGTTTACTCAAGAGTGGGGGGAGCCTCTGGGTTATGAATCTGTCACTCCAGCATGTCCTATTTATTTCAGTCCTGAGGTTCAGGTCTCTTGAGCACATAGCTTGATGGGATTCTGGGTTTCCGAGGTGTAGCATGTCCATTGATTCCAGGTAGGACATGTCTTTATACATCAGACACAGATTGCCTCTGGGCAGGTGGTATGCCACTGAGTGGAGCTGCAGTTTCTTTAACCGGGCAGCGAATTACATGTGTTTGAGCCCTTTGATCCTCCTGGCGAGGTACTTTTGTGGTCTTTCCAGCAGCTGCAGGTGTCTGATAAGGTACATCCCACAAGGGGCATTGTACTTAATTATGGGCCTGATGAGGGATGAGTTAAGAGGCACAATGACCTCCCCGATGTAGATGTGAATACCTTCATGATTAGGTGGGCTATATGAAATGTTTTTCTAAACACTTTGGCCACGTGGTTATCGAATGAGAGATTGCTATCAGCTTGGGTCCCCAGGTCCCTTATCACTTCTTCCATACTTAATGGGTTACCACCTATGTGGTAATTTGTGGGCACTTAGTTTTTGACAAAGGGGAGGACTATACACTGTTTTGCATTTAGCTTGAGGACATGGCTCTGGCACCAGTTGTCTGTTTCTATGAGGCCCTTTTGTAGGATGCTTGTGTCAGCTGGAGGGTCGATTATGGCGCCCAGTTTGCAGTCATCTGCAAACTTGTTCACCAACAGTCCTTCTGTGTTGGCCTGTACCTCTGAGAAAGATATACCAAACAAGGGAGGTCCCAGGACTGAGCCTTGTGGGATGCCACTTGTAGCTGGTTTGGGGTCTGACATGGCTCCAGCATTTCTGACCATGTGGGTTCTGTCCTTGAGCCAGTTTGCAACCCATCTAGTGACATAGGGGTTTATATTAAAGCTGGTGATCTTATCTATGATGACCAAGTCGGGTACTGTATGGAAGGCTTTTGCGAGGTCCAGGCAGGCTGTGTGGACCACCTTCCCCTTGTCAATGGCCTTGGTTACTGTTTCAAATGACTCAACCAGGTTTAAGAGGCAGGATCTGCCCTTAACAAAGCCAAAACTGGGTAGGATCCAGTGTCTGTATGTCCCCAATATGTTTATTTCTGAGGTCCATGATGATCTTTCCATAGCTTTGCAGACCAAGCTAGTCAGGCTTCTGGGGCGATAGTTTGCAGTATCCATTGAGGCACCACCTTTGTGGAGAGGGACCACTGTTGCTGTACACTGCTCTTTGGGTACATATCCTGTGGTAAGACTGAGATTGAACAGTGGTTTTATGTTTGTGTTCAATTCTTCTTGGGGTTCATGTTGGACACAGCCCAGGACACCGTCTGGTCCCATTGATGCTGTGTGTTTTGCTTTGGAGAGGCTGGCTGTTACTTGAGCATCTGCGATGTCAGGGGGCCACCACTCTGCTGGGATAGATATTTGCCCTTTTGGTGGGGGGGGGGAGTTTGCACTGAACCTGTCAGCTCAGATGTTGGCAATGTCTGTGGGTTGGTGTATTGTTTGTCATTTTGGACTACTTCTGAGCATATCTGGGGATTCCCACACAGGTTCCTACCATAAGTAAAGAATGCCTTGTGATTATCCTTGGTGTCCTGTACAATTTGTATCTCAAAGATGGCCTTAGACAATTTTATGTGTGGCCGTAGTTTTTCAATAATACTGATCAAAGATGCCTTCCCTTTTTGGGATTTTGATCTATCATATAGTAGCTTCCTCCTTGTATTGTATGGTTTGTTTATGGCTGGGGTCCACCGGACAGGATGCCTGGCTTTGGAGGATTGGGTCTTGGTTTTATTTGGGATTGCATGATCCATGCATTCCTGAAGGTGTTCATAGAATGTGTTTATAAAGGGTTATGAGGTCTGGGCCATATTTTCCACAGGCACAGGGGCTGTGAAGGATTCCACCTCAGTTTTGAGGAGTGTGACATTTGCTTTAGTGAATGATTGTCACTGTGTTTTTCTGGCCATGGGCTGGGATCAGGATGTGAATATCCAGTGAGATTACTCTCTGGTATGATCTTACCAGTGAGGGATACACTTCTGGTCTTGGGCATAGAGTCCCCATGTTGGTGATGTTCAGGTCCAGTATGTTTTCCCCTGTTGTGGGAGTGGTATCAAGTTGTTCCATAGCATTTTGGTTTATAAATTCTGGGAACCTTTGGGCTAGGGTGTTGGGGCTAGGGTAATGCTCCCAGTCTATGTTTGGGTAGTTGAAGTCACCCAATATAATGGTGTTTTGGGAGACCTTCATATTTTCATGTGTTCTCCAGTTGGCCAAGTGTGGTTCCTGGGTTTAGGAGGGTGGTCTGTAGCAGGCTATGAACTGGAAGGTGGTTTTAGCCACTGTTAGTTGCACATGGATAGTCTCCGATGCTTCATGCTGTGCCACCACCTGGGGGTGTGGGTATATTTGACAAATATTGATATTCACCCTCCTTTTGTAGTTTGTTCCATGTTTTGCAGCTGTAAAGCATGGTATGAGGTGTAACCTGTTAATGCTAGGGTGCTCTTGAGAGCCTTGAACCAGGTTTCTGTTACTGCACAGATATCAACATTCTCCATGCTGAGGAGAGTTTGGAGTGCGTGCATCTTGCAGTTTAGACTTCTGGCATTGAGTAGCATTACTTATAGTTTCTTATCCCTTGTGATACCTATGGAGGTGGGTTTGTGTTTTGAGCCTTACCTAAAAAAGGCACTATGTGGGTGACAAGAGCCTTTGGCAATATCCAATAGGCCACAGGTGATAGGTGAAATCCATCCCTAGTGAAGCATCATGTCTTGTCGAGCATGTCATCCCAGGCTGACAGGCATTGTATCCCCTTTCACTGACACCCGTACTTAAGCCAATTGTTGTAATTGATCATCTTGTCTTCATATTGTGGCCTCATGTTTGGTGAGGGTAGGATGATACTCAAGGTCATCAAGTTTGCATATACTACATGGTGGTAAATGCTGTTTAGCACTACCTTACATTGCTTAACACATGGCAATCATGCCTCAGGTGGTGCTGCAGGGCTGCCTATGTCAGATGCACATACTGCACTCCCTATACATGTTTGGAAACAGGTAGTGTCAAGTTAGGCATCCCTTTTACTATATGTGCGAGTCAGAGAGAGGTATCATTTCCAGGGTTCCTACTGAGCCAGTGTATGTGGTATGCGTTGCCTCTTTGCCAAGGCCAAGGCATACTGGGCATGCCTCCTTCTGCCTACTGGGGCAGGCTCAGGTTGTTCCTCCTCTGAGTCACGCTCTGCCTGTGCTGGCCTTGGCACTGGTGGGGGGCTGTTTGGCCCAGGCCTATGCTGGTCCTGCTGCAGCTGTTTTCACAGAATCATATTATGTAGCATAGCACATACCATGACAATTTGGGTACATGTAGTTGGTGAGTATTGCAAGGCTCCACCAGATGTGTCCAGGCACCGGAACCGTGACTTGAGCAACCCAAACACACGCTCGATTACATTTCATGTTTGTGCGTGTGCCTCATTATGGCGTTCCTGTTCAGGTGTGTGTGCGTTTCTGATGGGTGTCATCAGCCACGGCTCCAGTGCATAGCCAGCATCTCCTACTAAGTGACCATGTGGGATGTCCCCATTGGCAAATGTCTGGTACAGCTGCGTCAGATGCCAGATATGGGAATCATGGTAGCTTCCAGGGCAGCCAGCACACACATTCATTATTATGCCCTGGGCATCACACACAACCTGGCAGTTGATGGAGGGGAAGTTAATGTAGGCCCTACCCCGCTCACCGGCTGGTGCTTTGATTGCACCCACTACCTCAGGGTATTCTGCTATTTGCTGGAAGAGACGCATATTGCTGGCCAATAAGTCACAGGAATTGTGGAAATATACATGATCACCGACATGTGCTGACATGGCATCCAGGAGTTGGTGCAGTACCCTGGATGCTGATGCCTGTGATATTCCCATCATATCACCAGTTGGTCTCTGAAAGGTACCTGTTACTAGTATTCTTAGGCCAACACATACCTTGGTTTCCACTGGGATGGGTTCCCCTCTGTTGGTTCTGTGTGTGAGGCATGGCCTGCACAGCTCAACAATTTGCTGCAGGAGGTCTCTGTCCATTCTATAGCACTCCACTATCTCCAGCTCATGTAACCCCTGGTAGGTGACCCTGGGCCTATACACTCTTCTCCGTCTCCTCACTGTGGGTTGTCCGTCAGCCTTTGCATTGTCACCACCCTCAGCATGTTGCATATGTCGCCTTATAACAGCAATGGCAGCCCCTAGCATTTTTTGTCTGAGTGTAGCTTTTTCAGTTTTCACTTCTAGTAGCTTATTCCAGTGTTGCAGTGTCTCTTGAGAGAAACAAACTGCACTGTTGTTTGCAGAGTTTTAAGTGCTGGGCTGGGCTAGTGTTCTGCCTATGTAATTGCCTGATTCTGATTTTTTGCACCTGCTAGCTCTACTAGTATTCCCTGGTAGCTTCCTACTATTCATTGTGCTTCCTTTTTCCTTTCTGTTTCCCCGGGGGAGCGACGCGCATACAAGCGGAAACACACTCACAGCAGCTCACACATGCGCACACATGCTTAGACAGACTAAAACTTGCTTATTCGGGTTATAATGCGCGCACACCAGCGCAAACATGCTTACAGGTCTTCCATCAGCCTTATACATGCTTACTCCAGCTTAAACGTGCGCACACATGTTTCCATGCACGCACTCTGTCTTACTCATGTTCACAGGCGCACTCACACGCGCATACCCGCTCAGCAAGAAACTTTGGTGTTATCCACAGTATACACCTTCCATTTCTTGCCTTTCCCTGGCCTACCTGTTGACACACTTCTTTCCATGATGTCTAACTGACAGCTAACACATGCCACTGTGCTCCAATGAGCTTCACTACATTCATACATACCCCCCTTGTGATGTCACCTATCTCTTACTCTGTTCCACCCAATATCCTACTCCTACACTCCACAGACTGTGCTCATTTGCTATGTAAAAGTGTGATTCACTATCCTAACACTCATTTACATAGGATTGCCTACTAATGCTTGGTTACATGTCTTAGACTGCGCTTCTCCCCTTAGCAACCCCTACTCGGTGGCCATGTTGTCTTCAGCCTGCTATTCCCTTACATTGTCATTTAACAATTTTCATAAATTCCACATTTGTGGCTTTTATTGTCTTATTTTATGATTTTTACAGCGCACCCTGTTTGCGCGGTGCTGCGCTACGCTTAAACATCAGAGAACGCCGAAACAAATTATTTTTATTTTAATTTTGCATCGGGGAAACTTTCCAATGGCTGTATATTTGGCCATTGGCATGCTTCCTCAACCATATGCAACCTTTATTTGGAGGTGACAAGGCTACATTGTGCTATTTGCAGAACGGTACTCAGTTGTCAACTGAGTACATTTCTGCAGCTAATACGTCTCCTACTCGGACAGGTTTGTGCTTCCTGGATCGCAAATTTACCTCATTTGCATGCCTTTCGGCTGCAAGTGAGGTAATTTGCATATCCCATCCCTGTCCTTGTAGGAGACGTTTTAGGAGCTCTCTTACACGCCCATACAGGCTGTTCCTGGATCGCTCGTCGGACATGATGGCTGAATGGAGTCTTACTCTACTCGTAGACTCCGTGCAAGCCATCGTGAATCCGGGGGACAGTTTTGGTTCTAGAATTCCATACGCATCTTTAAATAGACACAGTTTAGGTTCTAGAATTCCATACGCATGTTTAAATAGACACAGTTTTGGTTCTAGAATTCCATATGCATCTTTAAATAGACACAGTTTTGGTTCTAGAATTCCATACACATCTTTAAATAGACACAGTTTTGGTTCTAGAATTCCATACGCATGTTTAAATAGACACAGTTTTGGTTCTAGAATTTCATACGCATGTTTAAATAGACACAGTTTAGGTTCTAGAATTCCATACGCATGTTTAAATAGACACAGTTTAGGTTCTAGAATTCCATACACATGTTTAAATAGGCACAGTTTTGGTTCTAGAATTCCATATGCATCTTTAAATAGACACAGTTTTGGTTCTAGAATTCCATACGCATGTTTAAATAGGCACAGTTTAGGTTCTAGAATTACATATCAAGCAAAATGTTCTTTAGATTTCCACTCACTATTGTATAGGTTCAGAAGTGTAACCCAAATGTGTCATCTGGAAATAGTTATAGTACTAGTCAACACAAATCAGAAAATGCTTATCTCTGAAATTAAACTGATTAGAACCAGTTTTTTTTCTATAGAAACCCTGCTATGTCTTCCTTAGAGTTCTGATTATGGAGCACACTGCAATTTGATACTTTATCTTTATATCTGATCTGACATGTCTGATCAATAGAGAATGTCTCAGTCTCTCTTTTTAAACCTCAAAATACTTAAGTATGATTGGCTGATTTTTCTTTATCATGGCTTCTCTCATCTGGTTATGTGTAATTATATTATCTGACTTGAATACAAGAGCTTGGATACAACTAATCTCATATATGTATTGACAGAACTTTCACATTCTGTTGTATGCACTGGTCTACCTATCACCATAACTTCCCTGGATATCTGTATTTATTAACGTCTTGTGAATACGTTTTTAAGTTGTAATAATTTATTTTGCAATAGTGATAGTTACAAAATAACAGATAAAACTTCTAAATCTTCTTCCAGTCTATCTTCCTTTATCTCCATAGGATAGGTTCTCCTTATTAGATCATAATGTGCATTTACTTTTATGGCATTCATAGGTAATTGTTAAGTGCTTTCAAAGCATTTGCTTTTTTTCCTGATACTGATATAACTAATAGCCCATAACAGTTCCAACATACAGACAGATAACTGCTCAAGATGCATCACAATATCTCAGGCTGATGCATTAGTCACAAACTTCTTCAGTATCTACAAACTGTTTCCTGTGTCAGAGGCCATTCTCTTTCTTAAAAGCACTTAACACTGGCATGTTTTGGATGAATGTAATCAATATCTTTTGCTCTTTCTTCACATTTAACAATCCCTAAGTGCGATTTTTTTTCCTTAAATTATTTCTCTTGTTTGACTTGGAAGTATCACATTTTTTGTAATTTAAGCATCAAGCCATGTATATATGAAATCTCATCTCTGCACGGAGACTCTGCTTAAATGATTCAGTGAACTGTTGACATCTATCAAAGTCAATCATTCATAATTCTTCTTAAGGTATCAGCTGGGTGCATTTGCTTTACTAACTGAAACTGAATCTTCAAATGATATTTTTAACAGCATCCTTTGTAGTCTTGATGGCATTTTATCAAGTGATTTCATAAAAATGCTTTGCCAGTAATTACCTTCAGGGATGTATATATTTATCAGACCACACCCAAGCAAAATCTGAACTATTAATAAACTTTTATTGTTTTATATGTCACAATTATTATCATTTTGCCTTCAATGATTCTGTAGACATTGGCTGGGTTTGGTGTTAAACTTTCTGAACTAACTAGGAGAAACCTTCGACTTGACAACTGCATGAACATTCATATTACTTTGCACCTGTATACTCCAAATTTTCATCACCATATCAAGCTTCTCATATGTATATTTGGCTAATTTACAATATTCTCCAAACATAAACATAAATTTAAATCTCCTTTATCTGCACTCCCAAGTATGTAAAATATGACTGAAAAACTTTAATTTGTGTGAGAATATGTCAGCAAGTACACAACAATTTATACACAGTCTGGCAGTGCTGTAAATGTATATTCCAATAAAATATTGCATTCTGTCTGTTATGGTATTTAGCTTAAAGGTAAGGCTTTTATATGAAAATGTAATCTACTCTTCCTTTAAAAAAAAAATGTTGTGGTTTTGAATTCCTGATGGGTTGTACTGAGTTAGCCGAAACATCATCAAGTTGCCACTTGGAGAGTCAGACTCAGAATAAATACCTTAAATGCAGAAAATACATTTTTGTTATGTTTATAGAATGCTTTAAATTTCTGTCTAATAACTGCCTAGTTGGCTCTGTCCTCCTTTCTGAGGCTTAACATGTTAAATATATTTATAGTCTCCTTGTCTATGATATACTGGAATACTGAACAATGCACTTTTTCTGCCTTTTCTGCCGTTCCACTTGCATTGATATACAACTCAAACTTCTGATCCAAAGCTTCCAGTTTGTAGATAGTTTCAGAAATGCTTGTAGTTGTAGTGACGTCATTCTGAGTGACTATGACTTGCAAATTGGTGGTTCAATATTTTTCATATGCAGAATTCAAAAAAGTGATTACTGTGTGTGATTAAAATGCAAAATATGAAAAAAGTTAGGTCTATAGGCCTTTATGCATTTTCCATATTCTTTTTGGGGTCCATGTTTGCTGACTACCAAGCCTCCCCAAATGTGTCTTGAGCCCACTTGACTCGTGTAATGGGTACCCTTAGTAAAGCAGCAAAAGCCTAGCAGAGAGGCTATCATCCAGGTAGCCATGAAGATATTTTATGTCCATCCTGACAATGATGAAAGCAGTTCAACAGATTTCTAACTCTACCTCTGCTGGTTGACAGGGGTACCTATAAAAATATGGGGCATCATACACCCTCCGGGAGTACCTATAACACCATGGGGCATCATACTCCCTCTGGAAGTACCTATAACACCATGGGTCATCACACTCCCTTCGGGAGTACCTATAACACCATGGGGCATCATACTCCCTCCGGGAGTACCTATAGCACCATGGGGCATCAAACTCCCTTCGGGAGTACCTATAACACCATGGGGCATCATACTCCCTCCGGGAGTACCTATAACACCATGGGGCATCATACTCTCTCCGAGAGTACATATAACACCATGGGGCATCATACTTTTAGTACAAGACCCCAGTCTTCAATTCTATATTTAGTATGCATGTACTGTATGCAATACCTGTGGCCCTTATGGACAGGGGCAGTTAGTAGATGCTCTAAGTCACAGGCATATACCAAAGCCATTCGAAAATTGGAGCATAAATGGCTAGGGTGAAAAAGCTCTAGGGAGCATTTTGGCAACAGCGGTTAAAATATAACTGCTTAATTAAATCCTTCCATAATTTGATATGGGATCTGAATAGTACAGTAAAATAGTGGCATTCAGTCAATGGATAAGAATCAGATGTCACAGACCACACATTTTGTGTCCGTCAGTCTGGAGTGCAATGTGCAACTTTTCACAGTGCTTTGCTCCCAATGGACTTTTCTTCTGTCCCCAGGAATTACAAGTAAAGAACAGAGTATTTTCCATTCCTAAAATTATTACATTAGAAATCTTTGATAGGTCAGTTAGTAAAATAAACATACATCACACTGGACACATTTTTTGATGACTCACTGGTATATTTTTAATTTCATTTACATGTTTGAAACTTGGACATTTGGTGCTGTTGGGCTAAGCAAAATGGCACAATTTTGTTCTGGTGATAATTTATTTATATACCTTTCCTGGTCACATACTTGTGCTTGGGTATATGATGAGTTGTCACCCCCACCACTGGGGATGAATCTGTGACCCTTTGTACTTAGGACGTATATAGAACAAAAAAAGGTTACACTAAAGAGGAGAGCAGCAACGCAGATAGCTGGTGCACAGTCAGGAATGACAGGCTGTTCTCAGGAGGGAGGGAGAAACCATTTTCAAATTGGTATACAGTTCTAAAAAAAGGCAAATATTTGTAGGTAAGGTAGCTTGCGGGGTATTGTGGCTGAGAATTCATGTAGTACTCAGGGCAACCATGAAAGGGGCATCATGGAATATCTTGCTTGTGTGTTTGGGTGAGGATTCATGGAGTACCCTGCAAACAAATGTGTGTGTGTGTGTGTGTGTGTGGGGGGGGGGGCATCATGGACTTCCCTGCTTGTTCGTAAATGTTTACTAGGCTAACAACCACAAAGGACTTTTTAAACCTAGGCATGGATCCCAAATCTCTGACAAGTTCTGATATCCCTGATAAGTGTAAGCAGGGGATTGAGAGAGGAAGCATTTACAGGTTGTCTGTGTCCATTGGAGACACAGGTGTCAAACCAGAGATGAATTTCCTGCTCCCTATGCAATTGTCCAGGTTACTCTTGAATTGGGTTGGGACTTCCCTGTTTGTCTGGATGTGAGGAATTGTGTGATTCATGTAAAATATGAGGATTCCTGTTTTGTGGGTAGCAGAAAGCCAGTAATAAAAGCACACAGGGACACACTGGAGGCACATTCTTGTAATTATTTGATAAGAGGAATGGAGTTCTGCAGTCATATCTCTCAATCTCTTAGAGCAAGAAATTTGGACAAAGCCATAAATAATGGGGGGACAAAGAGCCAAAAATAGGGACACTTTTTAAATATTGCTCTTACAAACTTAGACATTTAAAATAAGCTCAAGTAGACCCAACAAAAGATGCAACTCCGTGTAAACAGACCTCAGTACTTTAATGAACAAAATTTGTTAAAACACAAACAACGATCTAGCGCTTTCATCTGCCGAATGCAGACTTCTTCATTCTGAAGAAGTAAACTTAGACATTTGATAGAATAACAGGCTTTGCATTTTTCTGAAGGGTATGAAGTCTGAAACTCAAATGTCTCATTATTTTCTGACTTCAAGTCCTCAACAGTTTGACAGTGATTTAACAGAAAATCACAATTTTATGAGAAACAGAAACATGAAGCAAACATCTGAACATTCTGCGAAATCTGTACAGTTGAGAGGTACGTCTGCACTGCATTTTATTGGCCTTTAAAATAAAGTTGTTATACTTCCTTTATATATGTGGCTTGTGGTGTTTCCGTTTCCTAGAAAAGCTTTACTTTCTCATATTTACTCAAGCAGCTCCCTGCACTTGTTGGCTACCACCTGCAATAAATAAAGCAAAGGACTGATTCATGCCATAGTCTGGGCCTTCACACCTCTCAGCTCTCCCGGAGCTTTGCCTTAAATGTCCCCCCTGCATTTCACTGAACATGCAATTGTTTGGCCAAGTTGTGCGGACTGCAATCATTAAATACCTGCAGCTAATAGAGGGGCAGACTCCTGGCTCTTCACAGAACTTGTGTTAACAGAGTCCCTTGTTTAGGGGCATTTCTGAGCAGTGACAGTATGTAAATGCCATCATTTGCCCCCCACTATTCGGGATGTTGTTGTCCTGATTATTGTGAAGCACTGGCTGCGGGTACCCTATTGCACCGTTGGTCAGAGTTCGTCTCTTACTTCGGGCATCTGTGAGGGTAAGAAAGCACACTGTGGGGCATGTCGCGTGCTGCTGTTTAGGCAGCCAGGAGGTGAGTACCTGCTGCACAGGTAAGGGACTTCCTGCACACCTGGGCTCGTGCCCGTGCATGCACGACGTGCACGGCTGTCTCCACGAGCAGGACGTGTTGGCTGAGGGCTGCTGCCACTTTAAGGCTGAGATTTGGGAGGGACCGGCTCAGCAGGCAGGCAGAAAGGCAGGCTCTGCAGGGAAGGAGGAGACGGGCTGATCCTGTAACGCTGCTGCTACTGCAGATCCCGTTCGGCGCTGAGCCACCGCCGTCGGGATTCGACTCTCGTACTTACGAACCGAGCGCCCCGCGTCTCTGGATTAGGACTCGAACCCGCCGCCATGGACTGGGGCACCGATCTGTGGGTGAGTGCTGCCTGCCTGTTTTGTGTTGGTGTCGGGGGGCGGCCTGCCTGCTCCAGCCGTAGGACGCGGTGCTTGGCGTGTGAGTCTGGGGTCTGCAGGGGCGGAGCTGGGTACGGGGCTCCGGTACCAGCCTCCCACGGCGGAGCACGTCCACGCGTCTCCCAGCCGAGCCCCGGACAAAGGAAACTGGATCTACAAGCTGGGCAGCTTCCCGGGCGTCAGCAGGGAGCGTTTGTTGCTTGGAGCATAAATATGGGGGTGGTGCCAGGAGGGGGCGGTCTGGCAGGGGCTACCCGTGCAGCAGGCTCCATAGGTAGGGTCTGCACACATGAGGGGACCCCTGGAAATGCTCCCATCCACGGAAAGTATGCAGTGATGCAATAAATCCGGGCCAGGCCTACTCCCTGTCTCCTTAAGCTGCTTATTTTGAGTGTGCCTGTGTATTTTTATTTTACATGGGGAGGGGGGTGCTTCTGAGTGGCTACCTATTGTGTCACTAAGACATTGTGATGTTGCAATAACATTTGTACCTTTGTGCTGCAGACACTGTGATAGCTGTCCCCCTCCATCCTCCTGCAGTCCTACATGCTGAGGAGGTAACCTGCTCAGGTACATTGCACCTTTATTACTGCTGGCTTTAGCTTTGTCACTCTCTGCTTCAGCTGAAATTGCTTAATAACCCATTGTTATCCCTGATATAAACAACAATCTGCAAAGTAAACCATCTTTTAACTTTGTAAAGACCATTTTTGTGTTGGTGTTGAAGTCCAATGCTTTTCATAACTTTTTGGATCTTTGGGAGTTTTTAGTGTTCCTGTGCCGCAAGGCTATGTATCCTGTCAGTGTGAACACTAAAACCTTTGTTTTGATGTAAAACCTGATTGCATTGTTAAAATCTACACATGTCTGAAAGGTCTGGTACGTCACTTTTCTGGATTACAGTTTTTTTCATTCAGTACTGAGAATTTATGCATATATTTTTATTTATTTCCCTTATGTTTTATCTGAAAGATTCATGGAGTCACTAACTTTTTGATTTGATTGTGAGGTGATGCTTTTGTTTAAAAGTAGTCTGGACCACTAACTATCACACTTTCAGTGCAACACAGGATTCACTCGCGTACTGTCATTACAGATGAGAATTATACAAAACTGTTCTCTGCAGGTGTTACTGTTTTCATTTAACTCTCTTACACAAGTTTTTCACTTGCCTATTTCTCCTACACTTTATTTATTTATTTATTTATTTATTTATTTATTTTACATTTGTTAATTGGGAAATTCCGACTGGACTAGGTCCATTTTCAGCGGAGGCCCGGGGAGAAAAGCTCCAACATCAAGTTATACGAATACACACACACACACACACACACACTTTGTCAAACAGTTAATGGGGCTGGTCCAAATTTTATTTATTTTTTGCCTTGACCTTGGCTGCCCGACAACATTAGAAGTTACGTGAACATTTCATTGTAGCCAGACAGTCAGCATGTGTTTGGGATGTGGGAGGAAACCAGTAAACCCAACTTAGAACTGAACTTGCTTGAGGAGCTTTTAAGTTCACAGCTCTGTTCTGACGGGACTGGGAGGTCCTTGGTGGTGTTTGTGATGCTTTCCTGACTGTTGGGTGTCGTTAAATAAGATTTTTGTTTAAGTTATTGTAGTCTTTGAGTACTCAGCAGAATATAAGGCAAACCTAAGCACAGCAGTTCTATTTGAAAAAGTGAACCATCCCCCTCAGTTGGGAATTTACAGCAACAAGACAAAGTTGTTGTTTACACAGTGACCACTGTGACAAATACTGTAAAGGACCCTGCCACAGAACTCTGCGCTACGTGAAACCCCACTGCAGGTTGCAGTAGATCACACCTTTTTAACAGAAGAGCGGTTGGAATGGTGTATTGTGTGATGCTGAGCCTTGCTGGCATGGGTGCTGTATGATGTAGAGACATGACTGATAGGGGCTCCTCTTAATTGTGAAAAACACAATAAGATAAGCTTACAAACAATGAAGTGACCACATGAGATTGGCTTTGTTCACATTGGGAATAGGCATGCCATTATTGAATATGGTGTGGGGGGGTGGAAGATCTGTTGGTGACCAGTATCTGGTAACTATAGCTGTACGGGGCATAGGGCTTCCGTAACGTAAACACAACTGATACAAAGTCAGTGGTAGGGTGAAGCACATAGTTTTACCACAGGAAGGCTGCATCTGTTTATGAGCAATAACAGCAACAACAAAAATAAAGTAACACAATGGGGACTTATTTCTGTGAAACACCTGTCTACAGGAGTGACCGAAAACAAAGGAGGCAACCTGCTGGGAAATGATTTGCTGATAGCAACCAAAATGAGAAAAGGTGTGGTTGCATCAGGTTGCTTAAAGGTGGCCATCGGGTGCAGAAAATAGTAAAGAAATGTTTTGGCGGAGGGTTCTGGGGGACTTTTGGCGGCTTTGGCACTAGAATGTGGAATCTGCTCCTTTCTGCAGGCATTGGGTAAGGCCACAAAGGGGCATCACTAGAACGTGAGATGTAAAGAGAACAGGTAACATGGAATGAATCCACACAAAGGTCTGATTAAAATAAAACTAGTGTATTATTCAGTTTGTGCAGCTGTGGATTGTGGTTTCACAAAAGCATTAGTACAGTGTGGATGTTGGTCATCTTGGGTAGAGAGAATTGAGTGAAATCCATTCTTACTAGAACAAGGGATGTCATTCTCTGTACAGGCACTTGGTGACACCAATCATCCATCCATTGTTACCAACACTAGCTGTGTCTAATCACTAGAACGTGGGATGTTACTCTTTTAGTACAAACACAAAGCGAGACCATATGTGGGTGTCGCTGAAACACGGACGTAATGCAGGTCACTTCATTCTCATTACAAAGAGCAAGAATCTGTCCGTAAATAAAAATCACAGAGCAATGGAAAGGCCTTGTTGAGGCACATCTCATTAGAAATTGTTCCTTCTCTATTGCCGAAACGCTGGGTGTGGCTTGAAGTTCCTAGAACATGGGATGTTGCACTGTGTACAGGTGTGGGATGAGTGCAAGGAAAGGCATTACTGTGAATTGTGGAACGTTATTCATTTTGTGTAGACATGGCATGAGGGCATGGAAAAGACAGCACTACATACGTTTATATAATGGAATTAGGCTCCCCAATAAAATATGGGTTATTATCCTTTCTTCAGACACTTGGAGAGGCCTCCCCATGTATTATCACTGGAACATGACCTTACTTTTTGTTTAGGCAGAGGTAGTTCGGTAAGTTCGATCATCAGTAGAATATGGAGGTTCGTCTCTCTGCTGACCTTGGGTGACCCATCACTATTAGAACAAGCATTGTTTTCCATCCCCCATTGAGACCGTGGGTGTAGCTTCTCCCTAGAGAACCAGGGTGTTGTTTAATGGTGTCTATAGTAAGATGTAATCATCCAGAGTGTGGGTAATCGAGTAAGATCTGTCATCACTAGAACATGATGTTCTTCCTTTTTACTGATGTTTTGCATCTTTGCTGCGTGGTACAACTCTATTGTACAAGACTGCATGTTGTCGATTTTTTGCATTTATTTGGTGAGGCTGTATTTCCCTTGGTCTGTACAGTGCATAGCCAAAAATGAAACCTCTGCAAGTAGGACCAGGTGCATGGCTAGAACCAGTATGAGTAAACAAAAAGCGCTAGTGCATAGGCCATGTGTGTAGAAGGGGACAGAACTTTGGTGATAACTGCGACAAAATATATGTGAAGGAAACTAAATTTAACTAGGATTGTGTGTGTGTGTTGGAGGAGGGGGGCTGTGTTAGGCTCCCTTATCTCATTTAAGCTGATAGTGGCTCTTATGTATGTACTTCCAGTCAATGTCCAAAGCTCCTTATTGAGCCCATCCGTTAGTGTTTGATAATGGGCAAATTATAAAGGGCAAAGAGTTATTAATAAAATGACACCAAAGATTTTAATGTAGAATGTCCTGTAGCAGAAAAGCCCTGATTACCTTATGCCTGAGAAAATTCTCTGGAGTGCCAGGACCTGTTCAAGGTGGAAGAGGTGTGACATTGCACGCCACATAAGTGTTAATGAGTTATGAGAAGTGGGAGATTGTAATCAAAAGTCCGATGAAGAACGAAGTGCGATTGCTAAGAAGATGCAGAAAATCCTCCCAAGAACCTATATGCAGTCACCCTTTGATGCACTGCTGTTTGTCTAGAATTGGTTCCTGAGATATATATTTTTTTTTTGTCCATTAGGCCACGGGTATGTATACTAGATCAAAGTGAGTATAGAAGATGTAACACCAAACAAAAAGGAACTGTGCGTCATCCTAACGGATGATGTGAACATATCCAAACGGTGTGAGAGCATTAAGGAGCTAAAATGGAATTCTGAGATGCTTTACAAGCGGCATCGTGGGTAGAAGGTAACTTATGAAAAATGGGTAACATCAGAAGCGCATCTCATGATCTTTCATGTGTGACTTTCTGCGGATCTTATTTTAACAACATAGCAGAGAGAGTAGCAGTTTGGGTATCAAAATGGCATATGGTTTCCAAACCACACACACAAAGATGGCAGGAGGAGGAGTTCTTAACATGTCATGTGCAGAAAGGGGGTTGTGGTTGATAGAGAGATTATGCATGTTTTTGAGTTATACTCCATGCACGTACCATCTATGAGGAAAAAGTGGTAACCAGACGGTACAGTTTGACGATAGAACGTCTTTGGATTGGGGGGGAATTGGGAATATAAGAATGTTTTTCTTTCACACCAAGGGCAGTAAAAAGTTGGAATAGCTTTCCTAACACTGTTTGGTCGCCACAGTGACAAGATTAATGACTGTAGTGTGCAGGTGCATGTCTGTTTTTGAGGGGAGTGTGTAACTGCTTCTCAGGCTGGATCTGTGGTGTTATACTCACTAAAAACCTTAACCTGGTATGTGACATTAATAGAACTTGCTGGAGGGACAGATTTGTCTCCCAGAGGTACTATGCCTTTGGAACAGACTCCTGCTTCATGTCAAGCAGAGCACCTCATTGGCCCTCTGGAGGTCTTGCTTGTTGTGAGATAATTTCTTTCTATCTTTATTACTATTAGGGCAACATAGGAAGAAGTGTTTTTGTTTTTTTGTTTTTACTGTGAATTATAACTTCATGAGAGAACTGGTAAATTTGATGGGTCGGGCATTGTCTTCCAGCAGTTCTGCTGCATCGGGTTTTGTGCTGCGCAGCTTGCAGGGTTTGGTACTGCACCTTATTTGTGGGCTTGCCTCTTAACTTCTTTCATTTCCTTTTTATTTTACTACTTTAACTCTGTCCTGTTGGTACTTTCTCTGTTATTGTATGTATCTTTGATTATTGAATGTCGGCTAATGGTACCCTCACATTCATTCGAAATATGTTAAGTAATTGTGTTCTTCCATGTTATGGTTGCTGACTTCCACGTATTTCGTTGTATTATGTACTGAAATTTTCTCACTGGACCGTTTCTCATAAGTTCGTAGCTTAGTACTAACCTAACTGCCCTTGTGGGCTAGCCAATTAGTCCAATGTGAGAATCAAACCCTGAACCTTATATCCGTAAGATAAACGGCTTAACCATTGTGCCAACCTCCTACCCACTGAGCCACTGGGCTTTAGTTCACTTTGTTAATCCCAGTTAACTGTAACATATTTAAAACAATTTACAGTTTAATTTATTTCTGTAACTTAAAGTTAGTAGAGTAGTAGGTTTAACATCAACTTGAATTTCCTGAAATAAGTGTGAAACTCCGTTGTCTGGTATTGAGTGTTATCCTCAGTAACTTCCCTACAAAACAGGACAAAATTATGGTGCTGAATCGGGGATGTTCTGATTTCAGGGATAGTTCAGAGGTATGTTTGTGAAATGACTTCTGTTGTCAGCCTGCAAACGGAGTATATTTTTGGCCTTTGTGTTAACTGTCAGTTTAGTCCTTGTCATAATAGTCCTGCAGACTTCCTGGTTAACTAGTTAGACACCCTAACATTGTTAACCTGGAAGTGTGTTTTGTTTGTATTTCATGCTAAAATAATTTGTACATAAAAAGCACCTTTTTATGTTTTGGTCTAACTTGTATGCTGTCATGTGGTTACATTTGCAGTAGGTTTTCATAGCTTAGCTGTTTTGAATTAGAATTTGTACTGTTACAGCTGCCGGTCACAACTGTACCTGTTGAAATCAGACCACAGTGATGGATAAAATGTGTAGAGGATGTTCACAATTCTTTTCAGTTTTAAAGTGTTAAAGCCACATTCGGATGGATGTTAAGTTGTTATGCAGTTACTTGGCAGTTCCTCCTAGGATTGTACTGTAACCATAAGGCTGAGAACAGACTTGTAGATAATTTGTCCGTGTGAGGAGATTGCTGACTGGTGCCTGTTTGCTGTTCTTGAATGAATGAGTGAACATGAAGTAAAGTTTTGGCGTTCCACTAATAGAGGTTTGGCGTGGCTCAGTTTTACATTGGTAATTTTCAGGAAGTGTAACCGTAACTCAGTATGTCTGATGTAATAAATTGTACCCATTTTAATTGGAGGTTTTAAAAAGGTGAAGAGTGTAAAAAAAAAATAAAATTAATCCGTATGCTTTTGCATAATGCATAGATTTCTGCTGGCCTGATGTTTGCAAGAAATTCACACTGACTGGGATTAAATACATTTTTGTTTTGTTACACCTTCATGACACCAGGTAGTTTTGTTCCCACAAGGAAGCTGTAGCTGCTTTGGAACGGGATAGTTTTTACATTTGCTTCTCAGACTAGAGAGGAAGTTCTAAATGCATTTTAGATTACTTTTAAAACAGCATAAAGTGACTGGTGATTAAAGTGACTTTATGACCTAGATATGGATGTGCTTGTAGTTTTGTTTAGAAAATTCCGTAATTTGTTTGAAGTTTTTTACTCCGTGTTCGTTTTGCTTGCATACATAGTGCTGTGAGTAATAACCTAGAATGATTTGGGATAATTTCTGGCATAAGCCAGGTCAGTAGACCGGTTACTATGTGGGGCACAGGCTGATTTGTGAAATGTTCTGTTCCCTTTACAGGATTTAGCCTGGAAGAACAGCATGAGTCACTACACCTGCTCTAGCAGGGACCGCTTTGCTGCTTTAAGAACCTTTTGAGATTTTTTTAATTTACATTTTCTAATATACACCGATACCTTTGTTTCACCTGCAAAGTAATACCCTAAATTCTTTTTGAATAGGAGTAAGCAATCCTTTAGGTAAGATGACCCTACCTGGCACATTCGGAGGCATGGGTGTTAGTTTCCTGACCTGCTTGCTCGGTCAAACAACAGTGCTGACTAGTTTTTGTAGAACCAATAGTTCCCATACTGTCTGGAGCAATGATTTGAGTAAACCTGTACCCCCCAGCTAGTTGATGCATAGAATGTAAGAATACTGTTTGCTGTATGTGATTTTCTTACCTCAGGAAATTTGAAATGCTTTCAGCAACAGTGAGGGAGATCACTTTCTAAAGAAAGTATCCCACAGGCTTGGATAGAAAAGCATGCTAGGTAACTTTTAGTGAAAAGCTGTGCTAATGTTAAATGTTGAAGTTCCGTTGTAGCGTATGATAAAACTTGGGTGCAGTCCATTTGGAGCCCACTTGAGTTTGTTACATGATCATGTTTTGATCACCAAATTACTTTGCAGGATTTTGTCTCTTTATAGGCTTTGATAATACCATGACGTTTGAGATCGCAGATCGTGTAATTTGCTCCTTACAGCTGACTGAACTGTTTGAAACATTTATGTTGCTTTTACATTGCATGTTTTGATTGCTTGTTCATTGAGTGCTTATAAATTTGTTAGGCCCTATACTGTCTTTCATATCATAACTTTCCATCTGGAACTGCACCAACAAAGTCCTAACCTTTTACAGTAGCAGTTATGTACTGTTGAAATGCTTTTATTTCTGGAAAATGCTTTATACAGTTTTGTCAGCAGAAAGCCTGAAATGCTAGTACAAGAGTGAGAAATGAACGTGATGAGGATGAACTGCAGTAAACGTGGCACTAAGACTTTTTTAAAGTTTTAAATTGGGTAATTTGATAAGTCAAAGACTGATGGTTATCAAAATGTGGTTGGTTTCTTTGTGGTGTGAGTCATTGCATTTACGGTAAGGATGCACCAGTACTTGGCTGTACCTATAGAGGCCAGATAATCGTACCTTGATGTCTGAAACAGGCTGGTGTCTTCTTTCACTAGGAAAGGCCCTCCACAGACCCCAGTAATTGCAGACCTAACCACTTCACAAGTGTTTTTTGATGGATATGGTCATCCCTGATTTTATTTAGAGAAACATGGAAACCACCTTCACACTGATCCAACACAGTGTAGATTTGGATAAAGGAATCTCTTGTAGTATGTTTGACCTCTGAGATGATTACCTGCGTGAAGGTGCTTCAGTGCTGGAAGGTACTTAAATCTGGCTAAAGCACTTGGTACTGTAACCCTTGACAGAATCCTGCAAAATCTGAGATCTATAGGCAAATGAAACTATAATGGGGGGGCACTTCTTTACTACTTCATCAGAACTGAGTCCATAATGTGCTTCTGCCCACAGAACCGAGAGCATTGCTGTTGAGCCTGCTTACACCAGCTTCCTTCACGCAGCACTTAAAAATCGACTGAACCATCCATCTGTAATATTACCATCCTATTTGGTGTTAAAAATGCAGCATTCTGGTATTTGGTTACATGCTTTTGTTTACTGGAAAGTCCAGCTGGATGCATGCTCATTTTTATTGAAAGCCTGGAGAGAAAAAAAGGTGGGATGTCTATATGAATTGCCTTGCTGTTAACTTTTCCATGGCTTGTCTGGTTCTGGTAATGTTTTTACTTACGCTGTTAACTTTTCCATGGCTTGTCTGGTAATGTTTTTACTTGCGTTGTCTGCTGCAATGTCTGAAGTGTGGGCTGTGTCTTCACTTGAGAATCCTGGAGTAATGAATCAGTACTGCTACATACAGGTGCATGCACACACACCCTGCATACTGTGGTGTGTGCTTGCTTGCTTGCTTGAGAGGGTCTCTTGTGTATCATTGAAAGTTCCACAATCCATAAACTACCTGTTATGTAAGATTAATGTAGAAAACCTCATGCCATGTGCCTTGCATAGGGGAATGGCCCTGGCGGTCTGGCCAAATCACCCATATTTTACTGTAAATGTCACTTCTGCCTTGAAGAAGTTCTGTGGGCTTCATGGGATGTACCTGCCAAACAGAATGAAGGTAGCACTTGTGGGGAGGATGTTCCATGTCTTATTTCTGAAGTGCAGTTGTCATTTCTGGTGTTTTTTTGGCGGAGACGAAGTAGTAAATTAAAGGCAGCTATGTTAGGGAAGACTGCTTCATATAGGAGAAACAGATAGCCGAGCTGTGCCTTGTTAGGTGGTTAGGCTTCTTGTATAGGTGTTGTGCTGTGTGTTCATGAAGGGGAAGCACCCTTTACATTGGGGGCTTTCTGTTGCTGTTGAATTATTTTATGATTTAAGTTTGGGAATTTCCAAGTTCTGTTAAAGAATTTGGGAGTATTTTTGACACACTCACATAAGTGAGATAATAAACACTGGTTGCACTTGTCAAAATGCACATGTAGTGCAGTATGTCATCTTCTCTCAGCTTGATTATTTTTACTGATTAGTTTAGATTCAGTTTCTGATTAGGAGGGCTTGGTGTTTGGTAGCAGCAGCAGGCAATTTTATCCTTTTAACTGTGTCCTTTAAGTTCTACACTGACAGTGGAGCATGTAGGACCAAGGAGTGGAGGTGGCAGATCGCAGAATCCTGAGAGAGGTGGTGGTGGGGTGGGGGTGGGGTGGGGGCAGGAGCAGCTGAGAGGTGGTGGGCTTGGTAAACAAGTAGCAGCATTCACTCTCGGACGTTTGGGCCCTCACTATCTGTGTTTTGTAAGTGATGTGTACAATAAAGCATGATTCGTGCCTTCCACCTTTTGTATTGGGTGGCTGGTGCTACGTATACTATGCTGGTCCACATGTAGCCTCCAGGTCTTCAGTGTTGTGTAAAACCACATACTATAGAGGTGTGGTGCTTTTTAGAGCGATACTTTGAGTTGGGCCTAGTTACTCAACTGGGTAAACTTTGACTGAAGGTGATTTGGTCACAGTAAATAATGCTGACACTCTGACCCCTTGTAAAAATGGGGGGAAGGAGGGGGGGTTGCTGACTGTGATATCTTGCTCCTTTGTCGTGTGGGTCTTTTATTTGTGGATACAGTCAGTAGGTAGAGCCGTTTTATTTAGCCCTGCATTAAATGTCTCCTAAAATGTACAATTCCTGTGTACGAAGCTGAAATGGACCCCTACCCAGTAGTTGGACATGATTGCACTGGAATGTCTGGAAAAGAAAGCACTTCTGCAGCACTGGCCCAGGAATGGCAGGAAAATCAAATGTATTGACTGATCTTTCTTGGTGTAGTTGGTTCTTTTTAGTAGCCCTGGCCTGGTATGACTGTATTTTCAGTGTGATGTCAGTGCTGATCTGTTTAGTGCAGGATCCCTTGTCCAATAACTGCTTAGGATCACACTTGGCTGAGTTTGGTTGGGGGGGGGGGGCTTGTTTTTGATTTCTTGCAGATTTCAGTCACATCCATTCTGTGCAAATCTGACTGTGTGCATATTTTTGCTTGCAGGTGTTTGCAGACGTGAGAGGTAGCACCTGTGGGTAAATTAGAGTTGTAGATCAGGCAGATGGCTTGTGTCTGTGAGAAATTATTGGGAACTGAACCTCTGATTATTAAGTCTACCAAAAAATTCCACTTGCTGTCGCTGACTCTTATTTCCTCCTTTCCAGGTGTTGATGACGTAATCTCATTCATGTCGGGTCAAGATATTCCAGGTGGGAGTTGCTCATCAGTTGCTTATCTTTGACTGGGTCCATTTTTTTCCAAGTATAGTCCCTTTGTAACTAAAAAGCTGTGTGCACTGCCTGTGGTACTGATAGGAGTGCAGATATGCATTTCTTCATGACCAGCTGTAGTTAATGTTGTGCTCCTGAGTGTTGTACAAAAAGCCGCAGTATTGCTATTGAAGAGGTATATGAAGTGTTGTCCCCCCCCCCCCCCCAGTCGGCAAGTGATCATTGGTTGCTCATTCACGTGTTTGAACTTGTGCAGTGCCAGGGCTGTATTTGAACTTGGATCATTACAGTTGTGTTTGGGGTGTCCTCCTCTTTGTCTGTCTGATTGTTCAACACTCTGGCTACCAATGGAACCTGGGTTGCTGATTCTTTGATTGCAATTCATTCCTTTATGGTGCGGGACTGTTCTGGATACTTTTCCCATCGCATCTTTGGGCTGTCGCTTATGGAATATGAAGTTGTGTGAGGCGAGGAAGGGCAGTGATAGTAAAACAGTGTTTTAGTTATGGTCTGGAGGTAATTAACATACACTGTATGGTTTGGAAATACAAGGTTATGAGAACATTGTCGAGTACCAGAAGAGTGTAGATGATGATATAGCAGATGACCCACATAACTGCTGCATTGAGGTTTGTATGTACGTTGTTGTAGCATGCTGTATGTAGACTAGGCATGGCGGAAGGACAGTCTGGTTTGAAAGCTGTGCTCTCTTGCATTCTTGTCCCTGAGTAAGCGTGTGTAGGAATGTTAAAATTAAGAGCAGATGTGGGTTTTGTACTTTGCAGGATGTCTAAACATAACTTTAACACTGCTGCTGCTGCAGCCTTGGGACAAATGAGTTCTGCAGCCCATTTTCGGAGTGGCTAAAGGATCACTTAAGAATGTTCCTGCACCGTGGTGTAGATGAAGTTAGAATCTGATTCATTATTCCATGCAGTCATTGCCCCCCCCCATATACATTCCTGAAGTGTGATACACAAATTTGAGTTTTTTGTCATTACCTCTCCAGTACTTTTTTTTTTTTTCTTTTCACAGGGAGTTGAGTAGCCATTTGAATATTTTGTTCTGGATGGCAGCTGCTGAACCATTTTTCCCTTTGCTATGTTTCACAACAAGCTGTACCATATAGTTTCAGGGCGTTTATCACCCTGAGGCACTAGACCTGAAATAACTTTCTAATTCCCACACATTTCCTTTCTGAACTTTTAAATATGTACTTGGAGCAAAACTGAACTTGTAATACACAGTTCCCTAAATCCTTGTTTTAAGATATTTTTTAACTAATCACTGACACCCTTTTGGTCAACTTCCTTTCTGAACCGAATTTTTGTTCGGCTGCAGTGCGGTGTTTTACTTCTCTGTCCTGATAGTATCTTTCAGTTTGAGAGCTTGTGAAGATCAGATCAAGAGCGACATGGAATTGTCACACGTGGAGTGTCTTGGACAGAATCTTGTAAGGCCCAGTCTGATGACGCCTTGGCCATTAACACATTCACATTGCTCTTCTCTGCCAACTGTCAGTACTTTGAAAAGCTTGTTTTACTGTGAGCTGTTCCTGTGTCCTAGCTAGCAAATCATTTTCCAGAACGTTGCCCCCCATTACTGAGCACGGTTTTCCTTGCCTCCCCTTGTCTTGTATTACTACATCCTGTGACATACGATATACTGAGCCAATGTTCCCAGATGGGGCCATAGAATCATCCTTGTAGTTTGCCATAAATGTGAAATTCATGAAGACTGTTTTTTCGCTCAGTAAGATTAGGTTTCTTACATTTATTTCTAACATGGCTAATTTTGTATTTATTTTTTATGACTTTTCTGTTCTTGTGAAGTCAGTAGTAAGTTTGTGTTCCTTCTTGTACTTTAACTTTGTGGAAATTACACATCTGTCTGTGTGTAGTACACTGAACACAGTTCTTGGCTTTATTTCTAAGTTGTGTGCTGTCATAATTCCTTGGATTATTATGTGCTTTGCCCTAGCAGGGTTCTCTAGCCATTTGTATGCTGTGGGCTAACATGGTTGCCAGCATCTGTGTGCTGTGCCATTGGTTACTGGCTCTGCCTGTGTGCTTTGTGCTGCCACCATCCCGTAGCTGTGTATGTCTCCACGGCACTAGTTTGTTGGTTTACCTGGGCAGTGTATAGTGCTGTGGCTCTCTAGTTGTGCACTGATATTTGTGTGGCCTTGTCTCCTGGTGCCAGTGGTCTCGGCCCCTGTGTGTTGTACTTGGCCATGCCTCCTTTGCTGTGTACAGTCTTGTTTCCTGGATCTAACTTCTGTGTGAGCAGCCATGGCTCTTGTACTATGATTGCAGATAAGTCTCATTTCCATTTCTGAAACTTTTATTGTATTACCCTTGGTCTTTAACAACCCAAGTTGTGTATCTGGTATAATTCTCTAGTGTTCCATTTACAGATTTACTTTCATTTTCTGGTCTGATTTAGTAATTTTAGAGTGTGTTTAACTAGTTGGCTGTTTACCACCGCAGTTTTGTCTGTATGTTCCGTACTGCTGTGAGTTACATGGGTCCCCTGCTTTGTTTAATATGTACATGGATATTGTTCTTTGAAGTCTGCATGGCGTGTTTTCAGCCTGCCTCCACATTCAGTTTTGTGCATATGCACTCCCCTGCCTTAGTCTGCATCCTTTTTTCATGGCTGCAGTCTCCTGTAATGGCTTGCATGTGTGTTTTCATGCTCCTGTAACATAAATGACTGTATATACACACACGTGTTACATGGAGCAGATAGTTGATCTGAAATGTCAATTATCTGAACGCAGCTTTCCAAAGTTTTCAGATGAGGAAAAATCATAACGTCTGAATATGTAAACATTATGGTATATGTATTGGCTTGTGCGTGTTCTATTTGAGCTTGTACTGCAGTATTATACTGTTTTGTATTTATTTTTATTTACTTATTTTACATTTGTGTAGGTTCGGCTGGGTACTAGCCCGTTTTTAGTGGAGGCCCAGGGAGAAAAGCTCCAAATGTTTGAGGCAGTAGCCAATAGTTTGATAGCAAATATAAACAGACGTTAAGAGAAGGTTCAAGTTTGGCTAGAAATAATCACAATCATTTACTATGAAAAATTTTGTTAACTAATGTACAAGGATATATATGTAGTAGATGAACTACCCCAAAAATATGCAAGAGTACAACATACATTTAGATGATATTCATACATATAGCAGGGACATTACCCATAATATACTGCTAGGGACATTACCCATAATATACTGCTAGGGACATTACCCATAATATACTGCTAGGGACATTACCTATAATATACTGCTAGGGACATTACCCGTAATATACTGCTAGGGACATTGCCCGTAATATACTGCTAGGGACATTACCCGTAATATACTGCTAGGGACATTACCCGTAATATACTGCTAGGGACATTACCCGTAATATACTGCTAGGGACATTACCCATAATATACTGCTAGGGTTTAAGGAAGTTAGATGAAATAGTTGGAAAAAAATAGTTGGGTTAGACGAGCGTGGGTAAAGACAGAAGGGGGGTAGGGTAAGACAAGGAGACAGAGGACGTGTACAAAAATGGAGACTGTTAAGTAGGGTAATAGACTTGGCCTGGGCAGGTACAACAGCAGATCCAGTTGTTAGTGTTTATTAAAAAAAAAATAAAAAGTGTTTGAAACTGGAAGTATCCGCATTATTTTGCGGAATACAGTTCCAGATTTTGCAGATAGTACTTTTATAGTATTTTTCTTTAATGTTCATCGTAAACATTTTTTTAGAAGGTGTTTTTTTTTATGATTCAATTATATATTTGATTGGGACCTACGGTAGTTGGGATAATTAGTTCAGATAATTTATACTCTACTGTATGACTTTCATGAGGTCTTTATTCCAACTGCCTTTTATCAGGAATGTGTGTAACCATACAGAGCTTAGTGAAGCTGTGCAGCTTGTTTACCTCCCCTCCTGTAAATATGGTTTGTGTGTTTGTGTGTATCTATATTTATAAAATGTATACACATATACGTTCTACATATGTATATTATATGTATATTTAATGTGTGTGTGTGTGTGTGTGTATGTATATGTATGTATGTATATGTATATATATATATATATATATATATATATATATATATATATATATATATATATATATATATATATATATATATATATAATTATGTATGTACACACACACAATCCCCTTTCTTCCCATTTTTTTGCACATGGGGTTGGTGTGTCCCTTCAACAGTGACAGTCATCTAAAGCCCAGGTTTACATTGCGTGGCTAGCCCTGCCGTGGCACTTCTTCCACACTGACGTGCAGACTCAAACCTGTGGCCAGTTTAGTGTGTGCAGTCCACCTACTGCATGTCTTTGTTATGTGGGAGGAAACCCATGTCAGCAGAGGGAGGACCTGCACATATTTACAGATATAGAAAAATGTCTGCGTGTGTGTATATTTATAGAAAGATATGTATATATAGTTAGATGTCGATGTATGGATGGAGAGAAGAGAAAAAATCACTGTTTAAGCTTCCTGCAGGTAGTAGAGAAGACCTGTAGTCCATGGATTTTTTAATTGTCTGTGTGGGGGGGTTCATTTTGTTCAGACCAAAGTTAATTGCACAAAAAAGTGAAGTTGCTTTGTTTTGCAAATTACTGAAAAATTAGTTTGTTTTTGTTGCAGTTCTTTCTAACGGGTTTATATATTTTTTCTCTGCATGGTCCTTAATCATTTTGTGCATCTAGGAAAATGAAGCCAAAAGTGGCCTGTATTACTTCAAGCTAACAGCTACACTCTAGGTTTGCAGGGGGACTGCAGATTGAAATTAAATGAAAGTGGTGCTGCACTTTTAAGGCTGAGGTTGCAGCCTTCCTAATAGTAAGTAAATGTCTTCCTAAGTCCTCCAGTGGATTTTCTTCATAACTGCACAACCATTTAGAGACCATCTTGTTCTGCTTGTTGTACCAAGCTGAACTGAGGTGGGCTACCAGCCATTGCTCTGAGCTGAGATACCAAATTACTAGAGGCGTCTGCCATCTGCACTTCCAAAAAACATAAGTCGCCTGTGTGTGTTTTTTTTTTTTTGTAGTGCTTATGCATACTTTTTATTGCACGCTTTACCTGCCGCCTACTTTTAATACTGTATTTTATTTATACAATGTGTAGTAATCTACACTATTGTACTGCAATTGTCTGACTTACTGTGCTTGTTAAATCAAATGTTGTTGCTGCTTTCACTGGTTACTAACCAGTCGTTGCTGCTTTCACTGTTGCAAAGCAATCTGTTCTGGTTTTCCTGCCAAGCACTGTTATAATAACTTTGTTAGCTGTTTAAAACGTTCTTTAGTCTCCTTGCTGATTTTTCTACTGTTCTTAAACGCTTTTTTCGTGTCTGTCTGCTATTTTCCTGCTGCGTTTAAATACTTTGTAGTGGTTCCCACTGAAACTATGGTATCTAGTAGCTGTAGCATACTCCAGCTACAGGTGTGCTGCATCTGAGTCTGTTTGGAGTGGTGGCTTGTTATGGGCATGTTTTCCAGGCCATCTTGGATTGGAAGGGGACTTTCTGCACTCTAGTGAGAGGATTGTGCTGATTGGATCTTGTCTGATGTGGTTGGTGTAGGAATAAGCATCCTCACTGGTCCTTTTGAACCTTTTTAAACATTTTTTTTTCAAGTTTTTAGCTTCTGGTATTTTAAGCAGGTTTGTGCTCGTTTGTATGGTGCAGTTGTGCGCCATAGCTGGACAGATAGTTCAACAGTTTCTCCCTTTGCTACAGCTGTAGCACACTAGTGTAGCCCTCGTCCTTTGTACCTTCCTGGTCAAAGCACTGTTAGTGAGCTGGAACCTATTAACCCCCAGCAAACCCCCCCCCCCCGGCAGAAATAATCCACGGAGGTCACCTTTGCAATAAGTCTTCAATGTAGCATTATGGGCAGTTGGCTCATCCTTGCTGACTTGGATCTCTTGAGTCAGTGTAGTAGTTGCCTCACGTACACAGACAATCCTCTACTAATAACTCTGTCTAGTACAGAGTGCGAGAGAGATGTATCTACACCAAGAATCTTTAATCCACGCTCGCACTCAAAATAGTAACCTGGAAGAGTTTGTCAACCCATCCACCACTACTCGTACACGTAGTACGCATGTAACACAAGTCAACCTACACAGAGGTTCTCTCAAAAAAACCTGCTGACGCACCAGAGACTGCCAAAACACAAAACTGTTACAACTAACACAGTTCCCACAGCACCTATGACACATGGCAACACCAATGTCTTACCTACCAAGCTCGTAAGGCGCAACACTTTAAAAGCCAAATGTTCTAGTCCTTGGAGACTCATTAGTGAGACACCCAGATGTCCCACTCCTCAGGATGGACAAGGAGGAAGTCACTGTCAGCTGCCTGTCTAGTGCCAGGATTTGTCAAATCACGCATGTATGCACTCTGGTATCTTGGCAACAAGTACCATTATGTCTCTCTCATTGTTCATGTTGAAGTGAATGACCTGAGATGTACCTGTGTCCCAGGCAGGTATGTCCCTAGCCTTGAGCAGCATACTACCCTCACCTAGAATGATACCACAGTGTAAAGAAAAAGTGATTTGATTTCGATAATTGGCTCAGTTTTTGGTGTCATTCAAAGGGGATCCAGTTCCTTTCAGCCTGGGAAGCCATGGTCGACAAACCTTGCTGCTTTGTCAGAGATTGTTTGAACCTGGCACCTCTAGACCTTTGGCTGCTGGCAAAGGCTTTTTCCTCCCCCATAGTGCATTTTTTAGGCAAAGTCTCAAACTTGCAAATGTGAAATGTGCCAGTCTTTAAAAAGGGTCGTGCTGCTAAATGCTAGGAGCTTAAATCAAAAACTGCGCACCCTGGAAGCACATGATGCAAATGTCTGTGCAATCAAAGAAATCCTGGTTCAAGGCCTCTTGAGTACCCTGGCCTTGCAAGGCTACAGTGCCTTCCAAATCTTCAGACCACAACATGAATGTGTGAGAACCAGAGGATGTGGAGTTTCTGTCTCTAGTGAAGAGAAATTCACCTTCTCTTTGGTTAGACTGGATGAGTCCATGGAGTTGCTCCAAGCTTTGGTTATGGTGGGTAGGACCCCCATTCAAGTCATAGGTAATTATAGAGCCTCCTCCATGGGTCAAGACACGCACAAAGCCTACTAGACCAAACTGGAGACTGACCAAATACTACCGAACACTCTGAGGTTGTAGGGGGATTTCAGTTATCTCACCATCAACTGGGAAACCTACTGTACCCCAAATCTGCTATAACTCCTATGTCCTGTAAACAAATTGTTCATACCCCGACAAGAGGAACAGACATACTAGATCTGGTCCTCGCTAACATGTCAAATGGATGCACCACAGCAACGGTTGGACCTTCGTTAGTTTAAATCTGACAAGGTACCGGTCACCTTTGCGCTAACATTAACACCAGAACTCTCAAAGGGTGAAATCCAGATTAAAAAACTTCACCAAAGCATACTATAACCTCCTAGGTGAAGGTTGCATTCCGAACCCCACTCTAAGCTGGAAGTGGTAACTATACCGAAGGTTACACTAAAGACCTGTAGAATCACTTGCATAAGTGTATAGAGTCTGCTGTACCAGAGAGTCAAACCCAGAGCCCAAAGTAAAAACCAGCCACTATGGTGGACATTCGGCATCAACAAACTTTTACAATAAATGCAAAATGTTACTGTCCATAAAAACAAAGGTGAGACCCCACCAAATGGAAAGCACCCTCCTCAGCCTCAACAGCCAAATAAGACAACTTGTCAAATCCTCTAAGGGTCTCTCTCTGAGGTAAAACTTGGCACACCCAAGGATAACCATAAGGCCAGCTGCATACGTAACCTAAAGGGTAGGAACCAAACATGTGCAGAACTAGTGACCAGTGGTAGCGCATGTGCTGACCCCACAGACAGCAAACCTGCCAGCGGACAGGTTTGGTGAAAATTTCACCCTCCTAGCCTTTCTAAATCTCACATACCATGCCCCAAACCTCGTAACATACATATCTGAAGAGCAGGTTATCAAAGCCTTGTCCAAGGCAAAAAAACAGCCTGTATGGGACCAGACAGCATCCCAGGCTGTCTTAGGCTAAAACATGAACAGGTGTTTTCATTCATAGCCTAACAGACTCTGTTCCTGTGGAATTGGGAAAAGCTAGTTATTCCCCCTCCACAAAGGTGGCCTAGCAACAGACCTGGGGAATTACAGACCCATAAGCCTGACTGGCCTCCTCCTGTAAGGCCATGGAACGTATCATTATGAACCTCCTAAATAGACACAGGCAACCTCCAAAACCTGGATCCTACTCAGTTTGGCTTTGTCAAGGGCAGAGCCTACCTGTTAAAATCGTGTGGATTTTTTTCCCAAAAATGTAACCTAGGCCTAATCTGTGCACACAGCATACCTTGACTTGGCAAAGGCTTTCGACACAATCCCCCACTCGGGCATTACTGATTTAAACTGAATGTAAACCCCTTTTTTGTAGGATGGGTTGCTTACTGGCTCACAAACTGGGCACACACTATCAAAGTGGGGGACTCCACATTAGCCAGCAGACCTTTAACCAGTGGGGTACCACAGGGGTCAATGCTGGCCCCCCCCACTGTTTGGCATGTACTTCTCAGAAGTTCAAGTCAAAACCTAGGGGGTTGTGGCTGACCAAGTTTGCGTACTGCAAACTGGGTGCAATTTATTGAATCCCCAATTAATGTCACTATACTCCAGGAAGGTCTTGCACAGACTAATGACTGTTGTCTTAGTCACGGTCTCAGTGAATGAAAGAAATGCGTCCTCATTCCCTTTTGGACAAACCATGTCCCCTCACACTGTCAAGTCAATAACAGTACCCCAAGTACCCACAAAGTGCTAAGGGACAACCGAAATTCGACCACCGTGTCAGCTGAAGTAAGGAAGGCTTTCTACGTAGCTCACTTGAAAGGCGTTCCCTCCTGAGCAAAATAAGTTGTAACTCCTCTGTACTCGGCACTAATCTGGCCCGTAATTGAGTAGAACGCCCCATTTGGCGTGTAACATACAAAGCATGTGCAGCAATTGGAGAGACCTCAGAGGTTGCTAACAAAGAAGATGAAGGGACTCCCAGCACGTGCTGTACACAGACAGACTTAAGTCCCTGTCACTTTACTCTGTATCATAGACTTCTTAGGGGAGACTTATGCCTAGCCAACAGAGCAATCTCAGACCCAACCCTCATGAACTTGCTGCATCTCTGTAAGTCAGTCTGGACTAGAGCCCCCCCATTCCAAGGACCTGAATATGACCTGCGACTTAAATCTGTCCCTCCAGCATGTCCTGCTTTTCTCCCAGTGACCTCTGTGTCTTTAGAATAGGTTACCTATTCTTGTGAAACAGACTACTTCTATGACACTATCCAGAAGGAACCAGGACGAGTGGATGGGGCACTGTAAATTCTTAGTGGGAATAGTGCCCACAACCCTCCTGGACATGGGCAGTCATCATTAAATGCAGTCTTTGGTAACATTTCTGTGGCATTACATTGGGATGAAACAGCTAGGCTTGAAATGATCTCCGGGTCACTAGCCTAGTGATCTCCTCTGATCTTTGAGAGCTACTTTTCTAGATGTGTGTCCTAGGCTAGTTTCTAGAAATGTTACATGCTTCCCCCTTAAAACCTGAACATGTGAAATGGGGCATTTTATACATAGCCACGTTTAAAGGAACTATCCTTACTTTGGCTTGGTCAGCACTGGCGACACCACTTTCTTTGCCTCGCTTCACTCCCCTACGCAGAAACTGAGGGAGTCAAGTGACTGTGACCATGTAAGCCAGTGCATGGATGTGAGGCAAGCCTTCGTCATTACTCATACCTAATTCTCCACTAAGCACAGGTCTAGAGTTAATACGGATATATGTCTGGGAGCCTGCGGATAACTAATAGGGATATATGTCTGGGAGCCTGCGGATAACTAATAGGGATATATGTCTGGGAGCGTGTGGGTAACTAATAGGGATATATGTCTGGGAGCCTGCGGATAACTAATAGGGATATATGTCTGGGAGCCTGCGGATAACTAATAGGGATATATGTCTGGGAGCCTGCGGATAACTAATAGGGATATATGTCTGGGAGCGTGTGGGTAACTGTAGTTTTTTTTGTTTTTATTCTGCTACATTTAAGTGTAGCATGATACAGAAGTAGCTTTAATTGTATGTTTTTTAGATGGTAATGGAATTTTAAGTCTAGCCGCTTACTAGCTGAGGGCTGTTTGTTTTGCTTTTGACTCAATACCTTGTTTCTTCAGAGTGAGCTTCTTGGTTGGTTATTTATTATTGGGGTGCTCCCAACACTTCCCATTTTGTGACAGCACCTTCCATATCCCAACTTCAAAGGGATCAGTCTTCACAATAATGTTCTTATTGAAGTCCAGCACAATTTTAATAAGTCTGTGGATACTGAGCATTTTTCGAAGTAGTCCAGTTGACTTTCATTGGGGCTCTCTCCTTAGTTTGTCTGTCTAGTGGACAGCTACAGTGGTGGAGTGAGAGATGAACCTTCTGTAGTAAAGTTTGTTGCCCTAAACCAGCCTTTAATCGCTTCTTTCGTGGTTTAGTCGGTTTGTTGCTGCTATTCTTTCCAACGCAAGTTGCTCCAGTCCACTTGCTGTGTGGTGTTACAAGCTTCCTCTGTGTTAGTTTCACTGATGGAAGGGTTCGCTGTCCGATCTGTTGCTTGGATTTAAATCCCAGCACTTCTGTGTCATGGGGAACTGAAATAAACAGCTGTGTAGTGGATGTGGGTTTTAAAATTCTCTTCATTCTTTGAAATGTGATTGGGGTCTCCTGTATCACAAAAGACGATAAAATGTACAATGTTTTCTTGCAGAGAGTGAGATTGTCTTTATCTTTTTGTTCATGATATAGAGTTTTTTCAGCTGTCCTTTTTGAATTGATAAGGTTTTCTCGCTCTGTCTTTCTCTGTGTCTCTCTCGTAGATCGAGCCACCCTACTTTAGCTGTGGTTCTGACCTGAGCCCATATTGTGCCTTCCTTCAATACAGACTGCACTACTGCTGCCTGTCTACCTGTGTTTTTTGTGCTTCTACAGTGTGCCCCATCACACTTCCCTCTCTTCCTGTCTTTTTCTCTACGTCTTGGAAGGCCGTGGGATACCTTGCGTAGAGAAACTCGTGCAGTGACACTATATATTGAAAGATTTGGTTTACCCGCCTGATTGGTTAAATGGATTGTGTTTCCATCTTATCCACCTGTTGCAGCATATATTTCAAGGGTTTATTAAAAGTTTCCACCGTGTGTATGTGTGTGCACTCAAACTTTTCCAGGCGAATAAAAACTTTGTAGGACTTCCTCTGTCTCCCCCATATAGGTTCATAGGTAAGTACTAGGCTATCTGCCCAAGGGCATTTATAAGCCTAGCCAGAATGTGTTGGCTTTCCCAATCCCCTTACAGTTCCTTGTGCTCCTGTCCAGCAGGGCCATTTAGTTCCCTGTGCCACTGTCCAGCAGAGCCACTGCAGTGATTCCCCGGGGTAAATTTTCTGTTTCCCATCCTACCCATCAATGTTTCTCTTGAAAGTTTGTGAGGGGCCCTAATACCTCTGTCTCCCCCATGTGGTCCCCTAAGATATAGCTATGTGCCAGGGTTAGCACCTGTTTTTCAGAAGGCTTGGGAAGTAATTGTTTTATGACTCCTTCCCATTTATTGTCCTGGGAAATTTTAGTTTTTCCCCTTAGTTCATAGGTTCATACTAGCTATCTGCCCTAGGGCATTTATAAGCCTAGCCAGAGTGTGTGTGGCTTTCACCACCCGCAGGATGAGAATACTATACTATAGTGGGAAAGAAGAGTGGTTGATCTGGTAACACAGCGATTTCATTTTAGGGCTCACTGTTTCTTGTATGCTTTTATGTTTAAGGCTGTAGAGTCTAATGACTTTGGGCCCAAATTTAATTCTGGTTTAAGGTATTCCCAGGGGCACTGATTTTTGGTCTTGGAAAAAAATAAAGTTCCATTTTCATGAGATGGTATCCAGGAAATAATATTTTAAATGCAATTTCCAGTCATTAGGGTGATTTTTAATTATTTTCTTCTGCATCGAGATGTATTGAAAATTTAAAACTGATTATATGCACAGAACAGGGATTTACCAGTGTTTTTGCCTAGGAAAAATGAAAATTGGTGTCCCTGCATATTCCCATATTGTATTAGTAGTGTATTATCTTTGCCATTCTGCCTGTCCTTCAAGTCAGTTTCAAACAAACTAAGGCTTTTTTGTCAACCCTCTTTAGGCCCTGTGACTCAGTATTACTGTGTACTTGCAGATTAAAGGAGAACTGCTCCCTCAGACTCTAAACTTTTTTATTTCATTGTGGTTTGGAGTTTCCTACATTTTAGCACCACTCTGGGACTATTTACAGGTTATAAGTAATTTTTGAGTCTGACTTCATGGGGTCTATCATCTTGAAGTGATCCTGATACCTCTAGGTATCCTACAACGCAATGCTTGTCCGTTTAAAAAAAAATCACGCAGGCCTCTTTCTTCCTAATGTTCTTGCCACTGCATTGATTTTACATACATACACTGCTCTCTTTCTGTCTGTTTTAAGTAGCATTTCATGCCGTTCAATAACTACTTAAAACAAAAACGATACAAATGCCACAGAACAGACTTTCAAACTTTTTTTTTACTGCTGCTTTTTAGAATGGGTAAACCGAGTCTTTTGTGAAGCTTGAATTCTGCTACTTTTGGCTCCTCTTCTATCCCCCTTCAAGTGCTAAGGGTAATTTGAGCTGTTACTTGCTGTGACTGACTGCTCGCAGCAGGAGACTTGACTCCTGTACTGTTTCCTTGTTCTAGCCTTTACTTTTTGCATGGGTAGGGTAAGGACCAGGGAGCTGTGACATCACAGTATGGGTGGGTGTTTTAAGACTGTCATGATGATGTCAGTCTGGGGAGGGAATTGGCCAGAAAACTACCTGTATTCAATGAATTCGAGACTGCAGCAAGCTTTTTCAGGGTGGGATACAAGTTTTTTTTTTTTTTGAAAGTGAAACCACCACAGAACAGTAAGGTACTGTTCTAGTGGAGAGAGTTTATATTTAAAATATTTTAAATACTGTATTGTTTATTCTTGGCAGGGACTGTTTGGTAGCTGCATGCAGTGGATTATTTGTATGCTCGTCTCCGGTGCATGCTGCCTACATCTCTAATGGACACAGACAGCCTGTAATTGGTTCATGTCCCAGGACCCTGCTTACACTTATTGAGGATATCAGAACTTGCCAGAGATTTTGGGTGCATGGCTAGGCTTGAAAAGGTGCTTGTGGTAGTTGGCCTAGTACACGCCTATGGGAAAAAGGACAAGTTGAGCATCTAATAATAGTATCCCATTGTTGCCCTTGTATCTGTCCTACTTCTTCTTTAAAGGACAACAATGGGATAATGTTATTAACTTCTTTCGATGTAGAGCAACAGACCCACACGTCAGTGAAAGTTCACTTTAACGAAAGTGCACTTTCGCTGAAGTCTAGTTCCCTGGGCAACCCAAAAAAAACATGTTTTTGCAGGGGGCAAGCCCCCCTGCACCTCCCATGTGGGGGCTGTGCAACCCCACATCCCCCCCCTACTTAAATATACCAACTCCGAGATCGCACTACAGCGGGGAAAAGGAAATATTCCCATTCCGAGCTGTAGTGTGACTGCTGAAGTCAATGTTCGAAGTTTCACTACTTCGAACAAGTGGACTTGGCGAAGTGGGTTTGAAGAAGTGAAACTTCGAACATCTGCACAGATCTTATATTATATACATAATGGTTTACTATGGTATGGTTGAACCAGACCATCGACCCACATCCGTGAAAATGACCATGTTGAATTCCGCCATTGTTGAAACAAGACTCGTCTTCGACCTCGAAATGGGCTGTAAACCTGGGTCGAGATAGGGGCAAGATTTGTACTTTGACAATGTTGGGCTTGACATTTTCGCCTTTCCGCCTCCGGACCTCGACTGAAGTGGGTTTGACTGAACTCGCTATATATTTATATCTACAGTGGATATAAAAAGTTTACACCCCCCTGTTAAAATGCCAGGTTTTTGTGATCTAAAAAAATGAGACCACAATAAATTATTTCAAAACTTTTCCCACCTTTAATGTGGCCCATCACCTGTACAATTCAATTGAAAAACAAATGAATCTGTTAGGGGTAAAAATATGAAAAATAAATGTACAATAAGCTGTTTGCATAATTGTGCACACCCTTAAACTAATAATTTGAAGCACCTTTTGATTTAATTACAGCATTCAGCCTTCTTGAGTAGGTGTCTACCAGCATGGCACATCTTGACTTGGCAATATTTGCCCACACTACCTTGTAAAAGCGCTTCTAATCTGTCAGATTTTGAGGGCATCTTTTGTGCACAGCCCTCTTCAGATCACCCCACAGATTCTCTATTGGATTTAGGTCTGGGCTCTGGGCCATTCCAGAACTTTAATTTTCTTCTGGTGAAGCCATTCTTTTGTTGATTTGGATGTATGCTTGGGATCATTGTCATGTTGAAAGGTGAAATTCCTCTTCATCTTTCTAGCAAACGCCTGAAGGTTTTGGGCCAAAAGTGACTGGTATTTGGAACTGTTAATAATTCCTTCCACCTTGACTAAAGCCCCAGTTCCAGCTGAAGAAAAGCAACCCCAAAGCATGATACTGCCACCACCATGCTTCACTGTGGGGATGGTGTTCTTTTGCTAATGCAAAGTGTTTTTACGCCAAACGTACCTTTTGGAATTGTGGCCAAAAAGTTTAACCTTGGTCTCATCAGACCAGAACACATTTTCCCACATGTTTTTGAGAGACTTGATGTATTGTTTTGCAAATTTTAGCCAGGCCTGGATGCGTAAGAAAAGGCTTCTGTCTTGCAACCCTACCCCATAGCCCAGACATATGGAGAATATGGGAGATTGTTGTCACATGTAGTACACAATCAGTACTTTCCATAAATTCCTGCAGCTCCTTCAGTTTTGCTTCAAGTCCCTTGGCAGCCTCCCTGACCAGTTTTCGTTTATCCAATGGTGTGGGAATTTTTTTGTACCCTTCTCCTGACTGATACCTTTCAACAATGAGATCCCTTTGATGCTTTGTAAGCTCTCTGTGAACCATGGCGCTTGCTGTAGCAGGCAACCAAGTAAATGTCAGGAAAATCCTACTAGGACAGCTGAACTTTATTTGGGGTTAATCGGAGTCTCTCTAATTGATGGCAGGGGTGTACCCAAGAAGACTGAATGCTGTAATTAAATCGGAAGGTGCTTCAACAAAGCATTAGTTTAAGGGTGTGTACACTTATGCATCCAGCTTATTGTATGTTTTTTATTTTTTCCCCTAACAGATTCAATTGAATTGCACAGGTTTATAAGTCCACCTAAAGGTGGGGAAAAGCTTTGAGATGATTTATTGTGGTCTCATATCTCAAAAAAGTGGCATTTTAACAGGGGTGTGTACACTTTGTCTTTTTGATATACATACAGTGGATACAAAAAAAAAATTCTCCACAAATCTGCCAATCAAAAAACACGGCTCACTGGGGCAAGGAACTGGCCAGTAAAGATGTGCTGTATTAACACACCTCTTTTTAAAAACATGAATGTTAAAAACGTATCAGAACCAATAGTATCTTGCAAAAGGTACACCTGTACACCTCTTTCTGACATTTAAATATTAATGTTTAAGGGGCCAAGACTTCTGGTTTTAAAGACACATGTTCATTCAGCCCTGGAGATGGATTTCCTTACAAAAGAAGTATCCATTTCATTTCTTTTCAGTGATCTTCTTTAAAGTGCACCCCTTAAAGTTTCAAGCCCTAATTCTAATGTAAGAACCTTGGTGTGACTGCTCCCGTTCTCTGTAACGTGTTGAGGTAATGCGCTCGTAGTCTTGGGATTCTAGAACACATGGGACAAACATAATCGGCTCTTTAAATGTTCTGTTGGTCTTCCCAATGTGGAAGCTTCACACATTGTGCATTTAAAGTGATATGTTCAATTCTTGGTCTTGCAGTCTGCATAAAAGTCTAAACTAATTTCTTGCTTAGTTTGAGTGTGCCAGAGTGGTACAGCTCCAAATATATTGACAAGCCTTACATAGTCTACATCAAAATATCCCACATCTGTCTGATGCATCAAAAGGAATCTGTTCAAAATTCTTGCAACATAACTGTCGCTTCAGCGACAAGTTATTTCTAAATGAAAACTGGCGATCATCCATTTTAAAACTCTCCTGAGATCCCAATTAACTCATGAGTGGCCAATATTTTTAATAGTCTCACAAATAATGTTAATATTACTTGAATAAGTAAGGAGAAGCCTCTTCTTATTTGCCATTTGTGACCTGGTTAGTCCAACTGAGCCATGTGGCCCATTATCACTGGAGACCTGAGAAGAAAAGCTCCAGAAAACTACAAAAACTTTACAGTAATGATTAATGCAGTCAGTTATGAGAGATTAACAATATTCCCACAGGAGAAAAAAATGAAAAGAGATTCTTAAAAAATGAGTGATGTAGAGTAAACAGTAAAGGCATAGAAGTTGTGTATATGCAAAGAAAAGTTTAACAAGTTAAAATTTTTTTTTTTTTTACATTAACAGTACAGATGAAGCCATGTGTAAGCAAAAATAGTTTTAACAACTTTAATTTGACATTCTCTAGTCTCAAAACATTGATAATTGTACATGTAGCAGTATATTTTTGGTAGGCATTCTTTGCATGGAGGAATAGTTTCTTGTTTAACACTTTGACAGCTTAAAACGTAAATGGGGAGGTTATGTAAAGAAACTGGTACTTGCGCTCATGGAGGATTATGGTATGAGCAGATTCTCAAGTTCAGGAGGTAGTTTTTGACTTCAACTTTGAGGCAGGATGAGCTAGGGATGTTACAGATGTTAAGGGGCAGCCTGTCCCATGCTAGGGAGACTGTCTATAAGGAGTTTGCCAGTGTTTTTGTGAGGTTTATAGATGACAAGTAGGTTCTGGTCTGAGCTGGTGTATAGTGGGGGGGATACTAGTGAAGGACAGGCCGAGGATTTGTTTAGTAGGGAGTGAGTGAGCTGGAGGAACTCAAGCCATTGGAGTTGGTTTAGGGCAAGACCGTGATGAGGTTTGTATGTTAGGTTAGTGGCGAGTCTGGCTATGCTGTTATAAGCTTGTTCAAGTTTGGATAGGAGTGATGACTGGAGTAAGGATAGGGGGGGCATACAGAAGGGGAGTAAGGATAGGGGGGCATACAGAAGGGAAGTAAGGATAGGGGAGGCATACAGAAGGGGAGTAAGGATGGGGGGGCATACAGAAGGGAAGGAAGGAGAAAAGCTTGAGCAAGAGAGGGTCTAATTATGGGGGCTAGACATATTTTTTTGTTTTGGTAAAGAAAGCTTAGTTTTTTTTGATACTTTGTTGTATATGGATGCCAAACTTTAGATGGTTGTTGGTTATAGTTCCAAGTAGTTTGGTGTGGAGATCAGGTGTGATGGGGAGGTATGGGAAGTTTGAGAGAGATCAGGTGTGATGGGGGGGTTTGATAGAGTGGTAGAAGTGGATTTGTGGTGAGAGAGGCATTTGGGGAGGTAAAGTAGGAGCTTCGTCTTTTTGGGGTAAAGTATAACTTTGTGTTCAGTTAGCCATTTGTCAACAGATGAGAAAGTGTGTTGTGTTAAGGAGTGGAGGTTAGGGATGTTATCAGAAATGACTGTAGAGTCATCAGCATATTGTTTGAGGGTAAAAGATGTGCAGGAGGAGTGTAGATTATTAAAGATGTTGAAAAGGAGAGGGCCAAGGATTAAGCCTTGAGGGACTCCGGTTTGGGTAGGTAGGAAGGGGGAGCAGGCAGATTGCCACCTAACAGACTGAAGTTTTATTTTGAGAGAGAGCTAGAGAACTAGAGAATAGTAGAGAGTGAGAAGTTGAGGTCTGTTAGTTTGGTGATAAGCTTGGAATGGGACACAGTGTCAAGCTTTGGAATGGGACACAGTGTCAAGCTTTGGAAAAGTCGATAAAGAGACATGATACAAGATGGTTGTTGTCCATGGCTTCTGCAGCCATATGTGTGAAGGAGAGCAGGGCAGTGGAAGTACTGTGATTTAGGTCTAAAGCCATGCTGTGTAGGGGTTTAGTGACATCAATTGGATACTTAAATCTCTTTATGTATCCATTTTTTTAGGATTTTGGAGAGTGGACAGACAATCGAAATGGGTCTATAATTGGAAGGATCAGTGGTGTTGCCTCCTTTTATGTAGTGGTATGGTGTAAGAAGATTTCCAGGAGTCTGGTATGGTGGATTCTTGTATGGAACGGTTAATTTAGACAGAGACCGGATAGGCTATAGAGTGAGCCAAGACTTTTTTAAGGAAGAGCGGTGGGAGGTTGTCCGTAGGAGAGCAAGGTTTTATTTTAAGATGGAAGAATTTTATGTAGGTGGTGGAAATGGGTTGTAGAGAGAAAGGGGTGTCTATTTGGTATGGGAGGAATTGACTGCTGGATAATTTGGGGTAAGATATATTTATTTATTTATTTATTTTGGATTGATTCAATGAAATGAGTATTGAGCAGGGTGGCGTTTCCTAGGGAATATTTGGGTATGGGTTGGGGGTAGTAGGATTACCTGTGTATAGCATTTTGTTGAGAGTGCAAGAATTTTTTAGGGTTTGAGTTCTGGGTGAATTGGGTGTTATAGTAATATCTTTTCTTGTCTTTATTTGTTTTTAGACCGGTTACGGAGTTCTTTATACTTTTGGAGAAGTGTTGTGGATTTTGTTTTGAAGCCATTGTTTCCAGTAGTTGTCCCTTTTTTTTCATAAGGGAGAAGGTGTCTTTAGAGAGCCAAGATGAGTAAGTTGTTTAAACCCCAATTTTTCTTAAAGGGCTAAGGGGTTAAGGATATCCAGAAAGGTGCGATTTGAAATGTAGAACGTTGAGGGGAAGGTATTTAAGGAGAGACCAGTTAATAGAAGGTAGCCTGTTAAAGGTAGAGAGGTTTTGACATTCTTTGTAGAGGTGGGACTTGAGTATTTGGAGGGAGTGTCTAAGAACTTTGGTAGGGAGGTGGTCACTTAGAGAGTTTGGTAGGGGTGCAGGGGCTGTGGTACAGTGTGGCATCAGAGGTAAGAATCCAGTCTAAGGTAGAGTTATTAGTATTATTGTTGTAATGAGTGGGTGTAGTAATTAGTTGATGGAAACCATAGAGGTTTGTGTGTGGAGGAGGAGGGGGTAGATATCTTTTGCCATTCAGTATTTACATCCCTGAGAAGGATGGTCTCCTAGGTGATGTTTTGAGAGGTCCAGGATGGGACGGGACAAACTCCAGGATGGGGATTCTGTTTCCAGGTTGTGTGTGTGTGTGTGTGTGTGTGTGTGTGTGTAGATATAGATATAGATATATAGCTGCAATGGCAAATTTTTTGAGGGGTTCAGATGGCAGTGAAGTATGAGAAGCTCAGCTGGATGAAATTCAGGTTGAGGTACAGGCAGGAGGGAGAAGGTCCGGTATTCTTATTAGAACGTTTACTTGTCTGTTTTTAGGTATCACAGCTACTTCAGGTGAGTCTGAAAAGTATGGTCTTCCCCACCGTATCTCGAACAGACCACGCCTCTGCTAGACTTTTGTCTACATTACTTGTAGTGTACCCCCAAAGTAACTTGCAACTCCACAGTGTCACTGTGGATGTGTATGGCTATTAAAAACTGTCCCTTAAGTACATTCCTAGTCACATGACTGGACTGCATACTAGTTTTTATGTATTAAAGCATTCTTGGTTTTCTATAAATCCCTGTGTTGACTCTTTTACCTTCAATTTTAAAACACACTGCTACAAATTCTTTAGATTTATCGGAAACTTTATGGCTAAACTTCAGAAACATTGTGGTGCTATGACAGTTGGTTTCTTTCGGCTTTTCCTGGTTGGGGGTCGCCACAGCGGAACTCCGGTCCGCTCATGATTGGCAGTGCATTTTTACAGAGCCGAGTTTCCAGCCCGACGTCCCACCTTCAATGAAGGCACGCCTATTCACGTTTGCACCTACCTGCATGTCTTTAGCATCACTCGACCGTGGGGAGGACATGCAGACTCCACACAGAAGGCGCTCCAGCCGAAAATGGAACGGGAGAACCTCTTGCTGTGAGGCGACAACGCTAACCGCTGCACCACAGTCAAGTCATCTGAACTGCTAGTCCATACAAAAAAACACATCATCCGCAAATCTCCTGTAAAATAAGAAATACTGTGCATGGGTGTTCGTGTTCAATACATGAACTTGCTCCCAGTGGGCTAAAACAAGGTTGGCATAGCTATGGGTACAAGCAGTGCCCATAGCTACACCAACACTCTCTGGAGAACAAAACTCATTGTGAAATATAAAAACATTGTTCTCTGAAATCAAATCAATCCGATTCATCTTCCCAACTGTGAAATTGGTGTTCATCTTCACGTTTTCTACACCTGAATCATTAGGCATAACAGTGAACAAAGACATCACATTGTGGTGTCAACCAGGAATCCGTTAGCTTTACAGAAAAGGATAAGGTAAGGCAGTTAAAGGAAAATTACTGACTGAGACGAAAAGGGAAGGTGAGAGAGGAGACTAAGAAAGAATGCTTAGGCTGCAAAGAAGAAACTTCGCAGTGTGGACGGTGTGAAGGTCGCTCCTTAAAATATGTTGTGCACCTAGTTCACTAATAAAAAATCAAACTGTAAAATAGTAAGTAGTCAACAGTTGAGTTAATGGAATATCGTTTATTGAAACATGTAGACAGGCGAGTCTAGTGGCGTGTAATGAAAAGGATCAAAAACATTTGTTATTTATAGTCCGATTATTTGGCGCAAGGGAGTAGTTACAGAGGGTGGTTCTGCTGAGAGCAATAAAAGCATTAAATTAATTCCTTTAACCAAGTCCCCCTTAACACCGTAGTTTAAACTGAGACTGTACTATCTTAGAACTGAAACTATAAAGCTAGACACAAATTTAAAATATGTAAAATAAGAACCGCTTATGAAGGCTAACGTACTAATCCGAACTTTAAGACATCCACTCCCTAATAAGTGAAAGATCTCCCACTCAACATCTACCAGAATAAATATTAGTAACTTATAAACTGACACACTTTTACAAAGATTGCATTTGTAACAAATACTTTGTCAGGTTTGTGTGTTTAAAAAAAAAATAAACTCGTAATATTACTTAACCATGTTAACTCCCAAGTAGGTTGAAAACCATAGCTATAACTGCTAAGGTGGAAATGCATTGAAAAAGGTTAGAAATAAAGCATTAAGGCCCTGGGGATCTGTTTGTGTGTGGCATCTAACTAAGAAAGCATTTAGTTCAGTTTAAATGAGTAAGTATCAGAAAACCGCACCAAAGCTGTTTTCATTTTAAAATTTTTTACATTGTTTATAATAATATTAGAATGTATATTAGTGTGTAGTGTCAGCATTAAGCAGTCCCATATCAGACTTTTTAATAGTCTTTTAAACAGTGGGGCAGTTTTCTAAGTTCCGTTCTAGTATGCTTTTTATGGAACAATAATAAAGCAGCCCCGTTTTTCTAAGAGCAGTTTCAGCTGCCAGAAGGTCCACACAATCAATTTCTCACTAAACAAACTTCAGTGGCTGGAGTTTCTGCACCTTCTCCTTCAATTGCAACTCCACGTTACTTTTCCATACACAGCAGCCCCTCTGCCTGCCCTGCTCTCACCTCCCATGTTACTCTACTCTTCCCCCCGGCCTCTCCGTAGAGCTGTTCAGCATCTTCTGTCAGTTTATAAACTCAAAAGGAATATCGGCAAACTACTTTACAAACACTCAGTCTCACTAAATTGGAACAAACTCCCTCTCCATATCAGTCGAACTTTTGCTTTCCCTGTTTTAAAAAGGAGCTTAAATCCCACCTACTAAACTTGAAATGATACCGTTGCATTGACCACACGTAGCCTTAGTCTCTCCCACTGTATAACCTGTTGCATCTCCTAACTTTTTCTTTGTTAGTAACTTCTGCTTAAACTAACCTCCTTAACCCTCAGCTCTACTACTATAGCCCCCCTTTCTCTCCCCCTCCCATTCTCCACCCCCCACTTCCTTTCAATGTCTATACATTGTCCTCCTTTTGAACAACGATTTATCCTTTTGCTTTTACTCTCGTATGTAGTAAACTTACGCTATCGGTGCACCCCTTCATTTTCATAATTTTTTTTCTTTTTTCTCTCTATTAATTTTGTGTTTGCGTTGTTGTTTTTAATAGTTTTTGTCCTGTATGTTTATTTTTGCTTATGTTTGCTGGGGCTCTTTCCCCTCCGGTCTCCACTGAAAATGGGTTTGTTTGCAAACTCAGTTGGACTAGCCTGGTTAACAAATGTGAAATAAATAAATTTAAAGCAAGTATGTCTTTTGTGAAGCTCCCCGTGGTAGTGGTGCTGTGGTAGCGTTGTCACCTCACAACAAGACGTTGTCGCATTCAATTCTCAACTAGAGCGTCTTCTGTATGGAGGCATGCGTGAATGGGCGTGCCTTCGTTGAAGGTTGTGCGTCAGGGCTGGTAACTCGGCACATAAATCCACTACCAAACATTAGCGGACCAGAGTTCCGCTGTGGCAACCCCTAACTGGGATAAGCCGAAAGACACAACATGTCTTTTGTGAAGCTGTAGGTGCTGAGCCAGTGTGTTGTTCTTGCACTTGGCTCTAATTTTGGAAAGATGGCCAGAAATCCTCCTTTTTAAGTGTGAGTGGTTTCCCCACATAAAATGCTTCACAGTCATTGCAGCTTGCCCTGTAAACTACTTGTGCTGAGTTAGTTGCCTCCTGTGTTGGTTTTAATCATTTTTTTAAGGCCAGAAAAACAGGTCTTCCTCCTGTATGTGCTGATAGTTGGCTCCACACTTGTTGGTGTATGTATCCAATGGTCTGGGCCTACCTTCAACCCAACTCCTGATGTTTCGGGCCTTCCTATTCACAAAGGAAGGAGCTTCTCCAAGGATGTCCAGTAGATATGAGCTTTCAGTAATTATGGCCCAATTTTAATAATGATGCTGTGGTAGTCAATTAGTAAAAGTCAAGATACAACTGTCTTTAGATTTGTTGTCTGTAGATTTAAAGAAAACTGTCTTACAAGGACTGTTAAGTGCTGGTGAATTTGTACTTTTTACTTCAATTGTATGTCCTGGAATGCTTCTTAACTTATTGCTTTCATATCCCCTCACCAAAAAAATAATTTTCAAAATTATTGTTTAGGTTGTTAAGGAAGGCTTCCATTTTTATGGTGATCCTGGCCAACTTGTAACCCTTGGACTTAACATTGTATTTTGTCCTGGTGGAATGGAGACACTTATGTAACAGGAGGTTTACTCGTATATGTTTTCTGTAAAGATCTGTGTCAATTTTACCTTGGTCCAAGACTTTAGTAATCTGCACATCTAAGAACACTGCTGAGGTGAAGCTGTGGGAAGAGGTGAAATACAGGAAGCTGGTGGTTTAATTCCAATGCTTGATTTAAATCTTCTAATTTAGCACGGTCTTGTTCACATAATACAATGTCATCAATAAAGTGCAGATACACTGTGGTTTGTTGCATGTAATTTTCCCCCTACTTTCCCCTTTGGATAACTTGTTCTTATTTCATCTGTAAGTAGCACTGTTTACTTGTAACCTACTATGTCATACTTTATATAAATGTCATATCTAATAATTTTGTAAATAGTATTTCTTTTTAAACCATTGATTGTTATTTGTTACTTACCAGTGTGTTTGATATTTTTGTAAACTCTAACTAACCAGTGTGCACCAAAATGTATTACTATAATTTTTTTCTATGTAAACTTTTTATTAGACACTATTTTACTTTTTATTTGTTACTGTACTGGAGCTTTTCTCCCCGGACCTCTACTGAAAATGGACATATATCCAGTTGGACTAGCCCGGTCAACAAATGTAAAATAAAATAATAAATAAATGTATTCTCTGTTAAAAACATAATCCTCCTCCCACTTATGTTGGTTAGGCTGTGGGGGGGGGGGGCATAGCTGCCCCCATGGATTTATCGGTCATTTGATTATAGTAATTTCCATTAAATGTATAAACATTGTGGCCAAGTACCATATCTAAAAGTTTACCTGTTCTTTCATGTTGTGTTGGTGTGCCATTGTTGTTTTTTCCTGTAGGGAAAAGGAGAGTAAGAGTCTTTTAAAGAAATGGGAGATAATTATTTTTAAATTAATGAATGGGATGCTGTACAAAGTGTTAGTAATGCACCTTATTTTTAAGAGTGGCAAGGAAGAACAATTGGAGACGAGTTTTTTTTACTTTCCGTTTCCTAACTGAGGATAGAACACTGATCCAGGCAGACCATTGTTTGTTTTTTTTTTTTTTTTTTTTTTTTTTAACAAGCTTCTCCTGGAGCAGAGTTGCATCTGCTTCTTGTATAAAGCTGTAGTTCGACAGTTATACAGTCAGAATGTGTGCTGTAAAGCCAGTTACTTGTATAAGAAAAGGGAAAGTAAATTATTGTCATGCAAAGAGCTTTTCATAGTGAAAAACATGTAGGAGATGGTGTAAAGCTGTAATTGTGAGTGAGAAGATCCTGCCAGGCACCTTGTGATCATTCCAGTTCATTAGCCTAGTAAGTACCTGTGAACCTAAGGGATTTCTCTACAGAGAATTTCTCAATGGTGGCACAGCTTCTGTATCGTGCGTACAGGTGAACATGTTGCAGCCTTGACAGTTAAACATGCAGCAGAGGTTTGGTAGTTAATGGTCATGATTAGAAGTCAGAGATCACCATGGGACATTGCAAGCAACAACTGGCTAATATAAGTGGTTGCTGGTACTAGAAAGTACTGTAAAGTGGGGATGAAAAATTCCTCTGCCACTGTTTGTGGCTGTGGCTGCTATTTGTTCAATACAATCTACAGGGTAGGAGAGGCTCCACTATGTCCTCAACCTTCCTGGGAGGCCAAAACCAAGAGGCGTAGTCTCGCTGTATGACTGGCACTGAGCCGGACATCAGAGAAGCAGACTAAATAAGAAGCTTCGGACTGCAAGGAAGGAATTGTACCTCTCTAAATGGTCTCCTCTGCACGCCTCCTCCCAGGGGAACCTACCCCAGCCAAAGTTCAGTAACAAGATCATCTCTGTGCCAGTAAATCGTGAAGGTTTTCTGTTCTGCAATGTGTGGCATCAAAGAACTTGCACCGATTCTACACCTGTCTACAGGGCTGTCAGGATCCTATCAGGATTAAGGCAGTGCAAATGTAACTTTTTATCAACTGCAAATTGAATGTGTTTACACTGGGGCATTTTTCCTAGCTTCAGAGCGAGGGTGATGAATCTGCAGGCCGACTATTTCCCAAGCGTGCAGAAAAATCTCAGCGAAACCCAGCTTAAAGACCTTTGCAAAGCCTTGCAAATCAAAACTCTGTTTCATACTATGGAAGTTTAAATTTTTAAGCATTGGATATTGCCAAGGTGATATTTTTGTTTGTTTCAAAACCTGAATTGCAAAAGGATAGGAGAAGAAATATGAACAGCAAAACCTAAACACATAAGGGAGGAGTCTCAATCGGATAATGTGTAATGCTGCAACCATATGAAATGCACTCCCAAAAAATCAGTCCGTATGTATAACAATGTTGCATCAAAACACTATAACAGTACTGAGAACAGGGCAAACTTAGTACTTCCATCAGTAAGCAATGTACTACTTTAAACCCCTCTGAACACATCCATTTCAGTTTCTTTTCAAATACCCACCTTGTAGTATCAGCGTCTGCCAGAGGCTGATATTTAATTTATTTACAGATGTCACTATCTTAAATAACTACCTGGTAAAACCCTAACAGGAACTTTTTATGGGTTAACCTCATGAAGATTTACTGTGGCAGTGTTCTTAGAATGAATTGGACTCAAATATTAACTATTCTGTCCACTTGCATTTAAAAAAATTTAATCAATTTAGGAAAAAAGTGACCCCAGACTTCTGGCAACCATGTCTAATGCTGCTGTAATGCTCTTGGGAATATCAAAGAAAGCATGTGTGGTGTATAAAATAAAAAAACCCATATCTAACCGAGACAAGCAAGTATAATATAATGAGGAAGACTGCCTGTCAAAACGAGATGCCTGCCTCTGGTGCTGTCTCGACAGATTTCACCCACTACCTGAAAAAGGTGGGTGGTCTTTAATGCCTAGTATAGACATAAATGAAACAACACGTTTTGGATACATATTACCTGTGAATTTATGGTGACCCTGGCATAACAAAGGTGCCCAGTGGTCATCCTGGTTTATTTTGGTGACACTGCTGTCATGACTCCTAATGTCACAGAAATCCATGCTTTGTTTCACCTTTTGTTAAATGCATCCATGGCCAGTTCATTTCTAGCCCATATCTTTCCTTAAATGTTCATTTAATTTTGTTAACTGGGTAAGGATCTTTTTTAAGGTATGATCCAAGCCCAGCAGACAAATTCAAACCTGGTTACTTGGTACTGTAGTGCGAGATCTGGCCATAAAAACTCTTCTAGAGGTGTGTAAAAATGTTTTACACCCCCCTCAAGCGCTGCTTCAGTCCTGTATCAGGGATGGGACTTGACTGTGCTCTCAACAATATCTTTCCTCGTACATCTGCTGAAGTTTGTAGAAGTCAGTTTGTAAGTAATTTGTTTAAATTAGGGCAGTATTTAAACTGTCCCTGACTTTCCTTACTTGCTGTCCTGAGACGACACTTACTATGTGCCTTACTGGCTTTCCAAGCCAGTGTTACACTTCAGCTTTTTATAATGGACAGTACGTGGAGTAGGTAAGACTACAGGTACTACAAAGAGTTAAGATCAGGTCTCACCAGTCACAACCAATTATTTGTGTTTTCAACATGGATGCCAAGGTTCAACTCTCTCAGGCTTTGCTCTCATGGTGAATTTCTTGGCGTCTTTTGTCTTGAATACATAATAACATTGTTATGACTGGAGACCCAATCATAACCCTCTATGTTGTATTCAAGAAAGCATACACCTTTATTTTTATTTATTTTCAGTTTGATTACCTGCGAAGTCCACTGGGCCTGAAAGTGCCCGTTTTCAGTGGAGGCCCGGGTAGAAAAGCTCCATAAGCAATACACTAAGGGTTGCATAATTATACAGGTATAATATATACAATATCCATACAGTAGGGAAATGCAAATGCATAAAAAGTGTAGCGAACAACACCGTTAACAGATATCTGCATTCAGAGCAAGCATGATGCAACTGTCTTCATAATAAAAGATCAAAGGTTCTTGCGTTATTATACTAGTAGAGGGGAGACAGTTTACATGCAGTTATTCAACATAAGTAAGGTATATACTTGATGTGCAGTCAATAGAAGTAATTTGCTATTTATATTATATACATACATGAAATCAAGTGAGAGATTGCTTAATCAGTTACTGAGAGCTTGAGTCTGTTGTAGGAGAATAGAAATACGAGTTGGAGGGAGGTTGGAAGCAAGGAGTATAAAGAACTCCTTGGGGAATTCCCTTGAATTTAGGTAGGGTGAAAGCAGGAACATTTCCATTTGGATGACCGGTATGAGAAAAGCTGGGTTTTGAAGGTTTCTGAGTTTGGTGTAGTTCTAAGTGAAGGAGGCAGATAATTCCATTTCTTGCCTAGTGAGAAAGAGAAGCTGGCTAGCAGGTAGTTTGGGTTTGTGGATAGAAATTAAATTTTGGTGTTCAGATTTCAGAGATCTATTTGGGATGTATGGGGGAAGGATGTTTGTTAGGGCTGGGCATTTATCTGGGTGAAATATTAGTTTGTGAGCAGTGGTTAGTTGTAGGACGTCCTAGGTGGTTAGAGAGTTCTAGCCAGTTCAGAGATTGTAGGGTAAGAGATGACGAGTGGAGTTTTTGGATTTATTGGCAAATTTAGAGATCTTATTGTAGCAGTTTTCAAGTGTGGAGGTGATGGAAGAAGTCAGATTTGTTAGAAGAGGGACTCCGTATAATAAGGATGGTAAGTAGTTGCCAGGGTATGCCTTGTGGAGTTGGAGAAAAAGAGGTTATTCCTATAGAGCATTCTTTGTTTTGTTGAATGTGGATATTGAACTTGAGGTGTTCATCTATGGTAATACCAAGAAGTTTTGCAAAAGGGACCACTTCTATAGCTGAGTTGGTTTGGATAAGGACTATGAAAGCATCTTTGTCATAAGAGAAAGAAAGCCCTGGATGGAGGGAAAAGCAGTAGTTTTGATTTATTTGAGTGGAGAGAGATGGTTTTGGTGCATCCAGTTCTCTGGTTGAAAAGGCAGTTTGGGTTTTAGTCAGTAGTTCAGGAAGGTTTGAGGCAGCACAGACTAAAGTTGAGTCATCTGCATATTGGATAACTGTTATGTCAGGGATGATAGTGTGAAGGTTATTTAATGAAGATGTTGAAAAGCATAGGACTGAGGATGGATCCCTGTGGGTAAACCCGTGGGGGTCGGTAAGAAGGAAGAGTGGAGTTCTTCCATCTGATTGCTTGAGGTCTGTCTGACAGGTAACTAGAGAACCAGGATAAAGTATTAGGGGAGAGATGATGGTTGGAGAGATTTTAGAGAAGGTGATTATGGGAAATGGTGTCAAATGCTTTAGAGAGATCTAGGAGTACTGTGGATACTAGAGTCTGGAATCTTGGGCTTGATTGACTGTTTCTAGGAAGGAGAGTAGGGCAGTTATGGTGCTATGGCCAGGGCGGAAGCTGTTTGGGTGTAAGGAGTTGATTCTGGATTAAGAAAGGCATAAGTTGGTGGTGGACACATATATTTTCTAGAATTTTGGAGATTGGAGAGAGTAGCGCAATGGGGTGAAAATTAGAAATATTGGTGTTTTTTGCCTCCTTTGTGAAGAGGAAGAATGTAGGCTGAATGACAGAGTTTGGGTACATATGATTCTTTTAAGGATCTATTTATTAAGATGCTGATTGGGAGTGCAATACCATCAGCAGCACATTTGAGGAAAGTGGAGGGTATGTTGTCAGGGGCATTGGAGCATGGCTTTAGTTTGGATAGGAGCCTTTTTATAATATTGGTTGAGACTGGTTTGAGCTCGAATATGAGGGGAAAGTTATTAGGGTTGTTGGAAGGTGGATTGTTGTTTGGGAATGTTTTGGTTAGGTTAGCAATGGATTCTGTAGAGAATGAGTTGAAATGTGAGCTCAGTTCAATGTCAGTTATACTTGGGTCAGGGCAGGGGTTATTCCTGGAGCCTGGATGGAGAAGGGAATTAACTGATTTCCAGAACTGTTTAGGATTTTTATTATTATTGGACTGAAGCTTGTTGTAGTAGTTTTTTTTGCCCATGGTGATTAGGTTTTTTACACGGTTGCAGAGTTGGGTGTATTGGAGCAGGGTAATAGGTATTTTATTCTTTTGGTAAAGCTTCCAGGATTTGTCCCTCCTGATGCATGATTTTTGTTTCTTTGGACAGCCAAGGAGCAGTATTAGCTTTTGATTCTTTTGTTTCTTAGAGGGGCTAGGGAGTCGAGTGTCTTGGAAGACAGAGTTGAAATGTTCTAAAGCTTTGTCAAGGGGAAGAGTATTTAGGATTTGCCAATTCATTTGTTTGAAAATATTTGAGAAAGTTATGGAGTTAAAGTTGCTAAGATTGCGAGTGGGAATGTAATGGTGCTGATGTGGGGTGGAGGTAGCTGAGCGATGAATGAAAGCAGGGAGATGGTCATTAAATGTGTCTGGGATAGTGCCACAGTGATTCATTTTGTTTTTGATGGGTGACTAGGATCCAGTCTATGATGGATCCTGGGGGGTGAATTTTGTTAGGACTGGTGATTGAGTGGATTACTTGGGTGAAATTGTAGAGGTTAATGGAAAGGGAGGGAGAAGGTGTGTTTATTTATTTTTATTCCAATCAATATTAACGTCGCCTAGAATGTAAGTTTTCATACTTTATTTCAGTTGAGGCCCAATAAAGAATATTTTCAAGGGTAGAGATGTCGCCTGGGGAGATGAGGCAGATATTCTTATGTTTATTCATTCGTAGGAGACTGTCTGTTCAGTATTTTTGAATTGTGGGGTTCGAATTTGAAGGGGGATTAAGGTAAGGTTAGAGTAGTTTAGAGCAGAGCTGCCCCCTTTTTTACTTAATTGGTCATTTCTGAGGATATGGAAACCAGGAGGTAAGATTTCGGAGTCTGTGATATGGGGTTTTAGCCAGGTTTCGGAGATGGCTAAGATGTCAGGCTGGTTGTGGCTAATCCAAGCTTGTACTTGGTGTACTTTAAGGCTCTGGGCGTTGATTGTGAAGAACTTGTGTGTTGTGGGGAAAAGGCAGAAGAAGGGGTGGGGGGAAGGGGTTGTTTGTAGTGGGACAAGAAGGGGGTGGGGGGAAGGAGTTATTTATAGTGGGGCAAGGACCGGGGTTGGGGTGAATATCTCCAGCTAAGGCTAGGACATTACAGGAGATAACCTTTACCCATTTGGGTTTATGTAGTAGGAAGCTGGGTGGAGCTATCAGTAGTTTAGGAGTAAAAGTTTTAGTTGTGGTGGTGAAGTGTTTGGGATAGAATAGGTGCAGTGGGTTAGGTGGAATAAGGGATAGAATAGGTGCAGTGGGTTAGGTGGAATAAGAGAAGAGGAGATGGAGTGGAAATGAGTGCATGAATGTGGTTGCAGTTGAGTGTGTAGGATAGTTTGAGTAGTAGGTAGACATGGGGGTGCTTTGGAAGAGTAAGAACTTGCCTAGTAAAGTGGAATTAGGAGTACAAGAAGGGAACAAGGGGCCTGGAGGGTGTAGAGGATTGGGGAGGGCATGTCTAGACCAGGGGTATATTGAAGGGAATAGTTAAGAGGAAACAAACTGGCTATTGGAGAGGAGAGGTATGGAAAGAGAGAGGGTTATATTTGTTTACAAGGAGGAGGAGACTATGAGTGGAGAAGTATAGGGGATAGTGAAGTGGATTGGTGGGAGGTGTAAGAGGGGGTGGGGTGATGAGAGAAATTTGATTATTAATTGTGCTGAGTGGGAGCAGCATGGGTAGAATAAATGTAGGCGTGCTGGGGGCGGGAGGGAATAGGGGGCAGGGTAGGTGAGCGGAGTGAGCCCGCAGGGTGAATGGAGTGGGTAGAGACATGATGGAAACAGCTCAAGAAGAGCAATCAGTAAAAATGCAGGCTACTGATGGTAAGTCAAGGTGTGGGTAAGTATGGAGGTGAGGAAAACAATAGTTGCAATTGTAAGAGGACAGTTGGGTGGTTATAGTAAAAGTAGGAGGAATAATGGGATTATGCCAAGAGTAGGTGTTGGAATATTATAAACAATAGGATAGGCTTATAAGGTAGGACTGAATACTGGGGGCACCTCCGTGAACACCAGAGTAGAAAAAAATGCACATATATTATAGTAGTGATGGTAGGAATGGGTCAGCAGCCGTTTTTAAGTTTATCTAAAACCCTCATTTAGTACATCCTCCAGTGGAAACAAAGTACAGATGTCCAGCCATTCTAACAGAATGGCTTCTCACTGGTTTATTTTCTCCAAGTCTTTGGGTTTCTAACTCCATGAGTGGAATGAAGCCCATTCCTAAGTCAAAGTATGATTAAAGTCTCTGAAATTAGTAGTGTTTCAGTCTTTGATGTTTACCAGTAATGTTCTTCTCAGCACCTGCAGTGTACCCAGACTTCTCCTGCACTTCATACATGTATTGGTAACGTATCTAAATAAGGCTGTAAATTCTGTTTCATGAGACCTCATTGATCCTACTACTACTGGAAATGTCTGGTAATCCTCCTTCCGCATTGCTGTCATTTCTGCCTGCAAATCCTGGTATTGTCTCTCTGTGTCTCTCTCTGTGTCTCTCTGTCTCCGATTTCAATTATCAGTGCTACTTTTGCCATCTTTTCATGGACCACTGTATCTGGTTTTCTCGCATCTATTTTCTGAACTGTTGGTAATGAATGATCCCTTTTCATTGTTCTGTGTAATGTTTTGTAGCTCATGTTTCCAATGCTTCTCAGCTACTTCAATATTGTAATGTTTGCACAATCCCAGTGCAACAGCCTTGCCACATTGTACAGACTTGACTATAAACTCTGTAGGTATACATTGTTGGAAGCCAAATTATTGTCCTATTATTTTTAGAATAGCTTACAGGCTCACTGTTGAGGAGGAATACTTTTTCCTCTCCCCTGTTAACCAGGTGGTGTCCGTTTTGGATGTGCATATAAATAGTTCTTGTTCATGGCTAAATCTTCATGTAAAGATGTTAATACTTTTTGTTAGAATTCAAGTTCTTAATCTGGGCCTGGTGATTTCCAATTAGGAGCTTTTTCTTAAATTTGTTTCAGTATCTCTGGCCTGGATGGAACATGCGTTTTAAAAGTGAAATAAAATATTTGCCAGTATAAATGATTATGTAACTTCAAAGACAAAGAAAGCTTTGCTCCGTAGCATGTTGCCTACTCCGAGGTGATCTCTGCCTAACATATAAAGCTATGTCAAACCCAGAGCTGTTGGACATGCTGCACCTAAAGAAATCCCAGTCCCTCCGAGCTACAAGCTCTAGGGACCTAAACCTTGTCACCACAATAAACAGGACATGCTGGAGGGATAGATTCCTGATCCAGAGACTTCCCATACTCTGGAACAGGCTACCCATCTATGTCAAGCGAAGTTCTTCATTAGCACTCTTCAAGAAAAATCTTAAGTGGATGGGAAATAGGAAATACACCCCGGAGATCACTTCTGTGTCTCTGCTCGACAGTGGCACAGGAAAGTAACTTTCTTGGGTGGTGTAAGCCAGGGAACCTTGTTGGCTAGGTTTATGCAGGCCCTTGGGCCAATAGCTTAGTACCTACCTATGAACATGTAGCCCTGTATCTGAGAATTTTAAATAATTATGGAATTTTACAACTAACCTAGAGGAGAGTGGATTATCAGAGGGGTAAAGGATTGGTGCTAGCAGGTGACTATGTGGCCAAGACCTGCGGTAGCCTTTTTTTAAGTTGGAGTTGCAGCTTGTTGGTACGTAGTTGTAAGTGTAAAGTTGAAATGATTTCACTGAGACCTTGATGTTACTTACAGGTGAGCAGAACTTTACTGTGGTACTGCACACATGTACCTCCCTTGGAACGAGGAATGTAATGAACATCGAACACGAGTTAGTCGTATCACTGATTGATTTACTTGCACTTCAGATTTGGTCTTAAGCTCGTGTCCCATCAAACATGGACAGCAACAGAAATGAAATTAAGACCTACTCTGAACAGATCCATTGCAAATGAGGCTTCTGTCTTCACTCTTGAAAAATGTACTCCATAAATCAGACTGTAAGTGATAATAAAACCGAACATTATTAAAATGTTTTTTGTGATTATTATGCTCTTCCTTTGTATAGAAACTGATTAGAAAACTTACTTAAGTCGCAGTGTCAACAGGTAGTACCTGCACTTTGGGTGCTGAAAGATCGGAAGGCTGTGGTTCTATTCCCACGCCAAACTGTTAGATTAATTTCTCCATTAAAGACATTGCAATACAGCATATTGGGGGTTCTTTACTCCAGAATGTGATGTCGTTCTTAAGAGACATTAAACCAAGTGTTTGTCTACTGAAGTCAAGTCGTGGTTCATGCGTGTAAAAGGTCCCATTGCACTTAAGTGGAGCTTTATTTACAAAACCAGTTTTCAACACACACTTATCTACATTTGTTCAAAATACTTTTAACCACTTCAACTTTTTATATTTGCCAAAAAAACGCTCACACTAGGATAAGAACACAGTTTTATTCCACATAAAATCCAGATGAGCGCTTTCATCCCAAATTTACAATTCGATTAGGATCTTTGGCATTTTTCTTGGTTTGGACTTTTTTCATACGTAACTTTATATTTATTAAAGTAATTTTTTTGTTTACTTTATCATCTCCCCACCTTTTATCATAACACCTTTTATCATAACAACAATCTTATTGTCCATAGCACTATATTACAGTCCTGCATTTTATTGTATATTATACAATCGTAACTTGTTAAACTTTCAAAAACGTGCATGGTGATTGGTCAGGCTAGTCAGCATGCGAGTTGTAAAAGTCGAGCATATATCAGTAGAAAAGGCTGGTCAACTGGACTTTCTTCTATTAATATATGCCAAGTCTTTGCAGCTTTCGTGGGCTAAGAGGTCGAGAAGTACATACAGAGGGCAGAGAAAATACAAGGAAAATCGGGTATGTTACACAAGACTTAAATAAAAATGTACCTGATTTTTCTTATATTTTTGCCCTGTCACTGTCGTGCCTCTAAACTGTCTGTATTTGTGTTTTTTTATACATAGAAATCTGCCTTTCTCCGTTGCCTGCTTTCCAAAGCATTTGCGTTCCCACGCTTACCAGTGTACAAGTCCCATATGTATGTGCAGTGCATCAAAGCAGCAGAATACGGAAACTACGTGGAAGAACACCACGGCACCGTTGCAGGAAGATGTAAAAGTAAATTTCTTTCTTAAATGATGTTATTCTATAATAGCAATAACAAACTACTAAATATGTTGTATTGAAGATTTACCCGCGGTTGTCTTGTTTAATCACTCGGGCTTAGTCCTTGTGATCAAACCACACCAACCTTCAGTACATCTTCACTGTACCACACTCACTCATCTGTTATTGCTATAGTAACCCCTCATGTCAATGGCTCCACACATTCTGGAATGCCGCTATGAGAATTCTATCAAGTTTTCCTACTTCCGCCTTTATACTTATTCCTCTAAAACCCTCCCTGATTTTATTCTTTTAAGGCAGTCTCTATTGTTCCATTTATATTCTGTATCTTGCATATTCTGTTTTGTTTATGAACAAAATGCAACTAATTCCACGAACAGGGCAAATGAAAACCTAAATCTAAAGCACCAAGAGCGTATTGCAGTACCATGGTAGGAAGGGTAGACATTGTCGACCAAAGAGCTGCATCAACCTTCCTTCCTAGCTTGGCATTGGGGTATGTTCCGCGTGTGTACTTATTTGCTCTTTTACAAGTAACTTGCCTAATCTTGGCTGTTAGCTGACAGTATGGCCGCCTTCTTTCTGTATTGAGTTTCTCGTATACTTTCTTTGAAGCCTTATCCATTAGATAGGTTCATAGGTAAGTATTAGGCTGCCATTGTGAGCCATTTTAAACCTGGACAGTTACCCCATGTGAGAATCAAACCCTGCACCTTTTGTCTGGTAAATACCTTAACCAGTATGACAGCCTCCCATTGTGTTTAAATAGCATGTGTAGATTCCAGTTCCCTAACGCTACATTGCAGTATTAGTCCTGGAATAGGGACAGAACCTTTAACCTTCCACACTAAGCACATGTGTGCTGCCTGCTGATGTCTGTTAGATACACAGAGCCATGCCCTATTCAGCTCATTGGGACTTCAGTAACGTATTCATAATAATCACATGTAACATAGATATTAAACTGTTAACATTTTGATGCTGTATTGACTTGTATGGAACACTGCCCCACAAGTGTATCAAACGTTAGTAAGTAGCAGTGCTTTTTCCCTTTAACTCTGGGGGGGTGCATTTTGACAGACCCAACAACAAGCTTCCAGACTTGTTTTTAAAAGTTGTAAGGAAATTCTGAAGCTGCTACTCTAGTTCAAACAGCATAATGTGCATTCTGTATGTGTCTGTCTCTGTCTGTCCATGTTCATTGAGTACCATTCATAGCATGTGAAGAATGGTACTTGTTCTTGCATAGAGCTGGAACTTTCCATTAATGATTCTTGGCCGGGGTGCCTTCTGTGTGTAGAGTCCGTATGGATTTCCTCCCACATTCAAAAGACGTGTGTCTGGAGCTTTTCTCCCCAGGCCTCTGCTGAAAATGAGCTGTATCCCAGTCGGACTTTCCTGGTAAACCAATATTAACCCACTTTATTTATTTTTCATACTTGGAGGGTAAAAGACTCCCGAAATGGCTGGATGCAGGAGGCTTAACTACATATTCATTTTGCATTTTTGGTTGAATTAATGCATTTCATTTCTGCCTTGTGTGCAATGAAAAATTATCTACGACCCCCCCCCCCCCCCACAGTGTCCGAATCTTTCCTTTTTTCAGAGGACAGATTGAATTTTTTCCTTTGGTAGGCTTGCATTGTAGCAAATATTGGCCTAGATTGGCTGCTGTTATGCAGACCTGCCCAGTGTCCCTTTTCTGTTCTTATATTGTCCGATAGTATCCCAGTGCAAGCACTGAGGTGATTCATGAATGAATTTACAGTCATCTTCTTTGAGCTTGAGAAGCACTGCAAATCTAAGGTTCTCTCCTGGAGCTGTTTTCCGGCTGTATAAAGCTTTGAGCTGTCTTTTCCATCCTTCATTCCTGGTCCTCAGTCTTCTATTTCTCTTTCTTTGTAGTGCAAATTGATGAATTCATCAGAGTATCTTGTGAGCGCTGTTTCCGTCTTTTGAATTCTCCTTTTATTTGTAGTGATAGGTTCCATCAGACTGATGTTGGTCTTCCAAATTTCCTTATGATGTTCTTCGTGTTTCACTGTTGCAGTTATTACATTTGGGTAATCTGCTGGCAGGTTGCCCTCAGTCAGCCTGATTAACAAAGTTTTGGGTCATGTGTCGATTGCTGTCCCTACTTCCATGATGTCTGGTCGTCAGGGGTATAAAACCACGCAGCCGACACCATTACATCAGTCTTTCTTGCTGTGCGGTGCCTGAAGCAGAAGCAGTTCGCAAGTGCCGGTCGGCCGACTCCTGAAATTTTCGTTTTTGAGTTTCAGAACCGAAGTCTTCAACTTAAAGCCAAGTACCCCATTGGGGAAACTTTTCTTTCTTGCTCCTTACCAATGTCAGTAAAAGTTAATAATTGCATTACTTGTGGAAAGCAAATACCTCACAAAGATTTTCATTCGTACTGTTTTCCTTGTCTAGGCCCTGACCACGACGTACCTTGCTGTTGGTTTTGTGCTTTATTTAATCGGCACACTATCTGTTGTTGGTACATTTGTGCCTCTAAATATTTCGGTTCTCTGTTTTAATTATCCAGAAATGATGTCTGTTAGCCATCTGACTCCCGGAATTAAAAAACACAAAGATAAAGACAGAGACAGGCTGTCGAGGTCCAGAACTGCTGACTAGGCTTCTCCTAAGCCAGTCGCCAGTTCACCGGTACTCAGTGAGGCACTTTTGTAGCCCCTGATACCCACTACTTCTGACTCGCAGGCCTCTACTGAGACCCATTCGGAGTCTGGTATGCTGCGAGATGCTTCATCTGTGGAACCTGCAGATGTCTCTACCTTGGATGGGTCTGGAGCCGCTGTGCAGACACTGGCTTCTGAGGGTGTATTCAGGCCTGCAGATTTGCATATTAAACAGATTCTACCTTCTATACTAAGGCCTAAATCTCGATCTATGTCTAAAAAAACAAATCCCAGGCCACATGTTTAGGCTCCTATGCCTAAAAAACAAATTATCAAAATGGCTGAAGATCTTATTACTCTAATTAGGGGTAGTCAACCCCCCCCCCCCCCCCCAAGAGGCCTAGGGCTGAGCTTGACTATGAATTTTCTGATCAGGACTCTGTTTCTTCTAATGACCTGGATTTGTCCATACCTACTTATGAGGATTCTGATGTAGAGGATTCCATTCCCTCTGCTTCCCCCCGAGGATTTTTTTTTTGGGGAAACGTTACATACTTTAAGGGAGCATTTCCACTGGGAAAGTCGGGAATTTTCTTAATCAAAAAAGAGGCTTAGAGATTTCCTTCTACTACGTCAGCATAGGCCTTTGGCTATACCTCCTGTACTAGACATTGTTGATGTGTTTTCAGAATAAATATGGCCCCTGATTCTCTGATGGCTCCTAGTAAACCTGACAGATACTACAGGGTTCCCAAGTCTCACAAATTCATTTTCAAAAATCCTGTTTCGGATCCAGAAACCATTTCTCAGGGGCCCAAGGGCATTAAGGCTTCTACTGCTAAAAATCCTACCCCTTCTGATAGAGACTCCAGGGCACTGGATAGATAGGGTAAAAAGGTTTTGTACTTCTGCAACCTTGGCAATCGGGGCTTTAAACTGCCAATTTCATATGTTAAAATATCAACGGCATATTATTGGCTGCTTAAACAGAAAATGATGTTGATTTCTAACGGTGTGGAAAATAAAGATTTACAGGATTTATTGCGTTCTGCTGAACAAGTTGGAAAACATACTTTGCAATGTGGTTTTGATTCTTTAGAGGCCTCTTCAGGGCTACTGTTACTAGGTCTGTGCTTAGAAGGCATGCTTGGCTTAAGGAGCAATCTCTACCTGATAGTGTTAAAGTAAAATTGTTGGATGCTCCTTTAAATCAGGACCACCTGTTTGGCAACAAGGCTGAAGAAGTTCTAAAAAAGATGGAAGATGAAGCTAAATCTATGCAAACTGTTAAAAGATTTCTTACAAGTGCAACCTCCAAGATTTAGTAGGCACTGGCCTACTAAGAATTGGTCTTTTCCAGCTCCTTCCAGATCCTCTCAAGCCAAACCCAGACACACCAAAAGCACCAGATTTCATTCCCAGGGGACTCAGAACTAAGCAATGGGGGGCCTCCACTTCCAAATCTGGAAATAATTTACCCCCCCCCCCATGGTAAACAGTCTCATTGACTTTCCTTTAAAATTACCAATCACTTACCTTTTAGCCAACCCTTTGGGGGGAAAGATTGGTCTTCATGCAAAAAACTGGGTACTCATTACTCGGGACAAATGGGTTTTAAATATACAGTCTCAGGGATACAGATTTAATTTCCACAAGTTGCCAGCACCAAACGGGTGGCCAGACCTGCCCTCAAATCAGTGGGCAGAGGCTCAAAAACAAGTACTTTCCCTCTTAAGCATGGGGGCTATTCAACTGGTACCAGAAGAGGAAAAGGGACAAGGTTTCTATTCCAGGCTTCTCCTGGTACCCAGAAAAGACAAGTCATGACGTCCAATTCTTGACCTGTCTACTCTAAACACCTTTTTGGAAATTCCAAAATTCAAGATGCTGACTCTTCGCCAGTTACTTCCTATGCTAGGCAAAGATGCCTGGTTGGCAACACTAGATTTAAAAGAAGCATACCTGCACATCCCAATCAGGGAATCTTGCAGAAGATACTTATGTTTCAAAGCAGGCTACTTGCATTATCAGTTCTCTGCACTGCTCTTTAGCTTATCTACTGTGCCCAGGGTATTCACAAAGTGCCTGGCTACAGTAATTGCATTTTGCAGGCTAAGAAATATTCAAATGTATCCATACCTGGACGATTGTCTAATTCAGGCAGAAAACCAGGCCACACTTCTAAACCATCTGGCATTTGTAAAAAGGGTTCTAACTTGTCTGGGGTACACCATAAATGAAGCAAAATCTCAACTGGTACCCTCTCAACAGATTACATTCCTGGGTGCAAGCTTGAATACAACTGCTCAGATGGCTTTCCTCACGCCTGAAAAGCAAATTCATTTGGTAACTTTATATCAAACAAGTGGCCACAAAAAAACCTGCTATCTGCAAGACAAATATTGCAAGCCTTTGGGTTCATGGCCTCTTGCAAGACTGCATATGAGGAAACTTCAGTGGTACTTAAAAAGTCTATGGAGTCAACATTGTCACAGCCTGGAAACAATGACTCCTATCATACCTTGCCTACACCTGGAGTTTCTATGGTGGGCAGAGGCCTGCCACCAAAACAAGGGACTGCCATTCACACTAACCCCTGCCGCCAAAACCCTAACTACAGATGCATCAGACTATGCATGGGGGGCTCACCTGGTGGGGAAGTGCATTCAGGGCAAATGAAACCCAAATCAAATGCACCTACATACATCAATCAAAAAAAAAAATGTTAGCTGTACAGAATGCTCTGACCGCCTTCAAGGACTACATTCTTCCAGGACAACTAATGATAAAGATGGACAATACCATGGTTATGTGGTACATAAACAAGCAGGGGGTACACATTACTACCCCCTCTGCAGACTAGCCATGGCATTATGGAACACTGCCTTGAGCTACCAAGTGCACCTACAAGCTCAATTCCTGCCAGGAAAATTGAATACACTGGCAGACGGACTAAGCAGAAATCTCGTGGACCCACACGAGTGGAAACTGGAACCACGGATTTTCAACATGTTGACAAGCAAATGGGGGAGCCCAGACCTAGATCTATTTGCCTCCTCTCAGAACTACCAGTTGGACAAATTTTGCACAAGGACTCCTCACAAAAAAGCCTGGAAAGTGGATGCTCTGTCCTTCAGCTGGAAAATCCTGCCAGTCTACACCTTTCCCCCTCTGCCTTTGCTCTCCAAAGTTCTGCTACAAGTCAGACAGGACAAATCAAGAATGATTTTGATTGCTCCAGACTGGCCACGCCAACACTGGTACCCACTCCTGCGCAGTGTGTCACAAATATCTCCATGGCACCTGCCCCCGACACCTTCCTTGCTGTCTCCGCAGGAGAACCAAATTCTGCACTCTCAGCTCCCAACTTTGAACCTGCAGCTTGGCTAATTACTTATATTCATCCTTAGCATCCCTCAGCAAACCTGTGATGGATGTCTTCTTGGAGGCGAGAAGACCTAGTACTAGAAAATCGTAGGCTGACAAATGGAAAAGATTCTGTAAAGATTCTGTGCCTGGAACCAATCTTTAGGGATGAGCACAGCAGCACCCAATTTACCTCAGATTTTGCAATACTTAACTGAGATGCTTCGCAAGGGCCCGTCTTCTTCCTCTGTTAAAATCCACAATTCGGCTATTTCAGCTCACTACAACACAGAACCATCCCTCTTTTCTCATCCCCTGCTCAAGCGGCATCTCAGAGGGGCAAAGAACTTGAGACCACCCAGGAGAGCTCCTACCCCTGCCTGGGACCTTAACTTTGTTTTGGAGAAGCTCACTCTACCTCCTTTTGAGCCAGCTGCTACTGCAGACTTCAAATTTCTTTCTTGGAAAACAGCCTTCCTTTTAGCAATCACTTCAGCTAGAAGGATATCTGAATTACAGGCCCTTATGGCAGTGGAGCCTTTCATCATCTTTAATGTGGACAGGGTATCTTTGAGGACCAATCCATCCTTCATGCCCAAGGTGGTTCCCAGTGTGGCTCTTAATCAGTCCATTCATTTGCCAACCTTCTATCCCAATCCACAGAACAAAGGAGTGGATTCTGTATTCCTTGGATGTGCACAGCTTAGATTATGCTTGGACAGAACTAAATTTCGAAGAAAATCTGAACAATTGCTAGTAGTATTTGCTGCTGGGGCAGAGGGGAAGGCTATTTCAAAGCAAACCATTTCTACTGTTATCAATTCCCCCCTTTTTTAAGCATTCCTAGTCCCTTCTAACTCTGTATTCCTTCAAAATTACTTCTCGAGTACCTGCCTGTTGACCTTTATTTGAGGTTTCCTTGTCAGAGATTCGTTACCAGCTACTTGCAGACCTGCTGCTGTTCTAGAAGTCTTAGCCTTTGACATTTTTGCTAATTGTGTGATTTAGTCCCGCTTCAACTTTTACACACTTCTTTATTTTTGGTTCATTTGCTTTGCTACCAGATGTATTAATTTCCTCGTTTTATTCACAGGCCGAGTCTTGGCTTTCACTGGTGTGTAAACATTAGACGCACTTTATTTTTGATCCCATGCTTTCTGACTTTCCTTCCCCTTTTACTGATAACTGCATTAGGCAGAAACCAAGTTCAAAGTGTAATGCTTGTTTGTGGAAACTATTTTAACAGAACTGGGGAGAGAATACAGCTGTTTTAATTGTTAACTTGGACGAAGTTTCTCGCTGTTGCTTTCTGAGTTGACTTTTTGCATTATTTACACGATCAGTGTACTGTCAGTGTTTTTCTAACACTATTTGTGTGACGGCTGCTGCTTTATTGCTGTATCTCAAGTCTGACGTGCACTTCAGAATTTTAAATGCTATGACCATTTGAGTTTGGTGGCAAACCCTGACACGTTAGATAATTTTTTATCAGGCTTCTTTGCATATGCCTAGCAGAATATAATGGCTTCTGCTGGTGTGATAGGAAACAGATACGATCTTGCAGAACCCTCTGTTTCAGGAGCCCTTCCCCCATCGCATTGAGAGTTTGAGGCTTTACATTTCTGGTTCTCACTGATGAACCCTGCAGGGCCTTTGCAGCTCCGTGCCTTGTTTTTGTACACTTGCAGAATTCTCTCTAAAATGACTTTGAATATATTTCATTTATTGGAAAGTGATAGTGATTTTTAGTACATTTCTTACTGTGACATATTATAAAATGGGAGTTCCAGTGCTTTGTTTGTGTTCAGCTGAAGCCAGTGTTTACTTAACTGCTAATCCATCTGTAAAATTGTTGTTCAAGCCATCTGCAGCCTCAAAGGCTTCCTTGTGGATGTCACATAATTACTTTGAAAACGTATGCAGCAGGGTGAAGTTATGGAAATGTGCTTGGACAGAGCATGTGCAGACATTGTTTAGGCTGTTTGGTAAATGAAGGTGCCCATATAGAGGGGCAGTTTTAAATATGACGCCTACGTTTTGTGTAGGTGCGTATTTTGTTTGTGGGATATAAAAATATTTCTGTAGTTAAAATCTGCCATGTTTCATTCTTTAACTTTTATTTTAATTATTTGTGTCAGATTTTTTAAATATCTGTAGCAGCTATCAAATTATGAAGTGCTTATGGGAAGCTGTGATAGCCAGCGAGATAGGTCCATAGGTAGGTACTAGGCTATGAACAATCGACCCAAGGGCCTACGTAAGCCTAGCCAACAAGGTTCCCTGGCTTGCGCCACCCAAGAAAGTTATTTTCCTGTTCCACTGTCGAGCAGAGAGACAGCAGTGATCCCCGGGGTGTATTTCCCATCTCCCATCCACTCATCAAGATTTTTCTTGAGTGCTAATGAGGAGCTCTGTTTGTTTGACATAAGTAGGTAGTCTGTTCCAGAGTATGGGAAGTCTCTAGGACAGGAATCCATCTCTCCAGCATGTCCTGTTTATTGTGGTGACAAGGTTTAGGTCCCCAAAGCGTGTAGCTCGGAGGGATTGGGATTTCTTTAGGTGTAGCATGTCCAACAGCTCTGGGTTTGACATAGCTTTTATCACCTCGGAATAGGCGATAACTCCAGCTTTACTCTGTAGCATTTTTGAGGCGGTCAGTGTAGGGCATTTGTTTGAGGCCAGTAATCCTCTTTGTGAGGTGCTTCTGTGGCCTTTCCAGCTGCTGCAGATGTTTTGTGAGGTACATTCCAAAAGGGGCGTTGTACTCTATAATGGGTCTGAGTGTCGAGTAGAGGGGAACAATGACCCTTTTTTTTATTATTTATTTATTTATTTTTTTCCTGGATGACAACCCTTTTATGATTAGGTGTGCCACGTAGAAGGACTTCCTGGCTACTGTGGCAGTGTGACTATCAAAGGAGAGACTACTGTCCACCTGGGTCCCAAGGTCTCTTATCACGCATTCGGTGTTAAGTAGATTGCTGCCTATGTGGTAGTTCATGGGTACAGAGTTTTTGCCAAAGGGGATGACGCTGCACTTTTTGCCATTGAGCTTGAGGCCATGGCTCTGACACCAGGCGTCTGTCTCAACGAGGCCCTTCTGTAGGATGTCCACATCATTTGGAGACTTGACTATGGCTCCTAGTTTGCAGTCCTCTGCAAACTTAGCCAGAGGCCTTCTGTGTTAGCCTGTACTTCAGAGAAGTAGATACCAAACAGGCGAGGTCCCACGACGGAACCCTGTGGTACTCCACTTGTCACTGCTTTGAGGTTAGATTTGGAGTCTGCAACTTTTACAGTGCGGGTTCTGTCAGTGAGCCAGTTGGCAACCCATCTTGTGATGTAGGGATTTATACCTAGTTTAGTGAGTTTAGCTATAATTCCAGAATGGGGGATGGTGTCGAAAGCCTTGGCGAAGTCAAGATAGGCTGTGTGAACCACCTTACCTTCATCTACGGCTTTGGTGACTGCCTCAAAGAATTCTATCAGGTTCAGGAGGCATGATCTGCCTTTCACAAACCCGAACTGGGTGGGATCCAGAGTTTGGAGGTTACCAATGTCTTTGTTTAGGAGTTCCATGATAATACGTTCCATGGCCTTGCAGACCAGGCTAGTCAGGCTAATAGGTCGATAGTTCCCGGGATCAGTGGTGGCTCCCCCTTTGTGGAGTGGGATAACTGTTGCTGTGCGCCATTCAGTGGGCAAAAAGCCTGATGCGAGATTATTATTGAACATGGTGCTTAAGTGGGGAGCCAGTTATTTCTGAAGTTAGTGTAAAAAGCAGCCTGGGTAGTTGTCCGGTCCCATGGATGCTGTGTTTCTGGCTTTAGAGAGTGCAGCGTTTACCTGCGTAGTTGTGATTACAGGGACTCTGCATTCTTCCTGTATAGATATGGGCCCTTTAGGGGGTCACTGGGGGTGAGGGGGTAAAGTTAGCACTGACTGGGGTGAGGGGGTAAAGTTAGCACTGACTGGGGGTGAGGGGGTAAAGTTAGCACTGACTGGGGGTGAGGGGGGTAAAGTTAGCACTGACTGGGGGTGAGGGGGGGTAAAGTTAGCACTGACTGGAGGTGAGGGGGGTAAAGTTAGCACTGAACGGGGTGAGGGGGGGGGTAAAGTTAGGCTATCTGCCAGGATGTTGGCAATATTAGTTGGTTCTGTAATTTTTCTGCCATTGTGCTGTAACCCAGAGCAGACCTGGATGTTGCCATCGAGATTCTTGACATAGCTATAGAATGCTTTGTGGTTGTCCTTAGAATTAGTGGCGATTTTGTTTTCATAGCTAGCTTTGGAGGATCTTATAAGGAGTCTCAGCTTCTTACTGAGGCTGACCAGGGAGCTCCTCCACTCAGGGGATTTTACTCTTTTGCAACAGTTTCTTCCTTCTGTTGTACAGTTTGTTTATGGCAGGGTCCACCAGATTGTCTTCCTTTTTTTTGGAGGATAGCGTCTTTGTTCTGTTTGGAATAGCACGATTCCTGCACTCTTGTAAGTGCTTATAGAGTGCATTTATGTAGGATTCAGCAGTAGTAACTGTATTGTCCATTTGCATGGGTGTCATGAAGTTCACCACTTCTGTCTTAAGAAGCATGAAGTTGGCTTTGGAGAAATTTACCGTGGTTTCCTTAATGGAGGGTGGGGGCGGGATGTGGATATCAAGGGGTGGTTTCCTTAATGGGGGCGGGATGTGGATATCAAGGGTGATTAGCTTATGGTCGGATCGGACCAACGAGGAATTTACTTCAGGTGTGGAGCACTGGTCACTCATGTTGGTAATGACTAGGTCTAGGATATTGTTGCCCCTGGTGGGGGTGTGGATAAGTTGATCCAGGGCATTGGAGTTTATGAATTCCAGAAAGCGTTGTGCTAAGGAGTAGGTGGGGCAGTTGAAGTCACCCATTATTAGGGTGTTTGGTTGAACCCTAATATTTTCCAGTACATCAGGAAAAGAGGAGTGAGAATCCTGGGGCATGGTGGGTGATCTGTAGCAAGCTACAATTTGGATTGCAATTTTGCCCAGAGTTAGTTGCACTTGGATAATCTCGGATGCGTTATGCTGAGCAACTAGCCTGGAGGTGTGGATATCCTTAATGAATATGGACACACCTCCGCCTTTGGTGTTTCGGTCCAGGTTACACGATTGAAAAGTGTGGTATGAGTTATAACCTGGTAGTGCAGGGGTGCTCTCTGGAGCCTTGAACCAGGTCTCTGTCACTGCACAGATATTGATGTTCTCCATTTTAAGGAGTGCCTCAAGTGAGTGCATTTTGAGATTTAGACTTCTAGCATTGAGTAGCATTACCCTCAGTTTTTGCTTGCCTGTTACGGTGGTGAATTTGTTATTTGAACCTTGCCTAAAAAAGGCAGTATAAGGGGTAGCAAGAGTCTTAGCCAGTATCCAGAATCCCAGGGGCGACTGGTGCAGGCCACCTGTGACAAAACATTGTGGTCTGTTGACCATGTCATCCCAAGCAGACAGATACTGGATCCCCTTAGAATGACACCAGAAGCTTAGCCAATTGTTAAAATAAATAATTTTTGTCCTTGTACTGTGGCATCTTTCGGGGCGATGGCAGAATGCTACTCAGGGCTAGGGTCATATCTGCCTGAGCTACAAGATCAGAGAGCTCTTCAATGTCTCTCTTCATGTAGTCCAGGGAGGTACATCTCAGGTCATTCACAAAAACATGGACAATGACAGAGTCATATTTGTACTTGTTGTGGAGTGACCTGAGTGCGTGGGTTGTGGTGGATCCTGGCACCCGACAGGCAGCTGACAGTAACCTTCTTCTTCTTTAGCCTGGTGAGTGGGACATCAGTGTGCCTGACTACAGAGTCACCTATGACTAGTGTGTTGGGTACGTTGTTTTGCCTTATTGGTTGTGGTTGAGTGGCACACTTGAGTCTGTGGGCTATGTATCATTTGGTTGCATTGGGGGGAAGGAGGTTGCTTGCATTTCTGCTTTGGAGGTCTCTGTTGCTTAGACAGATTATTATTGAGAGTATCTGCAAATGTTTTTGTGTTACTATGTGCAGTAAGTCACAAAACCAAGAAGTACGATGATTCCACAGAAAAGACCACCAACCAACGAAATATCCTGAAAACTGTCTTTAATAGACGTGACAACAATAAAAACGAACAGCAATCCTATTCAAAACTAGCGCTTTCGCCTGGTTAATACCAGGCTTTATCAAGATGCGTATTGGAAGAACCCAATACTATATATAATCATTTGCTGGTCACCTGACCTATAATTAATTGGAACAGAATTAATTCATTACGTTCTTAAAGGTATCTCAAAAAAATAACTTGTAGTACAACCTAATATACACATAACCATAGCATACGAAATTATTAAAATCTGTTGAGATACATATAACTCAGAATATTTTATAAATATGTACTAAAATATTATTATAAGAATATCTTAAAAACATCTTAATACCTAAGACAAACCCAACTCCATATTCACATATACCATAAAGTGCAAATGCAGAATAAATACAGCTTATAACAGTTGTAAATTGCTAATAATTATTAATTACATATGCCATAAATGTAATGCATTAGACTGTAATGTTGTGCAAGTATGCAGGTAAAAAAAGATTGTTGCTATAATCTAGCCCTTCTAATTTTTAGTACACTACTAATACTAATATTGTCATTGAGCCCAGGGGGCCTTGTGACATTTAACTTTAATTGCCACAACAATTCTTTATATTCCAGTGATGTTCCCCAATCGCCCCCTCTTGGGTTCTGTATTGCTTGTTCTAAAACCATGAATTTTAACTGCATATTTGGACATTTTAAGGAGTGCTTATAAAAGGCATTGGTTTCTTTCTCTTTTCCAACATCATACAAATGCTCATAAATTCTTTTTCTCAAAGACCTCTCAGTCTTCCCAATGTAAAAACTAAAACATTGGGTGCATATTCCGAGGTAAACCACTCCTTTAGTCCCACAGTTGTAATATCCTGTTGATTTAACTTTAAAATTCCTTGAAGCAATGTGCAAGCTGTTGTCCTTAATTATATACGAGCATTGCTTGCATGCCCCACATTTGTGTGTACCTAATCTAGGGTTAGATTGTATGCGACTCATGTGAAGCTGTCTTTCAAATAATCCCTTAAGATTGACGTTCCTTTTTGCTGTTCGTTTTTATTGTTGTCACGTCTATTAAAGACAGTTTTCAGGATATTTCGTTGGTTGGTGGTCTTTTCTGTGGAATCATCGTACTACTTGTGTTACTATATGTTGATGTTGGTGGTGTAGATTTAGATTTAGTGAGACTATGTGATGAGTGTGGTGTGGTGCAAATGTTTACCTTCTCATGATTGTCAAGTTCAGTCTTTGTTGGAGAGAGCTTTACCTCTAGTTTGGCTAGATAAATGCATCTCTCACAGGTTGTAGTGTTGGGTGGTAGGAGGAGAGGGTTGTCTGTGTACATGAGGCAATTTCTACATTGCCTCAAGATGCCTAGATTTATCAGATAGACCGGAGAGAACACTGGGAGCTGACCCCTGGACATGCCTGAATAAAAAACTATTTTCCTCTCTAAGTGAGGAAAGTGAGTACAAGAGCTGTTTTTCTCTAAGCAAGTGAGAAAAGGAAGTACAAAAACTGTTGTCTTCTAGGTAATGAGGAAGGTTGAGTGCTATAGTAATTAGTAGCTTATTTAGTGCTTACAAGTTCTGAACAAGTGCTGAGCATGAATAAGCAAATTTAAGTGCTAAAACTAAGAATCTGTATCTGTACTAGACGAGTTACAGGACAGATACTAGTGCAAATGCAGGCTTTCAAATCAGAAAGTTGAGAGAGATGGAAGAGAATGCCCAAACGGCCAATAACTACAAATGTTAAGTAGTCGTATCTCGCTGTAACTCTTGATGGATGGATTCGGAGCTGATATTCAGCTCTGACTCGGGCTATACTAAAGTTCGAGAGCTTTTTACTGGCTCCAGGCTAGCCCATATCCCATGGTGCCTCATGGCAATTCCCAGATCTCGTTTGCCACGAAAGCTTTGAGGTTGTGTCTTACTGGCTCGTAGGCTAAGCAGAACGATTTTTTACTTATTTAGTCCTTTTCTACCACCTTTTTCTGTTATATATATATATATATATATATATATATATATATATATATATAAAATCCTGTATATATTAATAGTTTCTTCTGTATTGTGCGTCTATTTTTTGAGTTTTCAACCCCTATTCCCCCCTTAGGACTGTACGGCCTGTTTAAATTAGAGAGCCGTAGTGCCCTTTTAAGTTAGAGGGCCTTTCCTCCCTGTGTGTGTGTGAATGTTATAAGACTTTCTTCTTCCTTACACTTCTTTTTATTTTTTAGTCTTTAACGATGTCTAAAGATAAGGATCACAAGGATAATCGCCCTTCGGGCTTCAAAAAATGCATCAGGTGTGCACAGAAAATGTCTCTTACAGACTTCCACACCAGTTGCATATATTGTCTGGGCGAAGCCCATTTACAGGAGCCTTGCACCTTCTGTCACTCTCTTTTAGTACAAGAGTGTTAAACGAAAGGAAGAGAAAGCTTATTGACAGGGGTCTCATGACCAGTTCCTTCAGGAACAGCTGGAACTTGGTCAGGCAGCTCCAAAATCTTCAAAAAGAAAATCATCGTCCCCGACTTCGGAGCCGACCAAAAAGTCTAAAGCGTCGGAACCAAGGAGTTCTGGTTCCAACTCTGCTTCATCTTCGGTGCAGTCTATTACATCGATTCTGAGACAGTCTTTGGTGCCGAAGGTTTTGCCTGACCTCGAGACTGGATCTCCTATTTTGGAGAGAAGGAGGTCTCCTTCAGTCTTCGTCAGATCCTCCAGGACCCGATCAGATGAGGACATTGAGAGGGTGGTGAAGAGGTTGCTTTCGGATCCAGCTCTGGCTAGAAAATTGACCCCTCCAGACCAAAAGGTCTCTGAGCCGTCCCCCGTACCGATCACTGTTCCTCCTCCGACTGCTTCACTCTCGGACCCTATTACGTCAGGTTCCTCTCTCTTTGACCCTTCAGCTCCGGGGATTCAGCCTGTTTCCTCTGAGCCAGTTACTCTATCCTCGATGGCTCAGTCTGGAGCCGAGGGTTCTGGGAGCCGACGCTCTTGTGTCGAGACTGAGGGGGACAGTCACCCTGGGTTGTCTTCGGAACTGACCCTCCCTCTCCGAGCCATGGCTCGACTCAGCTCTGCTCCCACTTCTGCTTCGGAGCCGTTCCCTCTTACTAGGAGTAGACCATCTGTCCCCTCTGAGTGGAGGTCTTCTTTGGAGCGGGGTGGAAAGACTTTCAAAGCTATAGAGAAGGCTTTATCTTCTGCCAAAGCCATTCCTTTGGAACCTGTGTCCCACCAGCAGCAGGCAGCAACCTCCCCCCCCTGCCACCCCCACAGCATAGGGAACTAGAGGCCCAAGTATCCCCCATTGGAGGTGGCTCCCTCTTCTGAGTCCTTCCCAGATTATCCCACTGGAAAGCTCCCTCGGAAGAGGTTATGTAAGAGGAAACCTGTCGACTCCCCTGAGTCTGTCACATCAGACACTGATTTAGAGGAATCAGAAGGGTCTCCCAGATCTCCCTCTGAGGATGTCTCCTTCTCTGACCTCCTAGAAATCCTTAGACAGGGGGGTGATTGGAAGACCTCTAACACTACTGAGGATGAATCGGTGTATCTTGAGGCCTTCAGCTCCCGACCTTCCACCTCTTGGGTGGCATCACCTTATGACCAACTTTTGCGGGTCATTTCGCGGAAAGCATGGACCTCTCCAGATTCAGTGGAAGCCGTCCCGAGGAGGCCAAACAAATTTATGACAGCACCTGAGGACAAGTCTTTCCTTTATCAAGGGAGTTCCAGTTGATGCTATGGTGGTAGCAGCAGCCACCAAGAAGGAATTATCTGAGATGTCCTCTGATATCCATCCTCCTAACAAGGAGTCCAGGACGATGGATAGGTATGGGAAGCTTACTTTTTCTTCAGCGACATTTACACTAAGACCGCTGAATTACCTGACTCATTCACTCATCTTCAGAGGGATCTCCTGAAAGAGTTAGGAGATACCCTCCAAGGTTCAGTAGCTCCGGGTTCCATGGACAAGGTTCCCACACAGCTCTCCACCCTTACTTCCATAGCTAACTCTTCCATGAGGCTGATCTCATATGCGGCAGATGGAGCGAGCAGGGCAGCAGCAGCAGGAATAGCTCTCGGGAGACATTCGTGGATGCGTCTTTGTAATTTTACGGAATCCTTTGTCTTCCTTCACGAACGTTCCCTTTGCTTCACCTCTTGTTGGACCTCGAGTGAAAGAGACTTTGACTTAGGTGTGAGCAGGAAGGTAAAATCTCATCTGCTATTGGAGTCTGTTTCTCTCTCCCATCCAGACCCTATCCCAAGGGTAATACAGGAGGGAAAATGTGGTTCCGCAAATCCCCAAAAGGTTTCTCTCAGTCAAAAGGTCAACCCTCCCCCAGGGGCAGAGGGGGAGGATATAATGGAAGATGCCGCCCTCGCGGTAGAAGAGGTCTACACCATCAGGGAGATGGAGAAACTTTCTCTGATCGACCCTGAGGGGTTGCCCGACTGTCCGTCTCTGGAGGCAGTCAGGGGCATATATCGCTGTACCCAAGTGCCTGGCTGACAATCGCAGATTGTTTGGTACATACAGTAATATCCAGAAGTTACCTGATTCCCTTTATTTCCAGAACCCCAACAAACCGGTATCTTCCAGACGTACCACCCATCCAACTAAACCGTGCAACATCAGGAGTCATCTTGTTGCTACAAAAGTCATCCAAGAAGTCCCTGCAGAGCAAGTAGGATCCTGAACTTATTCTCGATTCGTTTTAGTTCCAAAAAAGACAGGGGACTGGAGATCAATTCTAGATCTCGGCAGGCTCAACAAGTATGTAAGAAAATCAAAGTTCTGAATGGTCAGTCTGCAGTCGATATTTCCCTTGAGCACATCCAGTTGTCTTTCCTGATAAATCGATCTCCAGGATGCGTACTACCACATAAAAATGGACAGGCGCTCCAGGAGACACTTACCCTTCCGGCTGGGAGCCAGCCATTTTCAGTTCAGAACACTGCCCTTTGGCCTCATTACAGCCCCCAAAGTGAATGCATGGCAGTGGTAACGGCTCACCTGAGACCTCAAGGATTCCAGATGTTTCCGTACCTAGACGACTGGCTCCTCCCTGCTACCACCAAGCATCAACTCATAAGGACCAGGGACGAGACTATATTCCTTGTGGGCCAGCCTGGACATCACTGTTAACTTGCAAAGTCAGTCTTATCTCCCTTGCAGCATATTGTATATCTAGGCTCCGAAATAGACACAACCACCATGTCAGTAACGCTAACACAGGAAAGAGTGGAATCTCTACACAGTCAGATCAGATCCTTATTAAACAAAAGTCCAGGCCAGAATAGTCCTTAAAGTCCTAGGGACTGTGACTTCCGCCATCTTATTAGTACATCTTGCTCGTCTGCATATGAGGATTCTACAATGGATGCTGTTTGCACAATGGTCGATGCAAGACCTTCCATTATTTCACCAGATAGTAATAACAAACTCATGCAAAGGGATCTGACATAGTGGTTACACACAAAACAACTGGTCATAGGTCATCCACTTGTTCCTCCCCAGAGAAAGCAGTTTTCACCACAGACGCTTCCCAGATAGGGTGTGGGGGGGTGCATTATCTGGGAAAGACGGTCCAAGGTACTTGGCAGAGCCACGGGAATCACTTTCACATCAATGTTTTGGAGATGAGAACTGTGCTATATGCGTTGCAAGCACTTCACAGCTCCTTTCCCACTGGAACGATTGCAATTTCAGTCGGACATGACTGTTGTGTGGTACATAAACATGGGGGAACTTACCCGCTTTGCAGAGAGGCTTTAAGAGTTTGGAAATGGGCAATGGATACTCAGCGTTTCCTGATAGTAATGCATATCCTGGGGAAATCCAACGTAATAGTGGACAAACTCAGCGGAGCAATTCTTGATGCCTCACGAGTGGTCCCTGAATCCAGTGGTTGCGAAAGAGATCTTTCACAAACTGGGCCAGCCTTGCTGTGATCTATTTGCCACTCACCTGAATACCAAATGCAGCAGCTACTTTGCCCTCATTCCCCATCCGGAAATATCACCCAGGGATGCTCTAGTTCACGATTGGCCCCCGGGACTTCTCTATGCCTTTCCTCCCTTTGCACTCATACCCAAAGTAATACAGAAAGCAAGACAGTTGGAGGAGTTCATTGATCTTCATTGCTCTTTACAGGCCTCGACAAGTTTTGTTTCCTTTCCTGTGGCCCTACGTTTTGGAGGAACCATGGATTCTGGGTCCATCTCCAGATCTCCCAATTCATCAATCGGGACAGTTCCACCCCTCCATCCTCACCCTCAAATTGACAGCATGGCTGCTCCAATTCCACGTATAGCCAGGTGCATTCCTTTACCCCAACAGTCAAACACATCCTAATTTCATCCCATAAATCTTCCACTCAGAAACTATATTCTAGCAAATGGAAAAGGTTTTCCCTTTGCGCTATGAACCGGGGCTTAGATCCATATACAGCTCCTTTAGAATCCATTTTATCCTTCCTAACAACAATTTTTCATGAAGGAGCGGCAGCTGCTACAGTTATTCAATTAGATGCCATTTCCAATTTTCATTTTGGTTTCATGGGAAATCCAATCATGTAACACTCCCTCTGTAAAACCTTCTTAAAAGGAGTTCTTCTTAGGCCCCCAATAAAACAACCTTTAGAACCATGGGACTTAAATTTAATCCTCTCATCTTTGATGTCTGCACCCTTTGAGGCATCCTTGTCGTCAGACTTAAAATCATCATGGAAAACCCTGTTCTTGGTAGTTATGACATCGGCTAGGAGTCTCGGAACTTCAAGCTCTAACTATTCGATCGCCTTACATTATCTTTCACAAGGATAGAGTCTCTCTTAGGACAAACCCTTCCTTTCTCCCTAAGGTATGCTTGGAACACAACCTGAATAGTACCATTGAGCTACCTGTGTTTTTTCCAAACCACTCTAATAATTAAGAGTATAGACTTCACCAACTAGATGTCCACAGGATACTCCGATTCTATATACACAGGACCAAAGAATTCAGGAAATCTGATCAACTTTGTTTCCTTTTCTAACAAAAGGAAAGGCTTACCTGTTTCAAAAATTACTCTTTCAAAATAGCTTTAGGATTGCATATACTTTGCTTCTCAACAAGCTGGTAGACCATTACCGTTAAAAGCTAAAGGTCACTCTACTAGGGCTGTAGCTACTTCATGCGCCTTTAGATCTAGGCTCCCAATTGATACTATTTGTGCAGCAGCTACTTGGGCAAGACCATATATGTTTCACTCATTACAAATTGGATTTGGCCTCCCGTGACAGGTCAGATTTGGCCTCCTGGGACAGGTCATTCTTTGGGTCCACTGTGCTGAAGAGTCTCTTCGCTTGAGCCACCCGGGATAAATGTGCTAGGGATGTTGTTCCATCCAGCAAGAATTACGATGAGCTAGGACTACGTAACATAAAGAAGTTATGTACTTACCATAAAGTTCCATGTTTGTAGTCCATCTCTCTTGTATTCTTGCTTCCCTCCCTCTAACCCCCTTCCCATTCCTGGGGGATTTAGTGGACCACTTTTTGGGGCTGCCTGACTTTGCTCTTTATTGTCCACCTGGAATGGATTATGTTTCAAATCCCTTCCTGTATTTTTACAGATTTTTTTCTTATTACCTGATGGTTATTTATTACTTTCTTGCAAACTAGATCTGGGGAATTGCCGTGAGGCACCATGGGATAGGGGCTAGCCTCGAGCCAGTAAAAAGCTCTCGAGCTTTAGCATAGTCCAAGTCTGAGCCGAATATCTGCTCCGAACCCATCCAGCAAGAATATAGGCGAGATGGATTACAAACATGGAAAGTTATGGTAAGTACATAACTTCTTTTTTGTGGGCCAGAGCCACTCCTTATGTGGTAGACAGGTTACCTAGTGCTTACCACTTCCACTGATAAGCTAGAAGGCTTCCCTCCAACACAGAAAGGCTTGGGGGGCTCAGAAGTTTACATACAGTCCTGGATACATCAAATCTGTATCTGTATTTTTTTTTAGTACCCATGTCCATTTTTTTTCACAGCTCATGAGTTGGTCAAGTGATATGTAAGTAGGCCTTTCAGAACCATCAACACTGCCCCCCCCCCCCCCCAGCACCCAGTTGGACAAAGAACAGAAGCTGCATTTGGGAAATGTGTTCTTTGCAGACCTTTGTCTTGGTATTTTGAGATCCTTCCTTTGCAGGGAACTGCAGATAGTTCACGGAAGAGACAGTGAAAACTCATGATCCTTCATAACAGTTGCAGAGTGACTTTGATAAAACCACCTACTTGTGTTTGGTGGGGGGGGGCACGGATTCTATTTGCTGTTAGGGTATGCAGCACCTCTCTCCAGGTTGCCCTTTTCAGGCTTTAAGGGACCAAAGTCTTCAGCACATACTGTTTATTCCTTTTGCCAGCAGGCTTTAGTTAGGTTGTCATGCAAGTGTACCACTGTAAAAACATGTCTCTTGTAATTTGTGTATATACTGATCATGTCTTAATATCTAGGTTTCTGTAATTTTTCTGTGTGGAGCTTTTCTCCCTGGTTAACACATAATAAATAAATAAATACATGTCTAGTTATCTGACATAAATTTGGCAAATCCGTTCTGTTTGTTGGTCACAAGTGTTTGAGTCCTGAACAAGTTCATGTCCTTTTTAGGCTTTTTCTTAGTGTGGTGTGTACTGCTGTTGAGACGAAGCTTTCTGCATTCATTCTCATCTCTGCTATTGTTTTACATTTGTCATGTTTTAAGCACCCCCAAAGTTATAAAAAATGACACTGCTAGAGTTTGGGTACAGATGTCGCTTGCCCAGCAGCTGGAGTGGAAATGGTGGGAAGGGGAAATGGGCCTTGTGGACAGAATCCGTTCAGTGATCTTTCTCTAGATAGCCTTAAGACTTTTTTGCCCGGTATTAGGACCACTTGACAGATAAAACTTTCCCAGGCTGGCAACACCTTTTTCCCGGTCCAGTATTGAGTTGGAAAATATCGGTCTCCATATCTTTGCTGTTAGCAAAAGATTCATTGCAAAAAGTTCTGTCATAAAAGAAATAGTCCTAGGCTGCCTCATATTTTGAGATTTGTATTTTCAGTTGTGGGTTCTGTAAGTAGTGATTTTTCTTTCCTTTGCCGTTTTGTCACATCAGGGTCGCCTTTGTCCATGTTTTGCCAGAATTATTTTGGTCTTCTGCCAGTTTTCTTTTGATGATCTCTGTTAATTGTACCTGCTGGCAGGCAAATGCCACATGAGAGCAGACACTTTATGCTGCAGTCACCAGTGGTAACTGTGCTTAATGTGTCTTAGTACTCTGTTTGCGTCCATGTTGGTGATCTGCAAAGCATCACAAAAGGAAGGCATTGGAGAATGTTTTTACTTCAAGATGCTCTCTTCAGGCTAAGCAGATGTTCTCCCCCATTCATCTACTGCTGTATTCCAAAACATTGGGTTCATTACCTTCAGTCTCATCACTCCAAGTCTGTAATTTCCAAAAAGACTTAAGTTTTTTTTTTTTTTCAGAAGCAAGTTTGAGGGATCAGGCAAAGCTCCTAACCCAGATTTCCAGTCATTCATTGTTGGTTGGTTGAGTTGTAGTTCTCCTAGCCCTTTCTATCCAGAATTACAGGTTAAAGAGGTGATTTAGCACATTGTGGAATTAGAAAAACGTCAGTCCTATCATTGTGATGAGTCCCAAGTCTGAAAACTCGATCAGCCATAATTGCTGTGTTCCTTTACTAAGACCCCTTGTGTATATCTGTTGTATGTCTTGCTCCTTGTATATCCCCCTTGGGGCATCTCTTACATGCGCTGCTCCCTTTATGTCCCCCTTGGGGCATCTCTTACATGCTCTACTCCTTTTATATCCCCCTTGAGGCATCTCTTACATGCCCTACTCCTTTTATATCGCCCCTTAGGGCATCTCTTACATGCCCTGCTCCCATTGTCATACCTCTTTGTTGCATCTCTTGGTTTTGTTGGACATTTTCTGGGGTTCAGCTATATTGATTGTATACCCCTAGTGACTACCAACAAATTACTTAAATCTCCTACTGACCACCAATAAGCCCAGGCATGTTTTAGCATCCACTGTTCCTGTTTTGATTCCTGAAATGTTCTGCAGTTGTCTCTGCAGCTCGCTCTCGTGTTCTCTCTCTCTCTTTTACGCAAACTTAGTTTTCTGCCTCAGTCAGTCACTGTTGGAACCAGCATCTGTTCTCTGCCTGTATTACTGATGTTCATTTGAAGCATCAAAGCCCTTCTTGATATTGGGGAACTCTCGTACCCTCTTATCAGACTTTCAGATACCAGGTATCCCAATGTCAACAGCACTAGTGTGTGTGTGTGTGTGTGTGTGTGTGTGTGTGTGTGTGTGTGTGTGTGTGTGTGTCTGTGTGTGTCTGTGTGTGTGCTTCTCCATTACAGCCTTTCTGGCCTATTACTTTTCCCTTTGGGTGTCTTAAATCATAATTGCTCTCGTGTTTTTCTAGGTGGTACTTCTCACATTCTGTCTTCAATTTCCCTCCACTAAACACAACCACATTTGAGGATGTCCATTCCTGCACCCCGTTTAGGCCCAAGGTAAACCTTGGAAAGGGTGAGGGGTCCTCCACAATCTTTCTACTGCTACTGTTTGGTTGAATTTGCATTGCTTACCAGTGTCCCAGGTAACTTAAGCTGAGAAACATGCATGCATATGCACAGACTGACCGCTACTAATGCAGGATTAAGTCCTGCTTCTCTTGCCCAACTTCTCTGCACTTCACTTGTATTCAGGCCCCTTAATCCTTCCTGCTTCCCACCTACTTAAACATGCAGCGTATTCTTCCAACTGCTAATCTAAAGAACTCCTTGCAAATTACCTTTAACACCGGCATTAAAAAAACTTTCCATAATGTCCAGTTAAACTACCATAAAATACAACTTTTTCCACATTTAAGTGTCCCTATTTCAGTATTCACATAAACAATTAAATGCCTTCTGTTATTTTACCAATCCCCCTTTTTACCACACTTCACGTATGTAATTTTTACTCTTCATACTTGACTATTCTACCTTTTGCTACTGTGACACCCATGCACTGGCCCAGCAAACAAGGATCTCAGTCCTCCCCACTAACAGTGAGAGGCATCCATATAGGGAAAGGATAATAAATACACACACAGTAAAGTAAAGTACAATTTCCCTTAAGAGCACACAGAGATCACAGTCAGTCTGGGGCTGGTTTCTCCCTTTCTCTCCAGGTCCCCAGTAAGACTCCCCACCGGCACAGCTATAGGGTCCAGATCTTCACCTAGTGGGCAAGTCAAAACCTCCAGCATCCTCTGTCCAACCAGTGCTTTGTGTTCCTGCCCAAGTAGCTGACACACACACACACACACACACACACACACACTTTGAGATGAGTTATATACAGCCACACAGACACTCTTGGGGTAGACTGGCACAGGTTCTCCAGCTGTGCCCCTTTTACCTAGACTTTACAGTAGTACCACTTGCCACCATCCACTAATATTTATCAGCTACCAAAAGGCCCTTATGAAAGAGTGTCCAGTTGTACTGTGCAATATTATTTTCCAAATAGTAAGTGCAACTGAATAGTCAAGGCTATTGGAGTGGCTTTGTACAATATCACTAAATACATGCAATGTACTCTTAGAGCTTAAATTATCTCCACAAAACAGCCACAGTTGCAAGGTTTAAAAATATTTTAATAATAACAACACAAGACATTACTTCTTACTACACAGTGCTAGTCAAGAGTTCAGATATACAGAGAAATACTTAAAATAATACAGTAGAAAAGTTCTGAGATCAGTACAGAAAAAAGACTAATCTTCCTAGTTCCTAGCTATATCTAAGTGAAAACACAGTTTTAAAATAAACTTACACACAGAACACAGGCACAGTGCTGGTGAGTTGGATGTTCTCAAGACAAATGCTCAAATGCCCTCCTTTCTGTCATTAAGTTGATAACACAGTACCACTGATTCATTTCAGATTGCATCATTTCTTTCTGTTTTCCCAGACTAACAGAAACTCGGAGGTTAATAGCCCTTTTGCTCTTGCAGCTGGTCAGGAAGCCAGAGCAATAAAAGAAATTATACATGTAAATTCTAGACATTAACTCTGGCCGCAAAACAGTAGGCAGAATGCCTCCCTCTAGACATCTTTGCTCTGAGTTTTAGATCTTGACTTATCAGCTTTCTTACAGCAGAGTGCACTGTTACATTTATTTCAGTTCAACATCCAATACAGTCTTCACAATTAAGAGAACAAGCATGTGGCTTACATGAATATTTACAAATGACAGAATTATCTACAAAATTCTATCTGGCTAGGCTGGCAGCGTTCACCTATCCTCACAGCTACTTCTCTCCTTAGTCCTTCCACATGTAGTCTTTCTAAACCACTATCGGTAAGTGCAGTGCAGCACTGGGAGGTGCTGCAGTCCTGAGTTTGCCATCCTTTGGATGATGGATTAAACCAAGGTCCCATTTGCTTGAGTTATTGGTAGTTCACGTGGATATAAAATATCTCGGAGCACCTACCAACAAAAATAGGAAGAAGTTTCCTGATGCCCTCGAAGTTTTCCCGTAGTAGTACAAGTACCACTTTTGACTCTCACCTTAAAAGAGGCCAATGGCCTATTGAGACTAAACTGTTGGTGAACAAAGGAAAAATTAAACAAATAGTAAACCGAACTGACACTGTCCATATACGATTCCTTGCTCCTTTGTGTGTAACTTATCCTCCCTTCCACTTTTTTTTCATACTGACATCTAGCTTTTTCTCATTGAGCCCCCCCCCCCCAAACCGCCACCAACAGCACATCCCTGCACTCCACAAAGATCCCTTTTCCTCCACTTCAGTATTTGGCTGACCGTTGCTTATTTCTTGTTGGAGGATGTCTCTGAACAAAGCCAGATGCAGTGCAAAAGTCAAACACCTCCTCAGCTTTCTCATTTACACTCCGCCATAAATCTAGGCCCGCTTACTGCAGGCAGCATAACTGTATTAGAGCAGATTGACCTTTTTTACCACACATAGCCCTGACAGTCCTAGCGAGTCGTGGGTTAGATCGGACACACTAAACCACTCGTACGAGTTCTCCTACTACACATTTAATGCACGAACAGATTCTAGAACTGGAGGCATTACAGACTGCTTCATAACAAAAAGCCCCCCTTATTGCGCAGAGTTCATCCCAAAAACTCACACATCCAAATGCTAACCCTCTGGTCCAAATAAACGGAAAAAAATCTCCTTGGCAGTGGCACACATCCCCCATCAACCCAAGATAAAAGTAAGGTATTACTAGAAAAACCTCCCAACATGGTGTGACGCCAGTGCCCTGGCCTAGCAATCAAGGAGCCTCAATCCTCACCTTTAACACCAGTGAGGGGCGTCTCATATAGGAGGAGAGGATAACAAATACACACAGTAAAGTGCAATTTCCCTTAAGAGCACACAAAGATTACAGTCAGTACGGGGCTGGTTGCTCCCTTGCTCTCCAGGTCCCCAATAAGACTTCCCACTGGCACAGCTATAGGGTTTAGATCTCCGCCTAGTGGGCAAGCTAAAACCTCCAGCACCCTCTCTGTCCAACCAATGCTTCATGTCCCTGCCCAAGTAGCTGACTGACACACACACACACACACACACACACACACACATTTTGAGAAGAGTTTTATATAACCACACAGACACTCCTGGGGAAGGCTGGCACAGGTTCTCCAGCTGTGCCCCCTTTTCCCAGACTATACGGTAGTACCAGCTGCCACCACCCACTAATATTTATCAGCTACTCAAAGCCCCTTAAAAGGGTGTCCAATTACTGTGCAATGTTATTATCCAATTGGTAGTATAGCCCAAGGCTAAAGCTATTGGAGTGGCTTTGTACAATTTTACCAAAGGCATGCAAGTACTCTAAAGAGCTTAAATTATCTCTACAAAAACAGCCACAGTTGAAAGGGTTTAAAAATATTTAATAACAAATAGTCAAAACACAAGACAATACTTTTTACTACACAGTGCTAGTCGAGTTCAGAGATCACAGAGAAATACTTAAAATAATTCAGTAGCACAGTTCTGACATCACAGAAAAACACTTGGTCTAATCTTTCTAGTTTCTAGCTATTTCTAAGAGAAAACACGAATCTAAGATAAACTTGCATATAGAGCAAGACAGTGGTGGTGAGTTGGATGGTCAAGGCAAAAATGCTTAATGCTGTCTGATTCTCTCTGTTTTTAAAATCACATTCCTGGTTCACATTCCATCATTCTTCACACTTTCCTGGGTTCCCAGGCTAGCAGAAACTACTTTTACATTCTTCTCCTCTGGGCAGAAACCAGAGCAATAAAGGACATTTATGCATGCAAATTCTGGCCTTAAACATTAGGCAGGATGCCTCATTCTAGACTTACTGGCTCTGAGTTTAACATCAAAGGGTAACATGTTTTACTTGGTCAGTAGAGTGCACTGTTACATTTTTTCTAGTTCTGCATGTAACACTGTTTTGTCATTTAAGACACAAGCCTGTGGTTTACATTAATATTTACAGATGACCAAATTTTGGAGATAATTCTGTCTGGCTAGGGTGGCAGACTTCACCTATTTTCACCCAATCTTCACACATGGCAAGCCCAAAAGGAGTACCATAATAATGGGGGACTTCAGTATCCAGCTACAAAGTCCTTTAACTGACCTAATGTCTAACCTGGGCCTCACCAAGCATATTCAGTAGCTCAGAAGACCAGACATCATGTGTGGTACACATTACCTTTTGGACGTTTATTATAAGCAGCCCCCCCTCAACATATCCTCCATCTCCATTCTAACCCCTCTCCCAAGTAAGCAACGGCCGTGTAACACTTCATCCTATCTCATCATATGCCAAAATTCACCAAAACATTGCATCTTTTGAAAAAGACTTTAAAGTTATTTCTCAGTGCTGATTCCAGGCCCTCATCAGCCACTAAATTTTCCACTTACTCTCTCCTGCAACTGCAAACAGTTTGCCAAAGTATTCAAGGCACATCATATCAAACCAAAAACACTGGCATCCTATCAAACCAAAAACACTGGGTAACTGAAGAGCTGAAAGCTCAGTTCCATCTGGGAGACCACACTTGGACATGAAAAACCTGTTCTGCCACATATAAAATTGAAACTATTTCATTGTCCTACTAAACTTGGCCAGTAAAGCAACCATGTGGCACAATGCCTTGTGTATACAAACCACTTCATATACCCTTCCAAAAAAAAAAAAAAAAAAAAAACTTTAACCACTCTGGTGCTTCACCAGGTCATGTGGTGCCCTAAATAACACAACTGTCTCACAGGTGACAAAATCCTGCCGACCTCTGCATAGCTGTCCTCCACCATTTTTTTTTTAAATTAATTGTTTTGATTACTTCAGAAGCCCCTAGCCACACAACCTCCCAAACTTGGTGAATCCCCTAGCCACACAACCTCCCAAACTTGGTGAATCCCCTAGCCACACAACCTCCCAAACTTGGTGAATCCCCTAGCCACACAACCTCCCAAACTTGGTGAATCCCCTAGCCACACAACCTCCCCAACGTAGCGAGTCCCCTAGCCACACAACCTCCCCAACGTAGCGAGTCCCCTAGCCACACAACCTCCCCAACGTAGCGAGTCCCCTAGCCACACAACCTCCCCAACGTAGCGAGTCCCCTAGCCACACAACCTCCCCAACGTAGCGAGTCCCCTAGCCACACAACCTCCCCAACGTAGCGAGTCCCCTAGCCACACAACCTCCCCAACGTAGCGAGTCCCCTAGCCACACAACCTCCCCAACGTAGCGAGTCCCCTAGCCACACAACCTCCCAAACGTAGCGAGTCCCTAGCCACACAACCTCCCCAACGTAGCGAGTCCCCTAGCCACACAACCTCCCCAACGTAGCGAGTCCCCTAGCCACACAACCTCCCAAACGTAGCGAGTCCCCTAGCCACACAACCTCCCAAACGTAGCGAGTCCCCTAGCCACACAACCTCCCAAACGTAGCGAGTCCCCTAGCCACACAACCTCCCAACGTGGCGAGTCCCTAGCCACACAACCTCCCTAGCCACACAACCTCCCAAACGTAGCGAGTCCCCTAGCCACACAACCTCCCAAACGTAGTGAATCCTGTCTGTTCACCTCACCATTTTACTTCGGGCAATAAAGAGAAAGTGAAGCATCTATCCAAATGTATTCGTTCACCGTCACCGTCTCTGAAGTGCCGTATCTGTGGTTCATCACTGAATGTAATGACCATCTCATGTACCCTCTTAAACTTGTAAGAAACTCCTAAGTAACAATGTCACACCCACACAATAGAAACTGGCTGTTCTTGATCTCATAGGTTCATAGGTTTATACTAGGCTATCTGCCCTAAGGCATTTATAAGCCTAGCCCAAATTTTTGTGGCTTACACCACCCCTTATATGAAAAAATACTGTGGCCATTAGTTTGTTGTGCCTCTGTCCAGCAGTGACACAGAGATGATTCCTGGGATAAACCTATGATCTCCCATCCACAAGTCAAGATTTCTCTTGAACAGAGCCAGCGAGGTGCTCTGCCTCACATGGACCGGGATTTTATTCCACAGCATAGGGAGTCTCTGAGTGATAAATCTCTCCCTCCAGCACGTCCTATTTATATCCGTGCTAAGGTTTAAGTCGCTTGCTCTAGTGGTTTTGGTGGATTTGGATCTTTTGAGGTGGAGCATGTCCATTAATTCCGGGTTGGACATGGCCTTGTATGTCAGGCACATGTCACCTCTGAGCAGACGGTATGCAACTGAATAGAGCTGGAGTTTCTTCAATCTGGCAGCATATGACAGATTTTGGTGTCCCTTTATCCTTTTGGTGAGGAACTTTTGGGGTCTCTCCAATTGCTGCAGATGTCTGGTGAGATGCATCCCGAATGGGGCATTGTACTCTATCATTGGTCTGATAAGTGAAGAGTACAGGGGAACAATGACCTCACTAGATCTGGATGTGAATCCCTTCATGATCAGGTGGGCAATGTAGAAGGTCTTTCTAACCACTTTAGCAACGTGAGTGTCAAAAAAAGGCCACTGTCAACCTGGGTCCCCAGGTCCCTGATAACCTCTTCTGTGCTTAGTGGATTGCCACCTATATGGTAGCTTGGGGTTACCTTGTTTTTCCCGAAGGGTATGACTATACATTTTTTGGCGTTTAACTTCAGGCCATAGCTCTGGCACCAGCTATCTGTTTCCGTGAGTCCCTTCTGAAGGATATCCGTGTCCGATGCAGTTTCCACTATGGCGCCCAGTTTGCAGTCGTCTGCAAACTTTGTCAGCCAAAGTCCTCCCATGTTGGCCTGTACTTCTGAGAAGTAGATGCCGAACAATAGGGGGCCAAGGACCGAGCCCTGTGGGACACCACTTGTGACCGGCTTGGAGTCTGACATAGCGCCAGCAACTCTAACCCTGTGGGTTCTGTCCTTAAGCCAGTTTGCAACCCATCTTGTGACATATGGGTTTACATTTAAGCTGGTAAGTTTTTCTACAATACCCGAGTGGGGTATTGTGTCGAAAGCCTTTGCAAGGTCAAGGTAGGCTGTATGGACTGCCTTTCCCTCATCAATGGCCTTGGTGACTGTTTCGAAGAAGTCGACCAAGTTCAAAAGGCATGATCTGCCCTTGAAGCCAAACTGGGTCTGGTCCAATGTCTGCAAGTCCCCTATATCTTTGTTTATGAGCTCCATTATGATCCTCTCCATAGCTTTGCAGACTAGACTTGTTAAGCTTATGGGGTGGTAATTACCAGGGTCCGTAGAGGCACCGCCTTTGTGGAGTGGGACCACAGTTGCCGTATGCCACTCCTTGGGCACGTATCCTGTGGTAAGGCTGAGATTAAACAGCTGCCTTATGTGCGGGTTTAATTCCTCATTTAGCTCGTGTAGCACACAGCCGGGGACACCATCCAGTCCCATTGATGCTGTGTTTTTAGCTTTAGAGAGAGCAGCTTTCACCTGCGCATTTGAGATGTCTGGGAGGCTACACTCTGCTGGAATAGTTATCTCTCCTTTAGGGGAGGGGGGTGAAGTTTGCACTGAACCTGTCTGCCAGTATGTTGGCAATGTCTGTGGGTTCAGTGATTTTTTGTATCATTTTGGACTAATTCTGAGCATATCTGGGAGTTTCCACCCAGGTTCCTAACATAGCTGAAAAAGGCCTTATGATTGTCCTTTGAATCCATGGCAATTTTTCTCTCAAAATTGGCCTTGGTTGATTTTATGAGTGCTCGTATTTTTTTACTAATAATGATCAGGGGTGACTTCCCTTTTATGGATTTTGTTCTATCATGTAATAGCTTTCTCCTCTTATTGTAAAGTTTGTTAATGGCTGGGGTCCACCAGACTGGACGTTTGCCCTTTTTGGAAAGAGTCTTGGTTTTATTTGGGATTGCCTGATCCATGCAGTCCTGGAGGTGTTCATAGAAGGCATTTGTAAGGGCTTCCACAGCTTGGGTTGTGGTTTTCACTGGCTCAGGGGCCTTGAAGGATACCACACCAGTCTTGAGTAGTGTGAAGTTTGCTTTGGAGAAGTTCTTCACTGTGGTCTTTTTTGTTTGGGGTGGGGGCGGGATGTGGATTTCCAGTGAGATTAGTTTATGATCAGATCTCACCAATGAGGGATATATTTCCGGTGTGGAGCATTTTGTCCCCATGTTTGTGATAATGAGATCTAGTATATTTTCTCCTCTCGTGGGAACAGTGACTGGCTGTTCCATGGCATTTGAATTTATGAACTCCAGGAACCGTTGGGCTAGAAAGTTAGGGCTTGAGTAATGTTCCCAGTCTATATTCGGGTAGTTGAAGTCACCCAATATGATGGTGTTTGGAGATACATTTATACCCTCCAGTGTCTTCAGGAAGGCTGTGTGGGGTTCCTGAGTTTGAGAGGGTGGCCTGTAGCATGCTACAATTTGTAGAGCAGTTTTGCCTATGGTTAGTTGCACCTGGATGGTTTCCGAGCTTGATGCGTTGCCACCAACCTGGAGGTGTGGGTATCCTTTATGAATATGGATACATCCCTCCTTTTGTGGTGTGGTCCGGGTTTTGGGGCGGAACGCATGATATGAGGTAAAACCTAATAGTGCCGGGGTGCTCTCAGGAGCCTTGAACCAGGTTTCAGTTACAGTACAGACATCGATGTTCTCCATACTGAGAAGGGCCTCGAGTGCGTGCATTTTGAGATTTAGACTTCTGGCATTGAGCAGCATTACCCTCAGTTTCTTCCCATTTTTGTTTTCTAGGGTGGTAGGTTTAGAATTTGAGCCTTGCCTAAAAAGGCACTATGGGGGTGGCAAGAGCCTTGGCCAATATCCGGAATCCCAGGGGTGACAGGTGCAAGCCGTCCCTTGCGAAGCAGCGTGGCTTGTCAAGTATGTCATCCCAGGCAGACAGACACTGGATCCCCTTTGAATGACACCAGACATTAAGCCAATTGTTAAAGCTGATCATCTTGTCTCTATATTGTGGCATCATTCTTGGTGAAGGAAGGATACTGCTCAGGGTCAGGGTCATACCTGCCTGGGCTACATAATCAGAGAGCTCCTCTGTCTCTTTTCATGTAGTCCAGGGAGGTACGTCTCGGGTCGTTCACACCAGCATGGACAATGACTGTGTCATATTTGTACTTGCCGTGGAGTGACCAGAGTGCTTGTGTTATGTGGCGGATTCTAGCGCCCGATAGGCAGCTTACTGTGACCCTTTCCTTGTTCAGCCTGGTGAGTGGGACGTCAGTGTGTCTGACTATGGAGTCACCTATGACAAGTATGTTTGGTGCTGTATTTGGCCTTAAGGGCTGTGACTGCTTTGCACACTGCTTTTGTGGTTTATGTGTTGCTTTTGGGGTGTCTTGAGGTAGCAGTTGTTTGGGTGTCTGCTTTGGAGGCCTCTGCTGTCTGCTTTGGAGGCCTCTGCTGTTTAGGTAAATTTTTACTCGGAGCCTCCGAGTATGTCTTTGTGTGTTTATGTGTTTGATTCAGTGGTGTGGTAGCATTATGTGAGGCTGGTTTTGTGGTGTGTGTAGTTGCCTTCTCCTCCTGTCTGGTCTTGCCAGTCCTGAGTTGAGAGAGCTCAGCCTCCAGTTTGGCTAAATAGCTGCATCTCTTGCAAGTATTTGTGTTATGTGGGAGGAGGAGAGGGTTGTCTGTGTACATGAGGCAGTTATAACATTGCCTCAAGATTCCCAGATTCACCAGCTGGACCGGAGAGGAGATTGACAACTGATCTCATACCAAAAATCTCAAAGCTTGCTGTTATGAAGGCATATGTTCAGATCCCCCACCCATACTTTGGGGGAGGGGTTTTCTCTACTGATTCAGGGCAGTGTGAATACCTACATAAACACTAGAAATGATCATGGTTTCTGATTTGGCAGAAGCAGTGACAACACCCTGTATAAGATGACTGCTTACAGAACATAGACAAATGAATCTTAAGGGGGGTCTATTTCTAATCTTAAGGTATTTGATGTAGTCTATCCCTCTCTGCTTGCTAACTCACTAGTCCAGTGTGGAATAAGTAGAGAAATCGTACTGCTTTATTGGTTTCTTTTCCAAATGAGCTTTTATAGTGCAGATAGGGTCTTCCATATCAAGTTCAGCCAACCTGGAAAAAGGGGTTCCATGGGGATCCATTCTGCTCCTGATTCTTTTGTCTCTGTTTAGAATTAAGCTGCCAACTGCCCTCCCATATCCCCTTCATATTATATACTGATTACCTAGTAATCTCCAGATCCAGCACTTTCACAGTACTCTGTCGACTCTCAAGTGGAGCTCTACCTTCTGTAGCTCTCATACTGGTTAGTAGACAAAACTACTAAATACCAAAACTTGGAACATGCAAACATGCAGAACCCACTAGAAAATACTAAGTACTTCAGAGATTTGCTTAGCTGGCTGTACCAGAAACTCAGCTTCCTGCACAGCATCGAAGTCCACAAAAAACAGTGACTGTGCGTCATTCTGAGTAAAAATATCACATTCTCTTTCTTTTGAAGAGAGATCTGGTTTAGGTAAAGGCTTTCTGCTAGCTCACCATGAATATGGCCTCCCATTGCTTGCATCCAAGTCTGCAGCCTCCTAACTAGTGCCACGTCCTCACCTTTTGTATGCAGAGAACTCATCTGCCAAGTGGCTGCCAGTCTGTCTCATACAGGCTACTGAGAGGTGATCTCTGAACCATGTATGAGGCTCAGCAGACCTTATCCTAGCAGACCTATTACATTTTTCTTTGTGAGCCCAGTGGGGGCAGAAACACTTGCTCAAGAGATGTAAACCTCTTTTGCATCATAAGCAGGGTATGTTGGAGAGAGAACTGTATATTACAGAGAAGATAACTTTGGAATGCCTCTCCACACAGAGTTCTGTTGTTGTCTGGTTGTGAACCACATTGTTTGTTGACTAGGGCCACTAGATTGAGATGTAGCAGGAGGATTGGAGAGCAGGCTGCGGGATTGAGATGTAGCAGGAAAGAGATTTTGGAGAACAGGTTGTTAGTTTGAGGTGGAGCAGGAGCATTGGATACTAGGTATTTGGTTCCTGCTCCATCTCAATCTATTCGAGAATAAGCTTCTGCAGGATATTTTGCCCAAGTACTGGGAGAGGCAGTAAGGCAGGAATTTGTTAGGTCAATGTAGTTCCCTTGTACAAAGAGGGAAAATTTTATAGATGTCCAGATTTTGGAAGCAGATATTCTGCTAGTAGTTTAGTAGGCAAGTATGGAGATGGACTGTGCAATGTCCTCTGCTAGTAACATTAGATATTCTGATGGCTGTTGGATATTTGTTTTAGTTTTGACAAATTCTTTATTAAGGTGATGGGAAGAGCTGAGAAATTAAAGTTGGGCAGTTTATGCTCATAACCACGTTTACTGTAGGTTAGGCTAAAGGTTTTGCAGAGTGTTTAATTGTACATAAAATTTTAAAAGCGTTCTGTCTGTTAGCGCTGAGAATGAAGACTGTGAGCTGTTAACAAGATGCTACTCGTAAAAGGTACGTGGTTTGATTCCTTCCACCTTCATTTGCCTGCTGTGCGACTGAACAGGTCGGTTAGCCAGAAGGTGGTCCTGGCTCATGTCTAAGAGGGCACTTTATCCAGTTGGCATAACTGCTCAACAAATAGTCGTAGATTTGTGTTTTACCTGTCTGCTTCAATGGAGCTTGTGTTGGGTAGAGGCTTTGGCTGGAAAAATTCTTCTTCCTGTTCAGTGGCTGAGATTCAACTTGTGAAGAAGTGTATTACAAAGTTTCTTGTAGTGTGTTGTATAGTTGGCATTCTTGGTTCTTTGATAGTTGAGAGTTGTGCAGATCGACCACACTGCAAGTTATTTTGGTTCTTTGAGAGTTGTGCAGTTCGACCACACTGCAAGTTATTTTGGTTCTTTGAGTGTTGTGCAGTTCGACCACACTGCAAGTTATTTTGGTTCTTTGAGAGTTGTGCAGTTCGACCACACTACAAGTTATTTTGGTTCTTTGAGAGTTGTGCAGTTCCACCACACTACAAGTTATTTTGGTTCTTTGAGAGTTGTGTAGTTCGACCACACTACAAGTTTATTTTTATTTTATTTTACATTTGTTGACCGGGCTAGTCCAGCTGGATACATGTCCATTTTCAGTGGAGGCCCGAGGAGAAAAGCTCCGCTAACATACTACTAAAAACTATTCATCTAAGTGGTAATAATATTAAAAGCTCACACTAAATAATAATAATAAAAAAAACACACTATAATCATGCAGAAAATAACAAATGTCATTGAAGAGGGCTAAAAAGTAAAGTTAGAGAAAGCAGATGGGTAGTCATTTATGAGATCAGAAAAACTGAAAAATATTAGTGAGTATGTAAGAAAAGGAAAAAAAATGCCTAGTGCACTCAGACATGGTGAGTAAATACTCTGGAGAGAAGAGTTAGGAAATTAAGGAGAGAAGGTTAGCTTAAAGAGTCAAATAAGCTGTTTAGTCAGGGTTATTGCAGGAGCACAGCCAGTGGTTAGTGAGAAATAGTTTTAAGTTAGTTTTGAATAGTGGGAGTGATGTTATGGTAGTAAGGTCTTGTGGTAGTAGATTCCATATTTTGCCAACAGAATTAGAAAATATAGTGTCACCAGCTACGTTATTTGAAAAGGAAGTATGAATCGGCATTCTGTTAGAGGAGCGCAGTTTCCCCAGATTATTGTATGATTTAATGAGGAAGGAGAGCATTGGAGTGTTGTCAGGGTGGTATAGGGCTTTATGGGCCATTGTAAGTTGGTAGAATTGTATCAGGTGAGGTAATTCCAGCCAGCCTAGTTCTTTGAGATTGAGACAGTGATGAGTCCTGTATGGAGAGTTTGTAGCAAATCTGGCAATGTGGTTAAATGCTGTAGCTAGTTTAAGGTTATGCTTAGAAAGATTAGTGTGTATGGGGGAGGCATATAATAAGGTAGAGATTAAGTGAGTTCTAGCTATAGTGGTTCTGGCTTCAGGAGTCAGAAAAGATTTGATTCTATAGAGAGATCCTAGTTTTTTGTTAGTGGATTTTATGGTGGAGTTTATGTGAGAGTCAAATTTTAGTTGGTTATCAATTGTAATTCCTAAGAGTTTGGTGCTGAGATCAGGAGAGATTAGCGTACCATTATTAGATGAGTGAGAAATTAAAGGAGGGAGATGGGAGGGTGCAAAAAGCAGAAGTTTAGTTTTATTTGGGTTAAGGAGGAGACCATGGTTAGAGAACCATTGCTCTATAGTGGTGAAGGCTTTTTGTGTGAGGAAATGAAGTTCAGTTTGGTTGGAACCAGAGCAAATGATGGTAGTGTCGTCTGCATATTGAATGCAAGTTGTATCTGGGGTAGCTAGGTGAAGGTCATTTATGAAAATGGAAAACAGTAGAGGGCCTAAGATAGAGCCTTGAGGGACACCTATAGAGGTGGGGAGGAGGTCAGAAAGTTGGTTATTCCAAAGAACAGCTTGTTTTCGGTTTTCCAGATAGGATGTGAAACAGTTTATAGCTAGGTGGTCAAGAGAGAGGGACTTCAATCGGTGGATTATTAGTTGATGATTGACCATGTCAAAGGCTTTGGACAGGTCTACGAAGAATGCTGAGGAAAGGATATTTTTGTTGCGGTTATTATTGATACAGTCAGTAAAGGATAGTAAGGCTGTGGTAGTACTATGGAATGGCCTAAAACCATGTTGGCAGTCAGCTAGAAGATTGTGACAAAGTAGATGGGTAAGTAATTGTTTGTGTATGCATTTCTCCATAATTTTTGCAAGTGGAGATAGTAATGCTGTAGGGCGGAAGTTGGAGAATTCAATGGAGTCTCCACCTTTGAAAAGAGGAATGATGTGGGAGATTTTCCAGAGCGATGGAATAGTGCCTTCTTCTATGGTTCTATTAATCAATATGGAGATGGGGTAGGCAATGGCTTTTACTCCAATTTGCAGGTATTCAGCTGGTAGTTTATCAGCTGAGTGGGTAGAAGGTTTTAATTTCTGTAACAGGGCACAGATGTAGGAAGTGGATATAGGTTTGAGGTGGAAAGGGGGGGGTGGAGATAGTAATGGGTAGTTTGGAGGTATCAGGGTTTTGTTGATTTAGCTAGATTAAGTATAGCAGAAGTAAAGAAAGTATTGAAGGTATTAGCTGTTTGCCTTGGGCAATCAGGATTAGAACCTGAAGGATTAGGTGTAGCTACTTTTCCAAGTGATATTAGTGTGTTGATAGAAGACCAGAATTTTTGTGATAGGTGAGGGGATGATTGTTGCAATTGAGTATAAAAGTTCTTTTTATCTTGTACAATAGCTTTTTTTGGCATATTTCTTTGCGGTCTAAAAGATTGGTGGTCAGTTAGGTTTTTTGTTACACGCCATTTTGCCCAGGTTTTATTTCTACTAAGGATTAGTTTCCTAGTATTTTTTGAGAGCCATGGGGCTGATTTAGTTTTCATTCTAATGGATCGTGTTGGAGCATGATGTTCTAGGATTGCCAGGAAGGTGGTATTAAAATAATTAACTGCTTCATTAATAGGGAGAGACCTAAGAGGTGACCAATTGCATTGCTTAAGTTCAGTTTGAAACAATTTGGGGTCAAAATGTTTTTTGCTGCGAGATGATCTGACTGATGTAGGGATAGTACAAAGTTATTTTGGTTCTTTGAGAGTTGTGCAGTTCGACCACACTACAAGTTATTTTGGTTCTTTGAGAGTTGAGAGTTTTCAGTTCTACCACACTAAAAGTTATTTTTACTCTCTGGTCACTGAAGTTGGTGCTTATTTTTATTCCCTTTTGAACGGTGTCGTAGCATTTAGAATTTGTGGCGGAAGGGTGGTGTTAAACCAGAAATGTACACTCTGAAAATAATGAAATCTAGACATTTGATTTACTTCAAAGCTGATCTAAAAGATGAAGACTGTAGAGAATGTTAAGTTCTGGACGCACTGCACTGGTGGTCTTGTTTTTTGAGCCCAAATGATGATACGAGCCTGCTCTCTGCTAATGGCTAATGCTGTAATGTTACTGACAAATGGTTCCGTTATCCATTTAGCGATATATTTCTTACTGGTGGTTGTTTTATCAGTTCTGGCAGGTACTGTCCACAGTTTTGAGTTCACAGAGGTGGTCATATGACAGGAAATGCTGGGATTTTTTGTCCTGTCACTGTCTAGATCAGCCTTGACGTCTGGCTGACCTTTGAGATTAGCAGCCTAACGCAGGAAGTGCTGTTGGTGTTTTCTTTCCCAGAGTTTGGCAGAATGTACACACGTCTGACGACTACTTTTTTCTTTGCGAAGTACAGGTCACACATTTTCATTTAACACCCGTGCCTTTTTGTCGTCCTCATGCAGAGCTCTCCATTTTATTTGTTGCATATCTATGAGTAAATCCCAGTGGACCAAAGGGACATTTTCAGTTGACATCAGGGTATAAAACCTCCATAGCACTGCAGTAAAAATACTGAACTCTTGGAAACTCCATGTAGTTGGAAACCGCAGAAGTAATGAGTACAGAAGTCTCCTGAACAAGCTGAAGGCATGTTTTCTACAAAGGAACTTGATCCCCTGAATCCCATGTTGGATGTCTGCTGACACAGAGGAGCTTGATGTTGGGAACTCTATTGTAAGTATCTCCCAGAAGGTATTCTGGGCTACTTGGCTGCACATTTTCTCTAGTAGGGCTTAAACTCCTATGGCTGTCCTCCAGCGTATTTGCAGGAGCTAAGAGTTGAGCCACTCTTCATTGCCCAGGATGGCTTGAGTTTTCTGAATCAGAGAGGTTTTGCTGTTGGGCAGTGTCCCCTTTCTTGCCCTCTGCATAAACTTTACCAGGAAGGTTGAGAAACATGATCCTTCTAAACTGTACTTTTTTTTTTTTTTTTTTTTCTCCCTGACTTTTTCAGAAGATGGGGATTAGCAAGTTGCACTATCCACAGTGGCATAAAATGTAACCCTTCAGCCTTGCTACTGAAGAACTGGAAGGGGTGATTTGCAGAAAAAAAAGCTGTAATGTCACCTGTGCCAGTGAGTTAATGAAAGGAGTCCATTGAGATTCTACATCCCTGACCCCCCCCTTCCCATAAGGGAGAAGCTCTGTTTCATGTGGGACTTTAAATTGATCTCACGTGAGTGTCCCATCACTTCCCATCGTGACATCACTTCATGTTTGGGTTTCCTGGATTTGACCAGCCGTCACTCTGATCCTGTAAATCAAGTCATCAGACAGGGGTTATCAATTAACAACGCAGCACTTTTTTTGCTTTAGGGGTCCAGAATTGATGTCCTCACACCTGATTTTCTTCTGTCCAGGGGTTCACTTTGGTATATGTAAATGACCACTCCCAATCGAGAGGTCTTGTTCCAGAACAAAGTATAATTGTGGAGGTAAAACTAGTTGTATCCAAGTGGTATTTTTTTAATCCTCCCATGGAAATAGTGACCCTTCCTCGGCAGTAGGGTGATATTTCGTACCCCAAGGACCAGTTGCCAGGATTTGTATCCTAGTCAGTCAAATGCCAGGTAGAAGTAGCACAGGTCTCGCTTTTGAACCTCACCCTCCACCTTGTTGGGGTGGGGAGATGAATTGGACTCCAGTTTCTATATATTTGAGAATCTTGTCAAATACAATTACTGCAAGTGCTTGGAGGTTAAAATGTTTTTGCTGTAAATGTGAGAATGTTTGTTTATGACCGTTGTTGTTCTCTGTCCTCAGGTTTGTGTACCATCTGACTCTGGTCTTCAAACCAGTCTACTTTAAATGTATGAAAGTGTGTACCAGTGTACTTTAAATGTATGAAAGTGTGTACCAATAAGTAAATAAAGCAGACCGAACTGTACGTGTCACACACTAGTAATTACAACCACCAGGCCTCAATGCAGAAATGGGTCCCAGGTTCCTATTCCAAGCATGGATTTCTGGTTCTGTAGTGAGCTAATTATTAGGTCACGTTCGGGGTCACTCTTTGGCTTCTTTCTCCTCTTGGAATAGTTTGAGGTGAACACAAACTGTAAGGATTGTAGAGGCGACAACATTGTGAGATGTATGTTGAGACAGTGAGTTGTATGTACTGTATCGAGGTTGCAAATTTGGGATGCAGTGTTTAAGCTAGGATAGCAGATGCGTTGAAATGAGTACTTCACCTACCTTCAAATATTAACACTGGTTTCATATAAAAAAAACAAGGGAAGCAACAGGCCACGGCTGTAGAAGAATAAGCAGTTTATTCCACACAAGTATAAGGTGTGAGCACTTTCGTGGACTAAGCCACTTCATCAGACAATAAAAACAGGACAAAGCCCCCATTTTATACAATTTCAGAACAACTCAATTGATAGAATCCCCACCTTCATTTAAAGGGACATAACATAAAAATTACAACTTTCAAAAGATTCTCTGTCACCTAAAAAAGCTTAGTCAAATTACATTTAAAAATTCATAGCGTAGAGATGTACAAATAACATATACAAATGTATGTGGGACTACACATACGTAAATGCAACTACTTAAGCAAATCCCTGCCTAACAAAATAGGCTTAATATTTATTTTATCTTTCAGTCCCTTCCCTATACTAGCCCTAAGTCTCACAATCCATTCAAGTTCTTTGGTTTCAACTCTCAATTTCATATTTCCACCTCTGCCATTGCCCAATCTATGACCATAAAAACAAATCTGTGTGTGTCTTCATGCCTCCCAACATGTCTTGCCAAAGCATTTGTTTCCACTAGCCTCCCTATATCATAACAATGCTCTCTCATTCTATCCCCGAGTCTCCTGGTGGTCATACCAAAGTAGAATGACATACAAGCCAGTCAATGGGCCAAGTAGACAATGTTGACACTATTGCAATTTGCTGAGAGTTTAAACACACTCTATTCATATCTGGATGCTTGAATTCTCCACTGGTGTCTACATATGCACAAAAATTGCATCCATCGCAAGGGAGAGTACCACAGTCACTCACAGCACAAGCCTGTGCCAGCCCCGGTTGTAACTGAGGTCCACATAAGATTCTCTTCAAATTCTTTTTATTTTTAAAACTGTACTTCGGGGTTTCCCCCACTAACCGTTTAACCTCATCATCGGCACATAGAATATTCCAGTTCCTGCGGTAGATCTCCTGTAGTGCCTTGACATTGCTGGAATAAGTAACGGACATCCTCATACATTGATCGGTATCCCTTACCATAGATAATGGCAGTGCAGCATCAGAAAAACGGACATCCTCATACATTGATCGGTATCCCTTACCATAGATAATGGCAGTGCAGCTTCAGAAAAGTAAGGTCTCCCTCATTATTCGTACTATCCAGAACTTGTTAAAGTTCCTCGAAGCTCATTATCAGCATAACCCCTGTGTAGGAACCTTGTTCTAAGCTCGAGCTCACCCTCAAACCTATCTTGGTTCGTTTAGATGTTCTGAGTCCTTGCCCCCTGACAATGTTCTTGAAAATATGCTGGGGGTGCATACTTGTTCTATGTAGGTAACTGCTCCTATAGCAATACTTCCTATGTATCTCAGTCTCAAAACAGCCATCAGACCTCTGGTTCACCTTCACATCCAGGAAATCAACCCAGTCAAATGAACTCTTCATCGTAAACCTCAAAAAAGGGGTACTTCCATTCGGATGTAAGAAGGGTGTAAAAGTAGATTCCTCTCCCTCCCATAAAAGGTAAAGGTCATCTATAAACCTCCTGTAAAACTTCATGCGCTTGTCATACTCTTCCATAAGATGTGCCTTATCCCAGAAGGCCATGACAATGTTGGCATAGCCATTGGCACAAGAAGTGCCCATGGCTACGCCATCTAACTGCTTATACAGTACACCCTGAAACATGAACAGATTGTTCTCAAGGATGAGTTGTTGGTAGTAATGGACTATTTTTTTATTCTTTTATAGGGATTCTATGTTTAATATGCTGGATGACACTAAGGTTGATTTTCAGCAAGTTTAGAGATTTAATGCTTCAATATATAATGCTCTGTATGAATGCTTGCAGTGCCATATCATTGACTTGGATTTGTTTCATTATTTCATTGTCAAGAACTCTGATTCCAGTAGTACAGGGTCTCCCTAAAGTTCATAAGAATCCATTGCAGCCACCGATGAGACCCTTTGTGTCGGGGAGAGGTTGATCCACAGACGCTTTATACATTTATGTTGAACGACATCTGAAGTCTGTACTTGGCAGGGACAGCACTATTTTATTAGACACCAAACCGTTCCTGAGGGACCTACATTCATTTATTAGTACGTATTAGAATTCAGGTAAAAGGTAGGCTTTTGCTGGTTACTGTGGATGTACAATCCTTATTTACCGTCATCCCCAATGAGGTGGGAATTGCGTACTTCATAGAGTATTTGTTAGGGGATGGTATGTATGACAGGCACTGCATCGATTTCCTTTCATTACTCATGGAGCTCATTACCCACGGTGGTGGTTCTGCGGTAGCGTTGTTGCCTCACAGTAAGACGCTGTCTGGTTTGATTCTCAGCTAGAGCGTCTTCTGCGTGGAGACATGCGTGAATGGGCGTACCTTCATTGAAGGTTGTGCATCAGGCCTGGCAAGCCGGTACATAAAAATCAACTGCCAATCATTAGCAGACCGGAGTACCGCTGTAGCGACCCCTAACCGGGAAAAGCTGAAAGACACAAACAAACTCATGGATCTCATTCTTGAACCATCTGCTCATGTTTGAGTGTGTATTGTGTAAGCAGTTAGATGGCGTAGCCACCCTTTTTTGAGGTTTACGATGAAAAGTTCATTTGACTGGGTTGATTTCCTGGATGTGAAGGTGAACCAGAGGTCTGATGGCTGTTTTGAGACTGAGATACATAGGAAGTATTGCTATAGGAGCAGTTACCTACATAGAACAAGTATGCACCCCCAGCATATTTTCAAGAACATTGTCAGGGGGCAAGGACTCGGAACATCTAAACGAACCAAGACAGGTTTGAGGGTTAGCTTGAGCTTAGAACAAGGTTCCTACACAGGGGTTATGCTGATAATGAGCTTCGAGGCACTTTAACAAGTTCTGGATGCATCTGCAGTCATAATGAGGGGAGACCTTACTTTTCTGATGCTGCACTGCCATTATCTATGGTAAGGGATACCGATCAATGTATGATTATGTCCGTTACTTATTCCAGCAATGTCAAGGCACTACAGGAGATCTACCGCAGGAACTGGAATATTCTATGTGCCGATGATGAGGTTAAACAGTTAGTGGGGGAAACCCCGAAGTACAGTTTTAAAAATAAAACGAATTTGAAGAGAATCTTATGTGGACCTCTGCCACAACCGGGGCTGGCACAGGCTTGTGCTGTGAGTGACTGTGGTACTCTCTCTTGCGAGTGATGCAATTTTTGTGCATATATAGACACCAGTGGAGAATTCAAGCATCCAGATATGAATAGAGTGTTTAAATTTAAACTCTCAGCAAATTGTAATAGTGTCAACATTTTCTACTTGGCCCATTGTCTGGCCTGTATGTCATTCTATGTTGGTATGACCACCAGGAGACTTAGGGATAGAATGAGAGAGCATTGTTATGATATAGGGAGGCTAGTGGAAACGAATGCTTTGGCAAGACATATTGGGAGGCATGAAGACACACACAGATTTGTTTTTATGGTCATAGATAGGGCAATGGCAGAGATGGAGATATGAAATTGAGAGTTGAAACCAAAGGACTTCAATGGATTGTGAGACTTGGGGCTAGTATAGGGAAGGGACTGAATGATTAAATATTAAGCCTATTTTGTTAGGCAGGGATTTGCTTAAGTAGTTGCATTTACGTATGTTTAGTCCCACATACATTTGTTATTTGTACACCTCTACGCTATGAATTTTTAAATGTAATTTGACTAAGGTTTTTTAGGTGACACAGTGAATCTTTTGAAAGTGGTCATTTTTTTTGTTATGTGCCTTTAAATGAAGGTGGGGATTCTATCAATTGAGTTGTTCTGAAATAGTATAAAATGGGGGCTTTGTCCTGTTTTTATTGTCTGATGAAGTGGCTTAGTCCACAAAAGGGCTCACCTTTGTCTTGTGTGGAATAAATTGCTTTTATTTTTCTACAGCCGTGGCCTGTTACTTCCTTTGTTTTTTTTATATGATATTTGATTGTTTTTTAGAAGCACAGCTTACTGTTACCAGTTATATTTTGCTTTTCTACATTAACACTGGTTTGTGTACTTTGTATTGCTTGGGAGGGCGTCTTACAGTGTACAGAACAGAAGTAACTTGTAAGCTTACGACACAGAAGCCTTACACAATGGAAAAGTATATGTAGCTTGAAATAATGTTACACAACAGTTTGAAGACTAGCAGCATGACTCTGTGGAACTCCTGGCTCTGCTCCTGCCAAAACCCAACATAACGACTCTCATCCCCTCCACGTGTTGCACTCTTCTCACTTGCTCTAATTATTTCACTTTCTAGTCTTCCCCTCTTACTCCTGTACTTTGGGAATGCTCTATGTTACTGTGGTCTCCCCTCTTACTCCTGTACTTTAGGAATGCTCTACGTTACTGTGGTCTCCCCCTCTTATTCCTAATGCTCTACGTTACTGTGGTCTCCCCTCTTACTCCTTTACTTTTATTCCTAATGCTCTACGATGCTCATCGTGCATACAGTTGCAGTCATAACAGATGGATTCTCCTGCCGTCAGGTGGGTCCTCCTTTGGCCGAATTCCAAAGTCTAGGTCCGGCGTCGGTTGTCGCTTATTCCCTTACGTCAGTGCGACAGGGGTATAAAGGAACCAGCCGACGCCATTTTCTTCAGTCTTTCTTGCCGCACTGTGCCCGAAGCAGAAGCAGTTCGCAAGTGCCGGTCGGCCAGCTCCTGAGATTACGAAAATTTGGAAACCGAAGTCTTCTTAAAAGCTAAGTACCCCGTTGGGTAAACTTTTCTTGCCTCTGACCGATGTCAGACAAAGTTAATAATTGTATTTCTTGTGGGAAGCAAATACCGCATAAGGATTTCCATTCCCTCTGTATACCTTGTTTAGGCCCAGACCACGACGTCTCGGTCTGTCGCTTTTGTGCTACATTCAACAAATGCACTATTAAGTGTTGGGCGGAGTTCGCCCAGCATTATTTTGGGAAAGCATTTAACTATATTATGTCATCGGATACTGCGACTCCGGTTTTGTCTAAACGCAAAGACAAGGACCGACACACGAGGTCCGCGGCCTCTACCGACACCACGCCAAAGCCGACTACACGTGGTCTGGTTCTCGGCGAGGTGCCTACGCAGCCCCTGATTACCGACGACACATCTTTGATGGTGTCTCCTGTGCCAGAGGTCGCAGGCTCCTCGGCCCACACCCCGACTACAGATACCGAAGCCACTCTTGCCGTTGAAACTCAGAATGTGGACAGGTCCACCTCCACTCAAGGTGTCTTCAGACCTTCCTCTTCTTTCTCCATTAAGGCTTTCACAAAGTCTAAAGCAACCATGCACTCTAAGAGACCAGCATCACATGGCCCATCTCCAGGCCCCATGCCTAAGAAACAGATGCTTAAAATAGCTGAGGATTTAGGTCCTCAGCCCCCACCGGGCAAAAGGCCCAGAGTGGAGGAAGATTTCCCCCTCCTCTGATCAGGTCTCCATTAATTCAGAGCACTCTGATGATCAGGAACATTCTTACTCCCCTTTTGAAGACTCTGATGCGGAGGAGTCCATCCCTTCTGTACCCCCCCTGAGGATTACTCATTTGGGGAAACGTTGCATACCTTAAGGGAACTCTTCCACTGGGAAGGCCAGGATTATTCAGATTCCAAGAAAAGGCTTGGGGAATTTCTCTTGTTACCCCAGCACAGGCCTCTGACTATACCTCCTGTCTTGGACATCCTAGATGATGTTTACTCGGAGGCCTGCCTTAACCCGGACTCTCTACCTCCAGCTCCAGTTAAGCCTGACAGGTACTACAGGGTTCCTGACTCACACCAATTTCTATACAAAAGCCATGCTGCTGACCCAGAAACCATCTCACAGGGCCCCAAGGTAGTTAAGGCCTCCATTGCCAAAAATCCATTGCCTTCCGAGAGAGATTCCAGATCCTTAGAAAGGTGGGGAAAAAAGGTATATACCTCGGCTACCTTATCCATGAGGGCCTTAAACTGTCAGATGTTCTTCATTCCACATTGCTGCAGTCCTAACTATTGGGTAGTCCGCTGTCCAGTCGGCCCGAATACCAAAGTATATGGCTGACGTCGGTCAGGGCGCATTAGACTGACGTCAGTACGTCAGGGTACTAATGCGCATGACCGACGTCATATCCTCAGTCTTTTTTGCCGCATGGTCCGATGCAGAAGCAATTTTGCGAGTGCAGGTTGGCGTTCTGAAAGTTTCTGAAGCCAGAGTTTCAGACTGAATCAAAGTTGGCTAAGTACCCCGTTGGGGAATATTTTGGTTTTTCTTGCCTCAGTATTTAACCAGATGTCAGAAAAAGTGAATAACTGTATTTCTTGTGGGAAACAGATACCTCATAGGGATTACCATACTTTGTGTATACCTTGTTTAGGGCCTGAGCACGGCGTTGTTGGATGCCGCTCTTGTGCTAGATTTAACAAACGCACTATTAAGAGAAGGTTAGACTGTGCCAGGTTAGTGTTTGGAAGCGTTGTAATTATAAAATGCCGTCGGATGCTCCGGCCGCTTCGCTAAAAGCGCAAGGACAAAACAGCAAAGCCTAGAGTGGAGGAACCGACAGTCCCAGGCGTCGGTTCTTTAGAGGCTCAGTGGAGCGAAGGTTTTGCCAGGTGTTTCTTTGGAGTCTCAGGGAGAGACTTTACTGTTACAGGATGTATCCTCTCAGGAAGTAGGCCAGGCTGAGGGGCTTCTCAGGTGGCTGTTCTTCCCTCTCTTCCTAAGGTGGTCAGAGCCTCCCTTCTGTTTCCAAGGCTTCTTTGAGGGCAGGCCGAGTTTTGCTTCAGTGGGGTTTCTCCTAGTACTTCAGGGTCTTTGCCTAAGAAACATATGCTTAAAATGGCAGAGGATTTGATTACTATGATAAAGGGTTCTATGCCCCTCCTGATAAGAGGCCTAGGGTGGAATCTGAGTTTGAGAGTTTAGAGCAATGCTCGGAGGCTTCTGAGTCTTGGCTGAAGACTTGCAGGAGTACCCTCCTTATTCTGATTCTGATGTGGATGATTCTACTCCTTCAGCTTCCCTCCTGAGGATTTTTCATTTTCAGAGACTCTGCATTCCATGAGGGAGCATTTTAAATGGGAAGGTCAAGATTTCTCTGATTCCAGGAAAAGGCTTAGGAAATTCTTGTCTCTACCCCAGCACAGGCCTGTAGCTATATCTCCTGTTTTGAACGTGGTGGAAGATGTTTTGCAGAGGCTTCCTGAATCCAGATTCTTTGCCTCCTGCCCCAGTTAAACCGGATAGGTATTATAGGGTGCCTGAAGCTCATAAGTATCTTTTAAGAGTCCTAGGGCAGACCGGAAAATGTCTCTCAGGGGCCTAAAGGTGTGAAGGCCTCAGTTGTTAAAAATCCTGTCCCTCCTGATAAAGAGGCAAGGGCTTTGGATAGATGGGGAAAGAAAGTGTATACTTCTTCCACTTTAGCCATGAGGCGTTGAATTGTCAGTTTCACATGTTAAAATATCAGAATTATCTTCTTTCACAGTTGAAATCTAAGGTGGATGCTCTGGCGGAAGGTATTGAGTGTAAAGAGTTGCAGGATTTAGTTCATGTGTCTGAACAAGTGGGTAAACATTCCTTGCAATGTGGTTTTGATGCTGTGCAGGCCTCCTCCAGGGTGGCTGCCACTGGTTCTGTTCTTCGTAGGCACACCTGGTTGAGAGATCAGAACTTAGCTGAGCATGTTAAGACAAGGATTTTGGATGCTCCTTTACAGTCTGATGTGTTGTTTGGTTCGCCTGTGGAAGCAGTTTTAAAGAAGATGGAGGACAAGGCTAAGTCTATGCAAACTGTTAAGGATTTATTGCAGGAGCAGCCTCCGAAGTTTAGTAGAAATTGGCCTGCTAAGGGATGGACTTATCCTGCTTATGATTCCCAGTCTAGGGGTAGGTCTAGACGTGGTAGGGGCAGAGCTCAAGGTGCTTTTAGGCCTAGGGCAGGGAGTTCACCTGCTCAGACTTCTGGTGAGGGCAGGGGTCAGTCCTTTAAGTAAGCAGACCCAATGACCTGCCTTTTCAGCTGCCAGTACCTTCTGCCTGGCGGCACCTCTAGGAGGAAGACTGTCTCTTTTCAAAGAAAATTGGGATTTAATTACCCAAGACAAATGGGTTCTGGATATCATTCACCACGGTTACAGGTTTTATTTCCATACCTTGCCTCCTTTCAAAGGCATGCCAGACATTCCTCCTCTACAAAGACAAGAGGCTCACAAGCAAATTTCTCAGTTACTCCAAATAGGGGCCATTCAGCGGTTCCTGTGCCAGAAAGGGGCCTAGGATTTTATTCTCGCCTGTTCCTAGTACCGAAGAAGGGGAACACGTGGAGACCAATTTTGGATTTATCTATCCTCAACACTTATCTGGACATTCCCAAGTTCAAAATGTTGGCGTTACAACAGCTTTTACCTCTGCTGGGCAAGGATCACTGGATGGTAACTTTAGATCTCAAGGAAGCTTACCTTCATGTGCCTATAAGACTAAGTTGCAGAAAGTATCTGCGTTTCGAGCTGGAAATTCTCATTATCAGTTCTCTGCATTGCCCTTTGGCTTATCTACTGCCCAGAGTATTCACAAAGGTTCTGGCTCCAGTGATAGCTTACTTCAGGCTAAAAGGAATTCAAATCTATCCTTACTTGGACGATTGCCTGATTCTGGCTCAAGAAAAGGAAGACCTTCTACAGCATTTGGAATATGTCATAGCAGTGCTAAGATGCCTAGGGTATTCTGTGAACGAAATAAAGTCCAGTCTAGTACCCTCTCAAGACATGTGCTTTCTGGGTGTGAGACTGAATACAGCAGCCCAGATGGCCTTCTTAACCCCGGACAAACAAAAGAATCTTTCCAGTTACTTCCATCAACTTTCTCTTCAGTCCGGGCTGACTGCAAGGACAGTCCTTCAAGCCTTAGGGTTCATGGCATCTTGTATTCTGGTGCTTCCCAATGCCAAACTGCATTTGAGGAAGCTACAATGGCATCTCAAAAATGTATGGACACAGCACTGCCAGGATTTGGACACTGTCATTCAAATAATACCTTGATTTCAAAAGGAATTTTTGTGGTGGGCTCAGGAATGTCACCTAAACAAGGGACTCTCTGTGACCCGGCCAGAGGCGAGTCAAATTCTAACGACAGATGCCTCAGACATTGCTTGGGGAGCTCATCTAAATGGAAAGTGGATACAAGACAAGTGGCCTGCCAGACTACAGCATCTACATATCAACATGAAGGAGATGTTAGCAGTCCAGTTTGCATTAATGGCTTTCAAGGAGTTACTTCTTCCAGGGCAGGTGTTGATTCTAACAGACAACACAACTGTCATGTGGTACATCAACAAACAAGGGGAACACATTCTTACCCATTGTGCAGGCAAGCAATGATTTTATGGGAGACTGCGCTAAGCTTGCAACTAACTCTTCAGGCAAGGTTTCTGCCGGGAGCACAGAACTCCTTAGCAGATGTGTTAAGCAGACAAATCATGGATCCCCACAGTGGAAACTGGATCTTCATGTATTTCAAAAGTTGACAGTGTCCTGGGGAACTCCAGACATAGATCTGTTCGCTTCTCCACTAAACCACCAGCTGCCAAAGTTTTGCACAAAGAGGTTTCATCACACAGCTTGGAAAGTGGATGCTCTTTCTTTCAGTTGGAAAAATCTTCATGTGTATGCGTTTCCACCTCTGCCTCTTCTTCCAAAGGTGCTTCTAAAGGTCAGACAAGACAAGCCAAGGATGATTTTAATAGCTCCAGATTGGCCTCGGCAGCACTGGTACCCATTACTGAGGAGTCTGGTAAAGAAGCCTCCATGGCCTTTACCTTTGATTCCACACCTATTGTCTCAGAGGGACGGTCATCTGCTCAATGTCAAGCTTCACTCTCTTCATCTAACTGCCTGGCATATTCTGTTTTGAAACACAGCAGGTCTCAACTTCCTCAACAAGTTTTGAATGTGATTATGGAAGCCAGAAGACCTAGTACAAGGAAAGTGTACGCAGAAAAATGGAAGAGATTTTTATTTTGGAGTGCAGCAAAGAATTTGGAGATTTCAGAGCCTAATTTGAGTGTGGCTCTTCAATATCTTACTGAGTTATTGGACAAAGGTTTGTCTTTCTCTTCCATTAAGATTCATGCTGCAGCAATTTCAGCTCACTATGATTGTGACCCACCATTGTTTTCACATCCTTTATTCAAGCAATTTCTTAGAGGGGCAAAGAATATAAGACCCCCACGTAGAGCTCCTACTCCTGCTTGGGATCTCAATTTTGTGTTGGAGAAACTTACTCTACAACCTTTTGAGCCTGCAGCTACTGCTGAACTGAAATACTTGTCATGGAAGACTGCTTTTTTGTTGGCCATTACCTCTGCAAGAAGGGTTTCTGAATTACAGGCCCTTATGGCAGTTGAGCCTTTCTTAATTTTTCACAAGGATAGGGTATCTTTACGTACCAATCCCTCCTTTATGCCTAAAGTGGTTTCTAGTGTGGCTTTAAACCAAACTATTCATTTGCCTACGTTTTATGCAGATCCCCAAAATAAAGGGGAAAAGATTTTGCACACTTTAGATGTACACAGGCAATTGCGTTATTATTTAAGCAGGACTAAGGATTTTAGGCAGTCTCAGCAGTTGTTTGTTTCTTTTGCTTTAAGTTCTCAGGGCAAGCCTGTGTCAAAACAAACTATTTCTAGGTGGATTGGGTTTTGCATTGCATTTTGTTATTCCCATCATGGCAAGGAGATTCCAGCTGGGATTAGGCCTCATTCCACTAGGGCTACTGCCACTTCAACAGCTTTTTTAAGGGGGGTGGCAACTAAGGATATTTTGGAGGCAGCTACTTGGAGTTCAGTGCATACTTTCTCTAAGCATTACCACCTTCCTCTCTACTCTAAGTCTAGGGCTGGTTTTGCCACAGCTATTTTGCAAGGCATGTTATCAGCTCCGGCTTCCTTATGATTTGCCAGCCTCCCTTACCTCTGCTTTGGGATTCTACCCAATAGTTAGGACTGCAGCAATGTGGAATGAAGAACATAGTACAGTTTTGTACCTACCATAAATGTAGATGTTAGGATCCACATTGCTGCAGTCCAATACCCTCCCTCCTTCCCTCTGTGTTTAGGGGTGGTTGTGTAGGTGAGGTTATATTCTGCTAATTTTGTATATTTTGTATATATATATATATTTTGGTGCAGATATGTTGGGAGTTTTTGGTTTTTGGCCTTATCTTTTCAGGGTCTTCTGACATCTGGGGCAAGAAAAGACTGAGGATATGGCGTCGGTCATGCGCATTAGTACCCTGGCGTGCTGGCGTCAGTCTTATGCGCCCTGACCGGCGTCAATATACTTTGGTATTCGGGCCGACTGGACAGCGGACTACCCAATAGTTAGGACTGCAGCAATGTGGATCCTCGAACATCTACATTTATGGTAGGTACAAAACTGTACTTTTCATATGCATACCAACAGTTTTTGTTATCACAATTGAAAAGTAAAATGTCACAACCTGAACAACCAGATTTGAAGGAGTTGCAGGATTTGATGCATAGTACAGAACAAGTGGATAAGCATACCTTACAATGTGGTTTTGATGCTCTTAGAGGCCTCATGTAGAGCTGCTGTTACAGGATCTGTCATGCATAGGCATGCCTGGCTCAAGGAACAAGCCTTGCCTGATCATGTCAAAGCTAAATTACTAGACGCCCCTCTTCAAAAGGATGTACTATTTGGTGCTAATGCTGAGGAGGTATTAAGGAAAATGGAGGAAAAGGCTAAATCAATGCAAACTGTGAAAGAATTTCTACAGGTTCAAGCCCCACGTTTTAGTAGACATTGGCCTTCCAAAAACTGGTCCTTTCCTGCCACAGACAGACCCCAAAGAGGCAGATACAGGTGCCCGAGGGGCAGAGGACAATCCCAAGGATCATATAGAGGCAGACAATGGCAAGCTCCTACACAAAGAGGTGGTGAGGACAACTCGCAATCTTTCAGAAAGCAAACCCAATGACTTTCCCCTTTGCATGCCAACCAGGTCTCAAATGGCAGCCCCCTTAGGAGGAAAGCTGGCATTATTCTCAAAACATTGGCATGTCACAAAGGACAAATGGATCCTGGACATTATAAACAGAGGCTACAAGTTCCATTTTCACACCCTTCCAAAAATGAGAGGCATGCCAAACCTGCCACACAATCAAAGGGCAGAGGCACAAAGGCAAATTTCAGATCTCATAAACATGAAAGCTATTCAAGAGGTACCTACGCACGAACAAGGTCAAGGTTTTTATTCCAGGCTATTTCTGGTACCAAGGAAGGGAAAAGATTGGAGACCTATTTTGGATCTATCCATCCTAAACGCATTTCTACTCGTACCAAAATTCAAGATGCTCGCTCTACAGCAACTTCTTCCCATGCTGGGCAAGGAGTCTTGGCTGGTAACATTGGACCTCAAGGAGGCATACCTGCATGTCCCAATCGGACAAAATTGCAGAAGGTACCTCAGATTTCTTGCAGGTTCAACCCATTATCAATTCTCTGCATTGCCCTTTGGCTTATCTACTGAGCCCAGAGTGTTCACGAAATGCCTGGCATCAGTAATTGCCTACTGCAGACTTCAAGGGATACAAATATACCCCTATTTGGATGACTGCCTGATCCAAGTGGACAGCAAGCACATTCTTCTGTAACATCTGGCTTATGTAATAATGTTATTGAACTCTCTGGGATACACAGTCAATAAAAATAAATCAAGGCTAATACCCTCTCTGAAGATAATTTTCCTGGGTGCCAATTTGGACACAAACACCCAGATGGCCTACCTCACGCCAGAGAAGCAGGGGCAACTAATTCAATACTTCAGAACACTAGCAAATTGCACCAGGCTGACTGCAAGGAAAATCCTGCAGGCTCTGGGATTCATGGCATCTTGCATCTTACTAATCCCATGTGCAAAGCTGCATGTGAGGAAACTACAATGGTACCTGAAAAACATATGGTCTCAACACAGCCACAGTTTGGAAACAATAATACCACTAATTCCATGTCTGCAAAAGAAATTTCTGTGGTGGGCTCAAGCATGTCAAACAAACACAGGTCTTCCATTCAGCAAGCCTCAAGCAAATCAAGTCATCACAACAAACGCCTCGGACTACGCCTGGGGGGCGCACATGATAGACCGGTGCATTTAGGGCAAATTGTCCCAAAAAGAAAAGCACCTTCACATCAATCAAAAAGAAATGCTAGCAGTAATAAATGCTATTATAGCTTTCAAGGACCTTCTACAACCAGGTCAACTATTGATAAGAACGGACAACACCACAGTTATGTGGTACATAAACAGAGAGGAACACATTCTTACCCCCTATGCAGACTGGCCATGTCACTTTGGAACATGGCCATGGACTTACAAATGGAACTACAAGCACAGTACTTGCCAGGCAAGGAAAACACGCTGGCAGACGACCTAAGCAGGAATATGACAGATCCATACAAATGGAAATTGCATCCAAAAGTTTTTACAGAAATAATCCAAGAATGGGGAAGGCCAGACCTAGATCTCTTTGCCTCCCACAAGAATCATCAATTGACAAAATTCTGCTCGAGGATCTTCCATCCAAAGGCCTGGAGAGAGTGGATGCTCTTTCTTTCAGTTGGACATCAATGACAGTTTATGCCTTCCCTCCTCTTCCTCTGCTGCCCAAAGTGCTATTAAAGACCAAAGCAGACAGACCAAAGATGATCCTCATTGCTCCGGACTGGCCAAGGCAACACTGGTAGCCACTCCTGAGGAGCCTGACTCATTCCCCACCATAGACCCTGCCTCTAATGCCTCTTCTTCTGACTCAGCACAGTTTCAAAACTCTTCGCAGCCAGCTAAAATCACTCAATCTAGCCGCATGGAAGATTCCTTAGCATCACAACAGGCCCTACTCTCCAAGGAGGTACAGGATGTCATTTTGGAAGCCAGAAGGCCATCAACTAGAAAAGCTTACTCCGCAAAATGGAAGCGTTTTTGTGTCTGGAATGAGAAAAAGGGCCAGGATCCTGGAAAACTGAATTTACCTCAAATACTACAATATTTGGCTGAACTGCTAAGCAATGGACTTTCTTTCTCCTCCATCAAAACCCATGCCTCAGCCATTTCTGCAGAATACAACACTGATCCACCTTTATTCTCTCACCCTCTCTTAAGACAGTTCCTCAGAGGGGCTAAGAATTTAAGGCCTCCAAGGAAACAACCAATACCTGCTTGGGATCTTAATTTCATTCTGGGAAAACTGACCTTGCCTCCCTTTGAGCCAGCTGCCGCATCAGATTTGCAATATTTGTCCTGGAAAACAGCTTTCCTTCTGGCTATCGCCTCAGCTCGTAGAGTTTCAGAACTACAGGCTCTCATGGCTGTCCAGCCTTTTATCATCTTCCATCAGGACAGTTTCCTTACGAACCAACCCATCCTTTATGCCTAAAGTGGTATCCAGGGTAGCTTTAAATTGGGCCATACATTTGCCTACTTTTTATCCTAATCCTCAAAACAAAGGGGAGAGATTACTACATTCCTTGGACATCCACAGACAACTGCGTTATTATTTGGACAGAACAAAGCCTTTCAGAAAATCAGAACAGCTCTTTGTGGCCTATGCGGTAGGAGCTCAAGGGAAGCCAATTTCCAAACGGACAATCTCAAAATGTATAGCTCACTGCATACACTTTTGCTATTCCTTTCATGGCAAAACTGTTCCTACAGGCATTAGAACTCATTCCACCAGGGCCACAGCCACCTCTGCAGCCTTCCTCAGAGGAGTTCTTACCAAGGATATTTTGGAAGCAGCCACCTGGAGTTCTGTGCATACCTTCTCCAAGCACTACAACCTGCCATTATACTCTAAATCTAGAGCAGGCTTTGCCACTGCAGTCTTGCAGGGCATTTTGGCTCCTCCTAGTTCCACTTAGTGCCTACCACCCCTTTCTTAGCTTTGGGATTCTACCCATCTGTTATGACTGCAGCTGTATGCACGATGAACATAGTACAGTTTTGTACCTACCATAAATGTAGATGTTCGAGTGCTAATACAGCTGCAGTCCAGGTTTCCCTCCCTCCCTCCTTCCCCTCTTGGGACAGGCCTATAGGCTAACACATCCTCATACAACCTGATTGGGGTTTTCATTTATGATACATTTGCTTGCCCTACTGTATTTTGATTATATTGCACTGCATTATCACACAAATTTATGTATTGCCTTCCTTCTGGGGGCACCTGACATCTGGGGCAAGAAAAACTGAAGAAAATGGCGTCGGCTGGTTCCTTTATACCCCTGTCGCACTGACGTCAGGGAAGAAGCGACGACAACCAACACCGGACCTAGACTTTGGAATTCGGCCGACCGAGGACCCGCCTGATGGCAGGAGAACCCATCTGTTATGACTGCAGCTGTATTAGCACTCGAACATCTACATTTATGGTAGGTACAAAACTGTACTTTACTGTGGTCTCACTCCTCCTCCTCCTGTCTCCGTGTATATGCACCTGTTTAGGTCTGGTTTCTATTCCCCTGTCCTCTCTTATCCACATGCCAGTCTGCCCCCTTGTGACTCATCTGTGTCTTTTTCCTGAACAGTATCATTGCCAAGTACTCTGTCCACTCTTTTCCGTTACTCCTTGTACTGACCTCTTCTGCCCCTTTTTCAGCAGCGATCTAGTTCATATTTTCTTTGCATTAGGGTTTGCAGGTTGTTTTATTTTTTCTGCTTTTACACCTATTGCTTCTGCACTGTATATTGAAATTTTAATGCATCTGTAGTTACTTCTGTATTTTATGTCCCGTTACTGATGTTTTCTGTACTTTGTGTTACCTCTGAATAATAATAATCGTTCTGTATGGAGATTTTCTCCCTGGGCTGCCACTGAAAAACGGCACATGCTCAGTTGGACATAGCCGGTTAACAAATGTCAAAATAAATAAGTTACAGGACGTTGTGCCGCCTGGTGACTTTACAGGACGTTGTGCCGCCTGGTGACTTTACAGGACGTTGTGCCGCCTGGTGACTTTACAGGACGTTGTGCCGCCTGGTGACTTTACAGGACGTTGTGCCGCCTGGTGACTTTACAGGACGTTGTGCCGCCTGGTGACATTGCAGTGAGCACAATCCTGATAAATGCACATCACATTAAATGCTTCTGTAAGTCTGGCTGTGCTTCTACCAAAATTGTTGGGACGGGAGTATAAAAGTTCTTTTAGAGTATTGTTGTACAGACAGCATAAAACTTGTTTCCAGAGATCAAATGTAAATTGTGGGGAAGCAGATAAGTGAACAAGAGAACCATGTTAGGATTATTCCTGCATTATCCCAGAAAGTTCCAGCAATGCTACTGGGGCACAGTATTCTGACAAAATGGTGTCTGTTGTGGGATTATGGGACCCAGTTGACTGGACTTGAGAACTGGTTACCTGATAAGCACAAGCCGATACTGACCAAGTAGTGAAGTGAGTGATACGAGGTTTAATGCTGGGACCACACTTTTAAAAATCCCATTGGGTTTGGAGGGAAAGTTCAGCTTTTAGTATGATGGAAGGATTATGATAGTCATGAGCTGGGAGGACATTCTCTCTTGGGTGACCTAGAGTAGTTGGTATTGCAGACAGGTAAGAGACAGCTGTGCTCTTTCTACAGCATTATGCACATTGAAAGTGTGATCGCAAGGAATATGTACAGCCTTGGTGAGGGGTGACATTTTAAATTGTGACAGCTATAGGTAGGTAAATCTGTGCTGCTTGTTTTTAACATACCACTCTGCTATTCCCTTTGTCCTCGCAGTTTATTTTTCCCCATGCGTGCCCTCCCTTACAAGGTTGTGCTTTGCTGTTGCTTGTAGTCGTGCTTCATTTACCTTCAGCTTAGATATGCCACACTTTCTATCCCCTACCCAAATTGCTTCTCCATCTTACCCATTTCCATTGTATAGAAGTACCCACATCATGGAAAGTAATGGCAGAGTGGTTGTAGATTCATAGACTGGTACTATGCTATTGGCCCTAGGGCCTGTATAAGCCTAGCCATAACAATTCCCTGGCTATTTCTTCCCACACTATTTACTTCCCTGGACCTCTGTGTAGCAGGGCGACTGACCTGATCCCCGGCGTGAATTTCCTTTCTTCCATCCAGTCGTCAAGGTTCCTTTTGAAGAGGGCCAAAAATAAACAGCCTCTGCAAATCACCCTACACACCATAACCAAAGTGATTTACCACTAAGCCATGTACTGCATTTAGGGCATCCTGATTCTACAGTTTGGCATGTGACATAATCTAGGTCCACGCATTCTCATTCTGCTGCAACTGTAAGTTGTATGAAAGTTTGTTGGTCTACAAGCAGAGCAGTCACTTGCTGTTGCACTGTGTAATACAGACCTGTGACAAATTATGTCAATCACTTGGCTCCAGGGCACACAGAGGTAAAGTCCTGACAGCATCCTCACCATGACCAGTGTTCAGTTAGTGCCATATGGGTGCTGGAAAGAACTGGTGGGGGAGGATCTAAGTGAGAGGCCAACACTGGATCACTCATCCTATAGAAAAGGCCACTGGCTTTGTTGCATTGGTGACCAAAGAGTGCAGCTTATATCACCAGCAACATGAAGCGTCTGGCATGTCCTCACCCAAGTGGTACACCTCTCGTGATGTCCTTGGATGGAAGTATGCATCACCTCCTGATGCAGCTGTGGTGCCGACTGCACATTGATGGGGTGAGGATGGAATACTCTGCAGGACCTGTAGACTGACCTGCTCTCTCACACCTGACTCAGGTCCACCAGAGGGCTGTCACTTCAATGGGAGAATTCATGTGTCATTTAATTACTGGAAGGACAACTGGACTGGTCCTGTCAATCCCCCCAAAAAAGAGAGGATGATAGCCAGTAGGGACTACCGGGACATTTAAGGCACTGGACTGCTGCAAGAACTGCAGATACTTAACAGAAATATACATGTACCTGTTCAGCTTTCCGTGAGTGGATTTGAAAAGTAGTTTGTATGGAAAGGCTTTTGAAAAGTCACGTCTAACTGTGCCGTTTATTCTGTGCTTTATTAGACCATTTTTTTTTCCATTTAATGTTTTGCTGGTAAACGTAAAAGTTAAGGTATACCCTGTGTGCATGCTATAGTCAGAGATAGAGAAACATAAAGGTGTGGCTATCATGAGTAGAACACATGCAGGCTTCTGTGTGGGCTGCATTGGAAAGCACCAGGTGCTTGTGTTAGACCTTTAAATGCTGTGCTATGAGCTTCAATGAATCTACAATACAAATTGCATTGAAACTTGCTTGCTGCAGCATGGCTTGCAGTGGATCTTGTGTAGAAGTCTTTGTTTTAACAGTGGGCTGTCCTATACCTTTAAGAAATCCCAATCACTCAGAGCCACACGCTCCAGGGATCTAAACCTTATCACAATGAACAAAACATGCTGGAGGGATAGGTTCCTGACCCAGAGACTCCCCATACTCTGGAATAGACTGCCCATACATGTCAAGCAGAGCACCTCATTGGCCCTCTTCAAAAGGAACCATGATGATTGGATGGGAGATAGGAAATTCACCATGGGGATCATGTCAGTCACCCTGCTAGACAGGGGCCCAGGTAAGTAAATATTGTGGGAAAAAAATTTCCAGGGAATTGTTATGGCTAGGCTTGCATAGGCCTTAGGGCCGATGGCCTAGTACCAACCTATGAACCTATAAGGCTGGTGTTGTCCTGTAAGAAAGCCCTTTTCATTAGCACAGTGAGTAACTTCTCCTTTATGAAGTGAGACTGCTCATGTGTTGTTGGTAACGTTAGGCTGGGAGGCAGCGGGCTTCTTATATGAAGGCGTGGTATTATGTGATGACGTGATTTAAGTTTAATTGAGCTGTTGCACTAAAGATGAGATGCGTGTCTGTGGTGCTGGTGACCTGGATTTGGGAGACCTGTTATTTTTCAAGGGTAGTTTGTGGGATGGGAGGGTCTAGGAAGTCCTTTTTTGGGGTAGAATGTTTGAGAGGTTGGCATTTGAACCGGTTTGTAGTTTTCCTATATGCTTGTCTCCATGAGATATGGGTTGGACACAAGTGCTTTGTTGGGCTATTGTTAGTGTATCATATGGATGTGTTCAGGCTCACACTCACTTTTTGCTGGTGCAAATACATGACTTAATGATGTAACCCCATAGATGTTTTTGTAGGGCATCATTAAGAACTGGATGATATCTAATGAGCAAAGATGGCCTTCATGGGCAGACTTGTGTGCTTCTAGTCACCTGTCTGCTGGGATTCCACCTACTGGTGTAGACCTACTGAATTTTTTTTGTACTCGTATACCTGTTGAACTTATTTACTGTGGTCTTCCTAAGATACATAAAGATCAAGAAAATCCATCTGAGACACCCATTGTCTTAGCTAGAAGGTGGATAGCAGAATCTGTCTGTCATGATCTTGAATGTATACTGAGCCTACTTATAAAGTTTTCCCAAAGTCATATTATTGACAGCAGAGATCTTGTACGACAGTTTTATATAAATGGCATCAGTTGCATGAACAGGTAAGGGTTACGTATTTGTTACGCTTCATGTGGATTCATTATTTGCACTCATACCAATGATGAGATTGAATATGTTGGACAATATTTACAGTCAGCCACCTGTAGCTCCTAGAAATGGTGCTCATCAATGTTTGTTTGATGGTAAATTTATATCTGCAGAAACCAGGAGTAGCCATGGGAACTCCTGTGGCTAATATAGTTATGATTATGTGGGGGAAGGGATATGTCTTCTCTGAGAATAATGCATATCTGCATCTTATGTACGTCTGTAAACGTTTTGTGGATGATATTTTTATTGTTTGGGGTAGAAGTGAAACAGAGCTTGATTTATACATTGAATATTTGATTAACATTGTTGGATTCCTACATTTTAAGAAATGTATTTCTGTACATGACTTCAGTTTTCTTGGTATTGATGTAACAAAGCAGATAGTGACCTGCAATCTAAGGTTATGTGAAGGAGGTAAAGAAACACATATTTGCATAGGTCAAGTATGCACGCTAAGCATGCTTTTGATAATGTGACTAGGGGTCCGATGTTACATATAGCTAGATTAAACACAGAGGACGAGGTGCTTGAGGAGCAGATGAAAGACCTTTATTATAGACTTCGAGAGGGTTATAGAATGCATTTCAATCTACAATGAGTAAACCATTCTTTTCAAGGAAGGGGCAATATAATAGTAATGGAAAAATTAATTCAACTAGTGGAATAAGGTTCACTGTACCTTATAATACGTGCCCTAACGTGGTTTAAAAATGTCATAAGAGGAAGAAGTGAACGAAAAAGGACCTTTCCTTGTAATAATTGTACCTTTTGCAAATTATACATTTATACATTCAATTATGAAACATACCTGTAAAAGTTTTGTTTACTCTGACTGAAATTGTATAACTTTAGTATACATTGCCTTATTTAATTCCTGTCCGGCTTTCTATATTGGTAAAACTAAAAGGAAGTTAAAGAAAAACTCCACCCTAGAACTAAAAAAATCTTTTTTTTTTTTTTTTTTTTTCCAGTCTGTTTCCTGACCTATTTTAACACTTCAAAATCAGTGCTTTATTTGTAATTTTAGCCAGTTTTCCACAACAATGTCTACCAATGGCGCTTGATGTATCAACGTGATGATGTTCTCTGTTAACCCTTTGTTTCCCATAATGCTTTGTATGACGCGTGCTAGACATAAGGAAGTAACTTTGAATTCCCATGCCATTGACCTATAGTTGGATTCCCGTAACCCTTTGTTTCCCATAATGCTTTGTATGACGCATGCTAGACATAAGGAAGTAACTTTGAATTCCCATGCCATTGACCTATAGTTGGATTCCCGTAACCCTTTGTTTCCCATAATGCTTTGTATGACGCGTGCTAGACATAAGGAAGTAACTTTGAATTCCCATGCCATTGACCTATAGTTGGATTCCCTTAACCCTTTGTTTCCCATAATGCTTTGTATGACGCATGCTAGACATAAGGAAGTAACTTTGAATTCCCATGCCATTGACCTATAGTTGGATTCCCGTAACCCTTTGTTTCCCGTAATGCTTTGCATGACGCGTGCTAGACATAAGGAAGTAACTTTGAATTCCCATGCCATTGACCTATAGTTGGATTTGTGAGGGTTACTGTTATTTTCTTTATCTTCCGTAAAAGGGCTGCTTCTTTTCTGTTTCTAATCACCCTCCGGGTTTCCTTTTGTAGTCTGAGAGGAAGTGATTCTGCAAGGGTCTCTCAGTGCAGTGACAGTTTTAACACCTCTGCAGTAGTGTGGGGGGAGGGGAGTCTCGATTCCTCTTGAACTACAAAAGAAAACACTGAACAAAGGTCTGCAATTGTTACTTTTCTGGCTGCATCTAGATAACGTCTAAGTATAGTGTAAAACAAGGTCTGAGCCAAGCATAAATGATGGCGATTACAGAAAAGCAGTCTTTTTACAGAAGGTAAGGAAAATAACTGATTCGCACAAATCCTGTGATGGGAATTCAAATTACTTCCTTATGTCTGGCATTAATCATACGAAGTATTACAGGAAAAAGAAAGGGTCGAAGGAGAAAAAGATCACATTGACGCATCAAGCCCCATTGGTAACCATGTTGTATAAAATGGGCTAAAATGACAAAGCACTTGGAGTGATTCTGAGGTGTTAAAATAGGTCAGGAAACAGACGGTGGAAAAAAAAATTTTTTTTAGGTCTAAGTTCTAATTGCTGGAACCTGTGTTCTGAAAGACTGCCTTCCAGACTGTCTGTAAATATACAGAGCTGAGTATTTTTTTTTTTTTTGGTTATAGAGTTTAATTGTTGCTTAGATCTCTGTTGAAACTGTTGTCTCACTGTTCTGAGGGACTGATCTCCAACTATACAGAGCTGAGTATATTTTTGGGGTTTTAGAGTTTGTCCCCGCGGTCGAGTGGCCTCCGAAAGACATGTGTGAATGGACGTGCCTTTGCTGAAGGTTGGGCGTCGGGCTGGCAACTCTGCACCATAAAAATTGACTGCCAGTCATTAGCGGACTGGAGTTCCGCTGTGGCGACCCCTAAACCGGGAAAAGCCGAAAAGACAAATAAACTGTTGGTTGTTGCTTAGATCTCTGCTGAAACTGCTTTGTCCCACTCACCCACCCTATGTTTGGTTTGTAGTTTAAATTTGGTGGCTTTTGCACCCACCCCACTGCAGATTTGATCTGATGCACTCCCCCAGTCCTATCTCTTTACCACATTCTACCTAATAAAATCTTTCTGCACTTGCAGTTAAATTAAAAAGGACTAAAAGCATGTTTTAAACTGTGTTTGGTGTAATATTGCTACATACTCATGTGCTAGCTTGCACTGCATGTGAATTGTTTTTGCTACTTTTTTTTTTTTTTTTTTTTTACAGAAAACTGTAAGCCTGTTTCCTAACTTTCTTGTAACTAGTGTTCCGGATACAGATTTGCTGTATCCAGGACTGTATGTAAGCTTCTGAGCCCCCCAAGCCTTTCTATGTTGGAGGGAAGCCTTCTAGCTCATCAGTGGGAGTGGTAAGCACTCGGTAACCGGTCTACCACATGAGGAGTGGTTCTGGACCAGAAATTGTAGTTATTGGCCGTTTGGGCAATCTCTTCCATCTCTCTCAACTTTGTGATTTGAAACCCTGCATTTGCACTGGTTTCTGTCCTCCAACTAGTCTAGTACAGATACAGATTTAGTTTTAGCACTTGAATTTGCTTATTCGTGCTCCGCACTTGTTCAGAACTTGTAAGCACTAAATAAGCTACTAATTACTATAGCACTCAACCTCCCTCATTACCTAGAGGAAAACAGTTTTTGTACTTAGTCTCACCTTCTTAGAGAAAAACAGCTCTTGTACTCACTTTCCTCACTTGTCTAGAGGAAAATAGTTTTTTATTCAGGCATGTCCAAGGGTCAGCTCCCAGTGTTTTCTCTTTTCTATCTGATGAATCTGGGCATCTTGAGGCAATGTAGAAATTGCCTTATGTACACAGACAACCCTCTCCTCCTACCACCCAACACTACAACCTGTGAGAGATGCACTTATCTAGCCAAACTGGAGATAAAGCTCTCTCCAACCAAGACTGAACTTGACAGTCATGAGGCAAAGGTAAATATTTGCACCACACCACACTCGTCACATAGTCTCACAAAATCTACACCACCAAAATCCACACATAGTAACACAAAAACATTCGCGGAGGCTCTCAATAATAGTCTGTCTATGCAACTGAGACCTCCAAAGCAGAAACGCAAGCAAGCTCCGTCCCCCAACACAACCTAAATGACCCTTAGCCCACAGACTCTCTGTGCCACTCAACCACAGCCAATAAGGCAAAACAGCGTACCCAATACACTAGTCATAGGTGACTCTATAGTCAGGCACACTGATGTCCCACTCACCAGGCTAAACAAGGAGAAGGTTACTGTCAGCTGCCTGTCGGGTGCCAGGATCCGCCACATAACCCACGCACTCAGGTCACTCCACAACAAGTACAAATGTGACTCTGTCATTGTCCATGTTGGTGTGAATGACCTGAGATGTACCTCCCTGGACTACATGAAAAGAGACGTGGAAGAGCTCTCCGATCTTGTAGCCCAGGCAGGTTTGACCCTAGCCCTGAGTAGCATTCTGCCATTGCCCACAGTGATACCGCAGTACAAGGACAAATGACAAAGTGATTGACTTTAACAATTGGCTAAGCTTCTGGTGTCATTCTAAGGGGATCCAGTATTTGTCTGCTTGGGATGACATGGTCGACAGACCACAATGCTTTGCCACAGATGGCCTGCACCTGTCGCCCTGGGATTCTGGATACTGGCTAAGGCTCTTGCTGCCCTTATAGTGCCTTTTTAGGCAAGGTTCAAATAAATTCACCACCATAACAAGAACAGGCAAGCAAAAACTGAGGGTAATGCTACCCAATGCTAGAAGTCTAAATCTCAAAATGCACTCACTTGAGGCACTCCTTAAAATGGAGAACATCGATTATCTGTGCAGTGACTGAGACCTGGTTCAAGGCTCCAGAGAGCACCCCTGCACTACCAGGCTATAACGCATACCACACTTTTCGGCCATGTAACTTCTACCGAAACACCAAAGGTGGAGGTGTCCATATTCGTTAACAATATCCACACCTCCAGGCTAGTTGCTCAGCATAATGCATCTGAGGTTATCCAAGTGCAATTAACTCTGGGCAAAACTGCAATTCAAATTGTAGCTTGCTACAGATCCCCCACCATGCCCTAGGATTCCCACTCCTCTTTTCTTGATGTACTGGAAAATATTGGGGTTCAACCACACACCCTAATAATGGGTGACTTCAACTACCCCACCATTAACTGGGAAAACTACTCATGTGTACCAACTCCTTAACTCGACGCTTTCTGAAATTCATAAACTCCAATGCCCTGGATCAACTTATCCACACCCCCACCAGGGGCAACAGTATCCTAGACCTAGTCATTACCACACCTGAAGTCAACTCCTCATTGGCCCGATCTGACCATAAGCTAATCACCCTTGATATACACATCCCGCCCCCCACCTGCCATTAAGGAAACCACAGTAAAAATTTCTCCAAAGCCAACTTCATGCTTCTTAAGACCGAAGTGGTGAACTTCATGACACCCATGCAGATGGACAATACAGTTACAACTGCTGAATCTTACGCAAATGCAGTCTATAAACACTTACACAAGTGCATGGATCATGCTATCCTCCAAAAAAGGAAGCCAAGCTAGTGTTTCCCTGCCATAAATAAAACTGTACAAAAGAAGGAAGAAACTGTTGCAAAAGAGAGTAAAATCCCATGAGTGGAGGAGCTCACTGGCCAGCCTCAGTAAGAAGCTGACATCCCTTATGATGTCCTCTAAAGCTAGCTATGAAAACAAAATCACCATTAATTCCAAGGACAACCACAAAGCCTTCTATAGCTATGTCAAGAATCTTGATGGCAACACCCAGATCTGCTCTGAGTTACAGCACAACGGCACAAAAATTACAGAACCAACTGATATTGTCAACATCCTGGCAGATAGGTTCAGTGCTAACTTTACCCCCCTCTCACCCCCTAAAGGGCCCATATCTATACAGGAAGCATGCAGAGTCCCTGTAATCACAACTGCGCAGGTAAAAAGCCAAAAACAACAGCATCCATGGGACCGGACAACATCCCAGGCTGCGTTTTACACGAACTTCAGAACGAACTGGCTCCCCACTTAAGCACCATGTTCAGTAATAGCCTCTCATCAGGCTTTGTGCCCACTGAATGGCACACAGCAACAGTTATCCCACTCCACAAAGGGGGAGCCACCACTGATCATGGGAACTATCGACCTGTTAGCCTGACGAGTCTGGTCTGCGAGGCCATGGAACGTGTCATCATGGAACTCCTAAACAAAGACATTGGTAACCTCCAAACTCTGGATCCCACCCAGTTCGGGTTTGTGAAAGGCAGATCATGCCTCCTGAACCTGATAGACTTCTTTGAGGCAGTCACCAAAGCTGTAGATGAGGGCAAGGTGGTTCACACAGCCTATCTTGACCTCGCCAAGGCTTTCAACACCATCCTCTATTCTGGAATTATAGCTAAACTCACTAAACTAGGTATAAATCCCTACATCACAAGATGGGTTGCCAACTGGCTCACTGACAGAACCCACACTGTAAAAGTTGCAGACTCCAAATCTGACCTCAAAGCAGTGACAAGTGGAGTACCACAGGGTTCTGTCCTGGGACCTCTCCTGTTTCGTATCTACTTCTCTGAGGTACAGACTAACACAGAGAAGGCCTTTGGTTAACGAAGTTCGCAGATGACTGCAAACTAGGAGCCATAGTCAAGTCCCCAAATTATGTGGACATCCTACAGAAGGGCCTCGCTGAGACAGATGCCTGGTGTCAGAGCCATGGCCTCAAGCTCAATGCCAAAAAGTGCAGTGTCATCCCCTTTGGTAAAAACTCTGTACCCATGAACTACCACATAGGCAGCAATCTGCTTAACACCAAATGAGTGATGAGACCTTGGGACCCAGGTGGACAGTAGTCTCTCTCCTTTGATGGTCACATCGCCACAGTAGTCAGGAAGTCCTTCTACATGGCACACCTTATCATAAAAGGGTTCTCTTCCAGGAAAGAAGAGGTCATTGTTCCCCTCTACTCGACACTCTTTAGACCCATTATAGAGTAAAACACCCCTTTTGGAATGTACCTCACAAGACATCTGCAGCAGCTGGAAAGGCCACAGAAGTACCTCACAAAGAGGATTACTGGCCTCAAACAAATGCCCTACACTGACAACCTCAAAAAACTCCAGCTTTACTCCGTAGCATATCGCCTACTCCGAGGTGATCTCTGCCTAACATATAAAGCTATGTCAAACCCAGAGCTGTTGGACATGCTCCACTTAAAGAAATCCCAATCCCACCAAGCTACATGCTGTAGTGACCTAAACCTTGTCACCACAATAAACAGGACATGCTGGAGGGATAGATTCTTGTCCCAGAGACTTCCCATACTCTGGAACAGGCTACCCATCTATGTCGAGCAAAGTTCTTCATTAGCACTCTTCAGGAAAAATCTTGAGTGGATGGGAAATAGGAAATGCATCCCAGGGATCACTTTGTGTCTGCTCGACAGTGGCACAGGAAAATAACTTTCTTGGGTGGCGTAAGCCAGGGAACCTTGTTGGCTAGGCTTACGTAGGCCCTTGGGCCGATAGCCTAGTACCTACCTGTGAACCTATAAGGTGGAGTTTTCCTTTAAAAGAGAATTTGCGACCATCTCTCTGAAATACGGAGCAACCTGGGTAGTGTTACGTCTTATAAGGATAGAAGTGATTTTGATACACATTCTTAAAAATTCATAGTGTTACAATATATAACTTCTAATTTTTAGAGGTGGTGATACAGTAACCAAAATCCAGTATATAGAATACTGTTGCATAAGTGATTTAAGGGAAGATAAAAGGCATAGGTTAAATGTTGCAAACGATGTAAAACCCATTTTAACAATGAAACATTTTAGGTAGTTTAGTTGTAATTATGTTTTTAATTGTTTCATAATTATTGCAAGTATTTAAATGATGAGCGGAGCGGTTGCACTGATGTTTCTTACAACTTGAAAAAGCCTTTGCAAAAGCCTGCTGGTGTGTTGTCTTCAATAAGTGTTCTGCGTGGTTCCTTGAGCTGTTTTGTTTTAAGGTGTCCTACCTGTAACTGGCTTGGTTTTACCCACTTGAACTTTATTTGTGCGTTGACATTCCACTGGTACTAAAAGTGATTCTGTGCTGTCTGTGCAAGTTTAGCCATGTCTAAGATAAACTCTGGCAGGATGGTGATTACTTGTTCCTGGAATGATAGATTTTTGACCAGTTAACTGTGAAACTAGAAGGTAGAAAGCCAAACTTGAAACCGTTTCCCTTTCTGAGCTGAATCCCTCAATTCTGGTGATTCTGCCTGGAGCTTTGAGCAGAGACCAACTTGTTTGGTGGAAGAGGTCATTCCTCATAAAGCCATGAATGTGCTTTGGGCAGCATTCTGAAAGCGAGAGCTTTTTGAATTTTGTAACCTCTCCCCCTGGGTGGGGTTCATGTGCAAACCAAGTAACAGGTGGTCCGCAATGCCCTCCCTTTGCAAGTGCCCATTTTCTAATGCTTACTATGAAGGCTGCCATCTACTGGGGGCTTAGTGGGCCTAAAACCCATCCTTTGTCACTATCTGCATTGCTGCCCCTCCTATGATGGGTAGTGGCAGTTTGAATGGCTGGCACTGTGATTCCCTTCAGGATAGACCTGCCCATCAAGCACCCAAACAGCTGGTTGATCATAGGTCACCTGAGCAGCAGTCATGGTTTTTATCCCTGCGAGTGCCTTTAGCATAATTGTATAAGTTTAAAAAGTACACAATTCTAGGAGCCCATGTGGATTCAGTTGGCATGCCTTTTAAATGAGCAATGTCTGAGCTGTTTTAATGTTTTCTTGCATGACCTGTTACAGGTGGAGGAAGAAATACTTTCTAGATTTTACGTGCCATTTTCTCAAGACAGCAGTGCACAATGCCATGTGGGATTTCCTAAATAAGGGTTGACTTGCTTAAGAGTGACTTGCTCAATAAGTACTAAACCATGTGCAGGCCAGAAAACCTTAATTACTGATATCTCCCGTTACTTTTGCTGAGGTTAATTAAGTGGAAAAGTGTCATTAAAGCCTGTTACGGATGATTGCAAATTACTCTGTTCAGTCCCTGCTGGCAGAAATCTCCCTGTAGACAGGCTAGTAATCTTGACTCGAGTGAATCCCTGACTACATTCTCGCTGTCCCAGTGAAATCAAACAAGCTGCCTTATTTTGTGACACTGTTGGTTCTTAAATGTGCAAATAAATGCCTTTTTTTCTAGCATCATTCTGAACAATATAATCTAAAACTGTAATTAGCAAGTCAATAAAGATTGAAGACACTGATTTGTACTGTGCATAGTAAGATTTTGTGTTGTATTACAGCTTTCTTGTTGATTGTGAAAATGTGAGTTATGGTATCGTTCTGATTAGTATTGATGAATTTCCCGATTTAAAAACTGTAATGCAGCATTTATAAGGTGTTAAGTCCTTGTTCGTGTAAGTGTGTAGCCCAGAGTTTTAGAATGTCACCCAATACTGTTAATGCCTCCATGGAATTAACAGTTGGTCATGTGTGGCCTCTGGTTATTGGCCATGCCACTCATGCTAGAACATTCTATGTCAATAACTACATTTGGAAGTACCTTGTTTCTGTCGGACAGCAGCCCAAAATTTATTTTCTTTAAGGTCTAAATGTGTCTGTGTTGCATTTTTCTAGTGGGCCTTAACTTTTTAAATACAGCCACGTTGTGATAAGCTACACAAAGATATACTTCAGCAAACCATGTTAGTGTCCAGACCTCTTATCTGTTCCTGTGTTGAGGGAGTGCTCCTATTTTTCAGGCCTGATTTACCCCTGCAAATGATGTACCTATTTTTGGAGGTATGTCCTGTTTTCAGGCTTGATTTACCCCATCAAACAATCCCTAGTTGTCACATGTGATTTTGAAGATGTCTAGTACACAGAAAACTATACCATATGACTGGCCAACATACTAACTGCAAAAATAATTTGGAGAGCGAGGGCACACATTTCTCTTAAGAGAATGGTGCCACACTGCCATTTTTCAAAAACAAAAATAAATGAACTTGCATGGTAGAATTTTGCAGTTCATTTCATTAAAGTTTTACAGGTTGTGCACTGCCATTTATAAAGTGCTGATGTTTTTCTATCACTTTTGTCATGCTATTTTTTTAAAAAAAAGTGATTTCTCGGTAGTATCCCACATTTCCACTGGAAGTGGGAAGAGTTGTGTAGTATTTGGTATTTAAATTTTATGCTGATTAGATGTCCAGATTTTTAGTTGGTTGTACCTACCTTTCATGAATCTTTGTTCCCATTTGCAACTTGACCGGTATGTTAGTGTCAGAAAATTGAGTTGGGATCTTGAGGCCTTTTTCTAAATCTGAACCAGTTCCAAATAGTATGAAGGTATAACGTTCAAAGGTATTTCTATGAGTATCAGTGTTACTAGCTATTTACTGCTACCATGGAAAATGTGTTTAGGCACTTTGCTCAACCTTGCCTTCACATCAGACAAGTAGTAACATTAATGCCATATTATACACTTGGCGACTTGCTGAATACACAAGCTCAACGGTGTTTGGAGGGAGACGCCTTCTCCTTCCAACACTCAAATACATCCTGCCAGATGTTCTTCGTGTTTCACTGTTGCAGTAATCACATTTGGGTTATCTGCCTGCATGTAGCCCTCAGCCGGCCAGCATACCAGAGTCTTTGGATTTCTTCATCAGATGCTGTCTCTTCTTCCATGACGTCAGGTTGTCAGGAGTATAAAACATGCAGCCAACACCATTACATCCGTCTTTCTTGCCATGCAGTGCCCGAAGCAGAAAGCAGTTCACAAGTGCCGGTCGGCTATCTCCTGAAATTTTCATTTTTGAGTTTGACCCGAAGTCTTCAAAAAAGGATAAGTACCCCTTTGGGGATCCTTTTTCTTGCTCTAACCGATGTCAGTAAAAGTAAACAATTGTCTTACCTGTGGAAAGCAAATACCTTATAGAGATTTTCATTTGTACTGCATCCCTTGTTTAGGCCCAGACCACGACGTCTCTCGCTGTCAGTTTTGTGCCTTGTTCAATGCCCGAACTATTAGTCGTCGGGCTATTTTTGCAGCCAGTTACTTTTGTATTCAATCTGTGTACTCCGAAATGGCTTCATTAAGCCATCTGACTACTGATTTTTCGAAAAAACGTAAGGATAAAGACAGAAACAGATCGCATAGGTCCAAAACTGCTGATGATGTGTCCATCAAGCTAGTCTCCAGTCCGCCGGTACTCAGTGAGGTGTTTTTGCAGCCCCTGATACCTGCTACTTCAGATTCGCAGACCTCTACTGAGACCTATTTGGAGTCCGGTATGCTGCGAGATGCTTCTACTATGGAACCTGTGGATGTCTCCATCTTGGATGGGTCCGGAGCCGCTGTGCAGGCACCGGCTTAAGAGGGTGTTTTCAGGCCTACAGACATTCATATTAAACCGACCCCATTGTTTTCATCCAGGCCAAAAACTCGCACTACACCTAGAAAACGGACCAAACTGCATGCTCAGGCCCATATGCCTCAAAAACAAATGCTTAGAATGGCTGAAGACCTTATTACCTTAATTAAGGGAAGCCAGCCTTCTCCCTCTTAAGAGACCTAGAACTGAATTTCTTTCTGATTTCCTCTGATCAGGAATCTGATATTTCTGCCCCTTACCAGGATTTGCCCTTATCTACTTATGAGGGTTCTGATGCAGAGGATTCCATTCCCTCTGCTTCCCCTCCAGAAGGTCTTTCTTTCGGTGAAACCTTGCATACGCTTGGGGAGCGTTTCTGCTGGGAAAGCCAGGATTACTGTGAGTCCAAAAAGAGACTTGGGGAATTTTTACTCCTGCCTCAACACAGGCCTTTAGCTATCCCTCCTGTAATGGACATTGTAGATGATGCTTTCTTGGAATTTAGTCTTACCCCAGACACTTTGCCTCCAGCTCCCAGAAAACCTGACTGGTATTACAGAGTACCCGACTCTCACAAGTTCCTCTTCAAGAATCCTCTTGCGGATCCAGACACCATTTCCCAAGGACCAAAAGGCATTAAGGCTACTGCTGCCAAAAATCCTACCGCTTCTGATAGAGATTGTAGAGCCTTAGACAGATGAGGTAAGAAGGTATACACTTCTGCTACTTTGGCCATTAGGGCTTTAAATTGCCAATTTCATATGTTAAAGTACCAGCAGCATATTATGGGACTACTTAAACAGAAAATGATGTTGATTATTGACTGTGTGCTGAACACAAAGAATTGCAAGATTTAATGCATTCTGCAGAGCAAGTTGGTATACATACTTTGCAATGAGGTTTTGACACTTTAGAAGCATCTTGCAGGACTGCTGTCACTGGGTCTGTACTTAGAAGGCATGCTTGGCTTAAGAAACAAAACTTGCCAGATCATGTTAAAGCTAAATTACTGGATGCTCCCTTAACCAAGACAATCTTTTTGGCAACAAAGCAGTAGTAGTCCTCAAAAGGATGGAGGGAAAAGCTAAATCTTTGCAAACTGTTAAAGATTTCCTACAAGTACAGCCTCCCAGATTTAATAGGCATTGACCTTCAAAGAACTGGTCCTTTCCAGTCCCTTCCAGGCCTTCAGTCCAAACCCAGGAACAGCAGACCACCTAGGCTACAGTCTCAGGTTATGCACAGACCTAAGCAGTGGGGGGCTCCCACTTTCAAAGCAGGAAATAATAAGCTACACCCTACAGAAAAATGGCACAATGACTTAAACTTAACCCTACCAAGCCCTGCTATAATACCTGCTCCCTTAGGAGGAAAGCTCGCCCTGCATGCAAAAAACTGGGAACTCATTACCCAGGACAAATGGATTTTGAACATGGTCTCCCAAGTATACAGATTCCACTTCCACACACTACCAACCCTAAGTGGTTGGCCAGACCTGCCCCCAAATCAATGGGTGGAGGCCCAACAGTAGGTTCTCTCTCTTCTCAGTATCCGGGCTATTCAGCCTGTCCCAGCAGAACAAACGGGACAAGGTTTTTATTCAAGACTTTTTCTGGTACCCAGAAAAGACAACTCCTGGCGTCCTATCCTGGACCTCTCTATTCTCAACACCTTTCTGGTGGTTCCAAAATTCAAACTGCTAACTCTTCAACAGCTTCTTCCCATGCTAGCCAAGGATACCTGGCTGGCTACTCTAGACTTAAAGGAAGCTTACCTGCACATCCCAATAAGGGAAAATTGCAGGAAATAACTACGCTTCAGGGCAGGCTCCATGCACTATCAGTTCTCTGCACTTCCCTTTGGCTTATCTACTGCGCCCAAGGGTATTCACAAAGTGTCTAGCTCCAGCCATTGCATTTTGCAGGCAGAGAAATATTCAAATTTACCCATACTTGGACAATTGTCTGATTCAGGCAGAAAGTCAGGACTTGTTATTACAACACCTGGTATTCGTAAAGAAACTTCTAACCTCATTTGGGTGCACCATCAATGAAAAGAAATCTCGCCTAGTACCCTGCCAACAGATTGTGTTCAAGCTTGCTCCCAGGAATACAACTTCCCAGATGGCATTCCTCACTCCGGAGAAACAAGTTTATTTAATAACCTACTTCAAACTATTAGCCACAAAACCCCAGCTATCTGCAAGGAAAATGCTGCAAGCCCTGGGGTTCATGGCCTCCTGCATTCTACTAATTCCATATGCAAGACTGCATATGAGGAAACTCCAATGGTATCTAAAAAGCCTATGGTGTCAACATTCTCAGGACCTGGAAACAATGATTTCTATCATTCCTTGTATGATGAGAGAGTTCCTGTGGTTGGCAGAGGCCTGCTACCTCAACAAGGGACTCCTTTCACTTTACCCCCTGCCGCCCAAACCTTAACAGACGCACCCGACCATGCATGGGGGCTCACATGGCAGAGCAGTGCATTCAGGGCAAATGGAACCAGAGACAGATGCACCTGCATATCAATCAAAAAGAAATGTTAGCTGTACAGAAGCCTTCAAAGACCGTATTCTTCCAGGACCACTATTGGTAAAGACAGACAGTTATGTGGCACATAAACAAGCAGGGGGAACCCACTCATACCCTCTCTGCAGACTAGCCATGGCTCTGTGGAACACAGCCTTGAGCTACAAAGTACACCTATAAGCTCTATTCCTGCCAGGCAAACTAAATTCACTGACAGACGACTTGAGCAGAAACCTCATGGACCCACACGAATGGAAACTAGAACCCAAAATATTCAAAATATTCAACCTCTTGAGGAACAAATGGGGGAATCCAGAGGTAGACCTGTTTGCCTCCCCTCAGAACTACCAATTGAACAAATTCTGCACAAGGACTTCCCGCAGTCAAGCTTAGAAAGTGGATTTCCTGTCCTTTACCTGGGAAAGCCTTTCTGTTTATGCCTTTCCCCCTCTGCCTCTCCTCTCTAAGTTTCTACTTGAGATCAAACAGGACAAGCCAAGGACAATACTGATTGCACCAGATTGGCCACGCCAGCACTAGTACCCCTCTTGCGTAGTATGACACTGCTACAACCATGGCACCTGCCTCAGACCCCTTCCCTGCTGTCCCAGCAGGCGGGCCAGATTCTGCACCCTCAGCTTCAAAACCTGAACCTTGCAGCCTGGCTAATTCCTTGAGCTCTCCAATAGCATCCCTCAGTAAGCAGGTGCTGGATGTCATTCTGGAGGCAAGGAGGCCTAGTACTAGAAAATCCTATGCTGAAAAGTGGAAAAGATACTGTTCCTGGAGCCAGGCTCAGGGGATAGGCACAACTGTGCCCAGCTTAACTCATATTCTTCCGTCCTTAACAGAAATGCTTCACAAGGGTCTATCCTTCTAGTCCATTAAAATTCATGCCTCTGCCATTTCAGCACATTATAATACTGAGCCCCCCTCTTCTCTCACCCCTTGCTAAAACAATTTCTTAGAGGGGCTAAAAATTTAAGACCCCCCCCCCCCCCTTGATCAAGCTGCAACAGCAGAGTTGAAATTCCTTTCTTGGAAAACAGTCTTCCTTCTAGCCATCACTTCAGCAAGAAGAGTGTCTAAATTACAGGCCCTCATGGCCGTGGAACCAGTCATCTTCCTTGCAGACAAGGTTTCCCTCAGGACCAATCCTTTCTTTATGCCCAAGGTGGTGTCCAGTGTGGCCCTAAATCATTCCATTCATTTGCCTACTTTTTCCCTAATCCACAAAACAAAGGGAGATGAATACTGCACTCTCTGGATGTGCACAGACAACTTAGATTTTATTTGGACAGGACTAAACCTCTCAGAAAATCTGAACAGCTGCTAATTGGCTTTGCTGCAGGGGCAGAGGGGAAGGCCATTAGAAAGCAAACCATTTCCAAATGGATAGCCCATTGCATTTATTTCTGCTACAAGCACCATGGAAAACCTACCCCACAGGGGGTAAGATCACATTCCACCAGGGCTGCATCTACCTCTGCGGCTTTTCTTAGAGGAGTCCCTACCAGGGACCTCCTAGAAGCTGCTACCTGGAGCTCTGTACATACCTTCACCAAGCATTACCACATGCCTATATTTTCTAAATCCAGAGCTGGATTTGCCACTGCAGTCTTGCAGGGCTTAATAGCTGGCCCTAATGCTCTGTAACTTCCTCCTCCCTTCCTTAGCTTTGGGAATCAACCCAAATGTAATGACTGCAACAGTGAAACACGAAGAACATAGTACAGTTGTGTACACTTACCATAAATGTAGATGTTCGAGTGTATTCACTGTTGCAGTCATGGTTACCTTCCCTCCAACCCCCTGACTTATCTTGTCTCTACCTTTCCTTCTTGTTTGGTATAGTTACTTTTTCCAGTGTATTTGATTTTTGATGGGGGTGTGCCATACCATATAATTGCTTCCTATTGTGGGGGCACCTGACATCTGGGGCAAGAAAAACTGATGTAATAGCGTCTGCTGCATGTTTTATACCCCTGACGTCATGGAAGAAGAGAGAACATCCGATGCATAAATCCGAAGACTGGTATTCAGGTTGGCTGACTGCTACGTGCAGGCAGATAGCCCAGATGTGATGACTGCAGCAATGAATACACTCTAACATCTACATTTATGGTACGTGTACACAACTTTACTTCATCGGTGCTGAGTATACAAAAATTGAAAAAGAAAGAAAATGGAATCTTCAGAACTTTATCAACAGATCAGTTTCATTACTGGATCACAACAGGGACTGCAGCAGTGTGTCGTCATTAAGGGGGAAGGGAGGTGCTGGTTTGCACCTACAGCTGAATAGACAGTTTATGCTACAGTTTGGTGACTTTTTTTAATGCTGTCCGCTCTTGCAGATGGGAAGTAACAAGCCATGCTGTGGTGATTAACAGAATTCATTCATATGCAAACGGAGAGAGTAGGGAAGCTGAGCACACAGAACAGGCATAGCCATGGCCAGGAATCGAACCATAGCCTTTGTCTGTGTGATGGCAGTGCTGCATTCCTGTGCCAGTGAAATGACAAGAGGATCAATTACTTCCATGCAAAGACGGTTTCCACCTTCCCAACCAGTTCTGTTCACTGCTGTGTACAATTCTGACATCATATTGTGATACATTTCACAGCCTTTTTTCAGCCTTGTTCACCACAGACAGAACCCACATAAGTTGCTTCACACACATCAGTTTAATTCTGCAAAACCAGAATAACAACCGATGTGGTTAGCCATTAACCTCCATACACAGCCTCAGCAGTTGGTTAAATTTTCTTTTCTACGAAGTCTTATAAAATAAAATTAATGAATCTCTCTCTAAATAATTGGGTTTAAATTCAAACATATTTGGGATGGCAGGGAATTAAAGGCCCAATATGAGAGGTACATTTGAAATGATGCTTGTTTACGGACATGGAAAGTTGATAGATTTATAAGTTTTGAATGTTGTACAGGTAGTCTACAATTGTAGATCTTAAAAATCACTTCATCTGTATGATGCTTCTAGCTCAGGATATTTAATAGTAATAGGAAAAAATGTTTTTCTGTTTGCGGTCAAGTCTGTAGGGCTCTGTCATAGGAAAGAAGGACATACCTGAGTACTGGTTGAGTGACCATGACAAAAGTATTCATTCCCTCATTTGGTTTACTAAGTCCCACAGGCTTCTACAGCCAAGCGGAGTCAGTGATGCTCAAAAAACCTACAAGTAAAGGCAGCACAGCAGGTAGTCACAGCTCTGCTCAACTGAGCATCATTGTTTGTTTACAATGTCATTTCACGTTGTCTAAAAACTTTGACCTTGATAATTGAAATCCGCATTCCCCAACTTTGTCGTGATGATAAAGTTCATGGTCATTTTACTAAAATAATGACCATAAGGGACTTTTTAAGCCTAGCCATGCATCCCAAATCTCTGACAAGTTCTGATACCCTTGCTAAGTGTAAGCAGGAGTCTGGGAGATGAAACATTTACAGGTTACCTGTCTCCATTAGAGATACGTGCCAAACCAGACCTGGATTTCCTGTTCTCCATCCAATTCTCCAAGTTATACTTGAATTGGGTTAGGGAAGACCTCTGCTTCACATGAATGGGGGAGCTATTCCCAGACACTGGGTAGTCTCTGGGATACATACTTGTCTCTCCAGCAAGTCCTGTTTATATCCTAGGCAAGGTTTAAGTCTTTAGAATGGGTAATTCTAGAGTGGTTTGTTTTGTGGATATTCATAAGGTCCATCGGCGTGGGGTCTGACAATGCCTTGTATGCCAGCCATTTATTCCCCCTCAACAGCCTGTAGGACACAAAATACAGGGATAGGGTATTGAGGCAGTCTGCATATAACAATTTTACTTATGCCCTGTATTCTTTCAGTGAGGAACCTCTGTGGACATTCCATTTGTGGTTAGATAAATGCCAAAGGGGGACATTGTACTCTGATAGGTCTGAATGCAGAATACAGTGGAAAAATGACTTCCTTAGACGTAGATGCCATACCTTTGTTTATAAGTTGCGCAACATAGAATGATTTCCTCACTACTATAGACACGTGATGGTCTAAGGCTAGATTACTGTTTGTGTGTCCCTAAGTCCTTGACTACTCATCTCTAAGCAGTGTGTTGTCAATATGATGGTCATCAGGGGTGGATAATTTCCCGAAGGATACTATTATGCATTTCTTTTTAGTCCATGACTCTGACACCAGTTGATGTTCTTTGTGTTTCACTGTTGCAGTCATTACATTTGGGTAATGTGCTGGCAGGTTGCCCTCAGTCAGCCTGAATTCCAAAGTCTTGGGTCCTGCGTTGGTTGCTGTCTTCTTTTCCATTACGTCAGGTCATCAGGGGTATAAAACATGCAGCCGACGCCATTTTCTTTAGTCTTTCTTGCCGCGCGGTGCCCGATGCAGAAGCATTTCGCAAGTGCCAGTTGGCTGACTGCTGAAGTATTCGAGTTTGAGTTTCAGAACTGAAGTCTTCACTAAAGCTAAGTACCCCGTTGGGGAAACTTTTTTTTTTCTTGCTTTTTACCGATGTCAGAAAAAGTTAATTGCATTACTTGTGGAAAGCAAATACCTTACAAGGATTTTCATTTATACTGTATTCCTTGCCTAGGCCCTGATCACAGCGTGCCTGGCTGTCGATTTTTGTGCTAGATTTAACCAACGCACTATTAAGCGTCTGTATATTTTTGCATCAAACTATTTTGGAAACAGATTTAACTACCCAGAAATGTCGTTGGATAGTAATCCGACTACCGGAGTACATAAAAAAAACACAAAGAAAAGGACAGAGAAAGGCAGTAGAGATCCAAAACCGATGGCAAAGCTTCTCCTAAGCCAGTCGTCTGTTTGTCGGTACTCAGTGAGGCACTTTTGCAGCCCCTGATAACCCGCTACCTTCGAGTCGCAGGCCTCTACCGATACCCATGTGGAGTCCGGCATGCCACAAGATACTCAAGGTATTGGACCGACGGATATATCTCCCTTGGATGGGTCTGGAGCCGCTGAGCAGGCACCGGCTTCTGAGGGTGTATTCAAACGTCAGCATTTGTATATCAAACCAATGAAACCTGCAAAACCAAAGACAAAAGCAACTTCTAAAACTAAAAAATCGATGTATGAGCCACGTGCACAGGCTTCTATGCCTAAAAAACAGATTATCAAAATGGCTGAAGTCCTTATTACCTTGATCAGGGGTACCCATCCCCCTCCTGATATGAGGCCTAGGCAAGACACTTATTATGAATCTTCAGATCAGGTTTCTATTTCTTCCGATTCCTTGATCAAGAATTATCTATACCTCCCTATGACGATTCTGATGCTGTGGAGTCTATTCCATCTGCATCTCCTCCTGAGGATTATTCATTTGGAGAAACCTTGCATTTTCACTGGGAGAGTCAAGACTTCTCAGAGTCAAAAAAGAGGCTCAGGGATTCCCTTCTTCTCCCTCAGTATAGGCCTTTAGCCATTCCCCCTGTTTTAGACATTGTGGATGATGTGTTTTCGGAGTCCAGCTTGACCTCCGGCTCCCAGTAACATTCCCCCTGTTGTAGACATTGTGGATGATGTGTTTTCGGAGTCAAGCTTGCCCCCTGACTCCTTACCTCCGGCTCCCAGTAAGCCTGACCGATATTACAGGGTCCCTGACTCACATAAATTTTTATTTAGAAACCCTGCTGCTGATCGTGAAACTATTTCACAGGGTCCAAAGGGAGTTAAGGCCTCAACAGCAAAAGAAATCCTACCCCCTCTGACAGAGATCCAAGGGCACTGGACAGATGGAGAAAAAAGGTTTATACATCTGCAACCTTGGCAATTGCGGCCTTAAAATGTCAATTTCATATGCTTAAGTACCAACAACATGTTATGGAATTGCTGAAACAGAAAATGATGATTTCCGAATGTGCAGAAAATAAAGAATTGCAGGAATTAATGCATGCAGCTTAAAAAGTTGGAAAGCATACTTTGAAATGTGGTTTTGATTTCTTAGAGGCCTCCTGCAGGGCTGCTGTTACTGGGTCTGTGATTAGGATGCATACCTGGTTAAAGGAACAGTATTTGCCTGATCATGTTAAGGCAAAATTGCTAGATGCACCTTTACAGCATGATACTCTGGTATTAAGGCAGAAGAGGTTGTAAAGAAAATGGAAGACAAAACTAAGTCTATGCAAACTGTTAAAGACTTCTTACGACTGCAGCCACCAAGATTCAGTAGACACTGGCCTACAAAAAAATGGTCCTTTCCAGTCTCGGAGCTCAAAGGGGCAAATCCAGATGCCCTAAGGGTTCCAGATACCAGGTGCAAGAGTCATACAGGTCAAAGCAATGGGGCGCTTCCACCTCCTAATCTGGAGGAGATAAAGCGCAAACCTACAGAAAGCAATTCCAATGACTTCCTTCTGCCTGTGGAACAGAATCCCGGTACATGTGAGGCAGAGCACCTCGCTGGCTTTGTTCAAGAGAAATCTTGACCAATGGATGGGAGATCGCAGATATACCCCAGGGATTATCTCAGTGTCACTGCTTGACAGAGGCACAGCAAAATAATGGGCATAGTATCCTCCAAACTAAAGGGGTGGCGAAAGCCACAAAACTCTGGGCTAGGCTTATAAATGCCCTTGGGCAGATAGCCTAGTATGAACCTACACCAAGCACTTATCTTTTGGCAGCACCCATAGGGGGAAAACTAGCAGTTTTGGCTCAAAATTGGGAGTTAATAACCCACGACAAGTGGGTTCTAAACATCGTATCACAGGGATACAGATTTCATTTCCACACACTGCCAATGACAAATGGTTGGCCAGATCTGCCAAAAAATCAATGGGCAGAGGCAAAGAAACCGGTTACGTCCCTCATGGATGTGGGGGCCATTCAGCCAGTACCAGAACAGGAAAAAGGACAAGGTTTTTACTCAAGACTGTTCTTGGTACCCAGAAAGGACAAGGCCTGGCGGCCAATACTGGATTTATCGATTTTTTTTTTTTTTTTTTTTTTGAACACATACCTGGACATTCCAAAATTCAAAATGCTGACTTTGCAGCAGCTTCTGCCCATACTGGGCAAGAATGCTTGGCTGGTGACTTTAGACCTAAAAGAGGCATACCTGCATGTCCCAATAAGACAGTCGTGCAGAAGATACCTCCGATTCAAGACTGGCTTAATGCATTACCAGTTCTCTGCACTGCCCTTTGGCTTATCTACTGTGCCCAGGGTCTTTACAAAGTGCCTGGCGCCAGTAATTGCATTTTGCAGACAAAATAGTATACAAATATATCCTTATTTGGACGACTGTCTCATTCAAGCAGAGAACAAGGACACTTCTTCGACACCTGGTGTTTGTGAAAAGGCTTCTAACTTGCCTAGGGTACACAATAAACAAAAAGTCACAACTGGTACCCTCTCAAAAGATAACATTCCTGGGTGCAAGCTTGAATACAACTGCCCAGATGGCTTACCTCACGCCAAACAAACAAAGGCAACTGACTACTTACCTCAAACAGATGGCAACCAAAACCCAGTTATCTGCAAGACAAGTTATGCAGGCTCTGGGCTTCATGGCATCCTGCATCCTACTGATTCCATATGCAAGACTGCATATGAGGAAACTTCAGTGGTACCTAAAGAGTGTATGGAGTCAACATTCTCACTCTGGAAGCAATGATTCCTATCATTCCCTGCCTACAACAGGAGTTTCTATGGTGGGCAAAGGCATGTCCCCTAAACATGGGACAGGCCTTCACTCTCCCCCCTGCCAGTCAAACCTTAACAACAGACTCATCGAATTATGCTTGGGGGGTCCACATGGCAGGAAGATGCATTCGGGGTATATGGACCCCAAAACAAATGCATCTACATATCAACCAGAAAGGTAGGGCATTTTGAACAGCTAGCATAACAGCCTTCAAGGACTTACTTCATCCAGGGCAACTACTGATAAAGACGAACAACACCACAGTCATGTGGTATATAAACAAGCAAGGGGGCACACACTCAATACCCCATTTGCAGATTAGCCATGGCACTGTGGGACACAGCTTTGACCTACCAAATACATCTTCAAGCTCAGTTCCTGCCAGGAAAACAAAATACACTGGCAGACGATTTAAGCAGAAACCTTATGGATCCTCAAGAGTGGAAACTAAATCCACAATTCTTCAGCATGATAACAGAGAAATGGAGCCCAGACGTAGATCTATTTGCCTCTCCTCAAAATTATCAATTGAAAAGATTCTGCACAAGGACTTATCACAGACCAGCATGGAAAGTGGACGCCCTATCCTTCATTTGAAAAAACCTATCAGTTTATGCCTTTCCTCCTCTGCCTCTTCTCCCCAAGGTCCTCCTAAAAGTCAGGCAAGAGAAACCAAAGATGATACTGATTGCCCTGGACTGGCCCCGCCAGTACTGGTACCCAATCCTAAGGAACTTGTCTCAGTACCCAGCTTGGACCTTACCTCAAAGACCTCAAGTACCCAGCTTGGACCTTACCTCAAAGACCTCAACTACTGTCCCAGCAAAACCTATCTGATCCTGCACAATCAACTACAGACACTGAACCCGGCAGCATGGCTGATCATGTAGTTAAAAAAACACCTATCAGTAAAGCTGTGATGGATGTCATTTTGGAAGCCGGAAGGCTGAGTACTAGAAAATCTTATGCTGATAAATGGAAGAGATTCTGTGCTTGGAATCGAGCACAAGGAACTGATGCAGCAGAAACAAATATTCCTCAGATATTACAATACTTAGCTGAGATGCTTGACAAAGGCCTATCTTTCTCATCAATTAAAATCCATGCTTCTGCCATTTTGGCTCATAGGTTCATCGGTTCATACTAGGCTATCTGCCTTAGGGCATTTATAAGCCTAGCCAGAGTGTGTTTGGCTTTCGCCACCCATTTTAAATTAATTTTGCTATGCCCTTTTTTGAGGTTAGTATACTGTGCCTCTGTCTAACAGTGACACAAGTGATACCCGGGGTAAACCTACGATCTCCCATCCACTCAAGATTCCTCTTGAAGAGAGTCAATGAGGGACTCTGCCTAACCTGGACTGGGATTTTATTCCAGAGTGAAGGGAGCCTCTGGGTTATGAATCTGTCCCTCCAGCATGTCCTATTTATTTCAGTGCTGAGGTTCAAGTCTCTCGAGCGCGCAGCTTGATGGGATTTGGATTATCTGAGGTGCACCATGTCCATTAATTCCGGGTTGGACATGGCTTTATACGTCAGGCACAGATCGCCTCTGAGCAGGCGGTATGCCACTGAGTAGAGCTGGAGTTTCTTTAACCGGGCAGCATATGGCATCTGTTTGAGCCCTTTGATCCTCTTGGTGAGGTACTTCTGGGGTCTTTCCAGTTGCTGCAGGTGTCTGCTAAGGTGCATCCCAAAAGGGGCGTTGTACTCAATTATGGGCCTGATGAGGGATGAGTAAAGATGCACAATGACCTCCCCTGATCTAGATGTGAATCCCTTCATGATTAGGTGGGCTATATAAAATGTTTTTCTAACCACTTTGGCCACGTGGTTGTCAAATGAGAGATTGCTATCAACTTGGGTCTCCAGGTCCCTAATTACTCCTGTACTTGATTACCACTTGTGTGGTAATTTGTGGGCACTTTGTTTTTGCCAAAGGGGATGACTATACACTTTTTGGTGTTTTAGCTTGAGGCCATGGCTCTGGCACCAGTTGTCTGTTTCTATGAGGCCTTTTTGGAGGATGCTTGTGTTGGCTGGAGTGTTGATTATGGCGCCCAGTTTGCAGTCATCTGCAAACTTGTTTAGCCACAGTCCTTCTGTGTTGGCCTGTACCATATATACCGAACAAGAGAGGTCCCAGAACAGAGCCTTGTGTGACGCCACTTGTAACTGGTTTGGAGTCTGACATGGCTCCAGCAATTCTAACTATGTGGGTTCTGTCCTTGAGCCAGTTTGCAACCCCTCTAGTGACATAGGGGTTTATATTTAAGCTGGTGAGCTTATCTATAATGCCAGAGTGGGGTATTGTATCAAAGGCTTTTGCGAGGTCCAGGTAGGCTGTGTGGACCACCTTCCCCTCGTCAATGGCCTTGGTGACTGTTTCAAAGAAATCAACCAGGTTTAAGAGGCAGGATCTGCCCTTAACAAAGCTGAACTGGGTAGGATCCAGTGTCTGTAGGTCCCCAATATCTTTATTTATGAGGTCCATGATGATCCTTTCCATAGCTTTGCAGACCAAGCTAGTCAGGCTTATGGGGCGATAGTTTCCAGGATCCGCTGAGGCACCACCTTTGTGGAGAGGGACCACTGTTGCTGTACGCCACTCTTTGGGTACATATCCTGTAGTAAGGCTGAGATTGAACAGTAGTTTTATGTTTGGGTTTAGCTCTTCTTGGAGTTCATGTAGGAAGCAGCCCGGGACACCGTCTGGTCCCATTGATGCTGTGTTTTTTGCTTTGGAGAGGGCGGCTCTTACCTGATCATCTGAGATGTCAGGGGGCAGCACTCTGCTGGGATAGATATTTGCCCTTTTGGTGGGGGGGGAGTTTGCGCTGAACCTGTCCGCTAGGATGTTGGCAATGTCTGTGGGTTTGGTGTATTTTTTTGTCATTTTGGGCTAATTCTGAGTATATCTGGGAATTCCCACCCAGGTTCTTAACATAACTAAAGAAAGCCTTGTGATTATCCTTAGTGTCCTGTGCAATTTTTCTCTCGAAGCTGGCCTTAGACGATTTTATGAGTGCCCGTAGTTTTTTGCTAATACTGATCAGAGATGCCTTCCCTTTTTGGGATTTTGCTCTATCATGTAGTAGCTTCCTCCTTCTGTTGTATAGTTTGTTTATGGCTGGGGTCCACCAGACAGGACGTCTGCCTTTGGAGGATTGGGTCTTGGTTTTATTTGGGATCACATGATCCATGCATTCCTGAAGGTGTTCATACAATGCGTTTATAAAGGATTCTGCGGTCTGGTCCGTATTTTCCACAGGCCTGGGGGCTTTGAAGGATTCCACCTCGGTTTTGAGGAGTGTGAAATTTGCATTGGAGAAGTTTTTCACTGTGGTTTTCAGGGCAGGGGGTGGGGTAGGGATGTGAATATCCAGTGATATTAGTTTATGGTCTGATCTTACCAGTGAGGGATACACTTCTGGTCTGGAGCATAGAGTCCCCATGTTGGTGATGATCAGGTCCAGTATGTTTTCCCCTCTTGTGGGAGTGGTAACAAGTTGTTCCATAGCATTTGAGTTTATAAATTCTAGGAACCTTTGGGCTAGGGTGTTGGAGCTAGAGTAATGCTCCCAGTCTATGTTTGGGTAGTTGAAGTCGCCCAATATAATGGTGTTTGGAGAGACCTTCATATTTTCCAGCCTTCTCAGGAAGGCCGAGTGGAGTTCCTGGGTTTGGGAGGGTGGTCTGTAGCAGGCTATAAACTGGAAGGCAGTTTTACCCACTGTTAGTTGCACATGGATAGTCTCTGATGCTTCGTGCTGTGCCACCAACCTGGAGGTGTGGGTATCTTTGACGAATATTGATACTCCCCTCCTTTTGTGGTTCAGTCCAAGTTTTGGGGCCGAAAAGCATGGTATGAGGTATAACCTGGTAGTGCTGGGGTGCTCTCGGGAGCCTTGAACCAGGTTTCTGTTACTGCACAGATATCGATGTTCTCCATGCTAAGGAGAGTTTCGAGTGCGTGCATCTTGAGGTTTAGACTTCTGGCCTTGAGTAGAATTACTCTTAGTTTCTAATCCCTTGACCATCTTCTTATCCCTCATTACGATACAGAGCCACCAATCTTTTCTCATCCTTTACTAAAGCAGTATCTTAGAGGAGACCAAATTTAAGGCCTCCTAGAAGATCACCATTACCTGCATGGGACCTCTATTATGTGTTGGAAAAGCTCACCCTGCATCCATTTGAACCAGCTGCTACCACTGATATAAAGTTCTTATGGAAAACCACTCTGCTACTAGCAATTACTTCAGCAAGAAAAGTCTGAGCTACAGACCCTCATGGCTGTAGAATCTTTTATCATATTTTACCCAGACAGGGTGTCTCTGAGGACAAATCCTACTTTTATGCCTAAAGTGGTTTCCGGTGTGGCTCTTAACCAAACAATTAATCTGCCAACCTTTTATCCTAATCCAGAGAACAAGGGGGAGAGAATTCTGCATTCCTTGGACGTACACAGACAGCTAAGGTTCTACTTGAGCAGGACTAAAGCTCTAAGAAAAACTGAGCAATTACTAGTGACATATGCTGCAGGATCAGAAGGAAAGGCTATTTCAAAGCAGACAATTTCAAAGTGGATAAGCCACTGCATCCGTTTCTGCTACTTACACCATGGTAAACCGGTGCCCAAGGGCATTGGGTCTCATTCCACTAGAGCTGCAGCTACTTCAGCAGCCTTTCTCAGAGGAGTACCAACCAAAGACATTCTAGAGGCTGCTACTTGGAGTTCTGTTCACACCTTTACAAAGCATTATCATTTGCCTCTCTACTCTAAATCCAGGGCAGGCTTTGCCACTGCAGTGCTGCAGGGCCTTATAGCCGCACCTAATGCTGTTTAGCTCCAGCCTCCCAACCATAGCTTTGGGATTCTACCCAAATGTAATGACTGCAACAGTGAAACACGAAGAACATAGTACAGTTGTGTACACTTACCATAAATGTAGATGTTCGAGTGTATATACTGTTGCAGTCCAGGTTACCCCCCCGCCATGTATTTGCTTGTAGATGAAGGTAAAGTTTATATTGATGCATGTATGTATATATATGTATATATATGTATGTATATGTGTGTATATGTGTATATATATATATATGTCCTTCAAGGATGCATCTGCAGTCCTAACAAATGGGTTGCCCTGTCGTCAGGCAGCCCTTCGGTCGGCCGGATTCCAAAGTCTGGGTCTGGCCTCGGCTGGTGTCGCACTTCACCCGACATCATCTCTGCTGGTCTTCGGGTATAAAGGCATCAGCCGACGCCATTTTCCTCAGTCTTTCTTGCCGCGTGGCTCAAGCAGAAGCTGTTCGCAAGTGCCGGTCGGTCAGATCCAGAGATTACTACTGAATACTACTTCAAGACTTCTAAAGCTAAGTACTCCGTTGGGGACTCTTTCTTGCCTCAGCCGATGTCAGAAAAAGTGAATAACTGTTTAACTTGTGGGAAACAAATACCTCATAAAGATTTCCACTCTTACTGCTTACCTTGTTTAGGCCCAGACCACGACGTAGCAGTCTGTTTAGCCTGTGCTTTTTCAACCGACTTAACGCTTAGGCGTCGGTCGGAGTTTGCTGAACAGTTTTTCGGCTTAGATTTTGCATACATTATGCCGTCGGATCCTCCGACTTCTCAAATTGTTAAACGCAAAGAAAAAGACCGACACTCGCGGTCCGTGGTTTCTGCCGTAACCACGCTTAAGCAAACCGCAAGTGTCTCGGTTTCGGCCGAAACCGAGCAAACGGGTCAATCTTCAGCCGAATCCATGACTACTACCGAGGCTCCTGCTACCCTAGTTGAATCGGCCTCTGAAGTTTTGCCTACTAATGTGGTTCCTATTGAATTATCAGACACCATCCCTTTGGATGTTTCTACCCCAGCACGTGGTGCTGCTAGGCCGCCTGCAGCCATGTCTATAAAGGCCTTTGCCAGGGCTAAAGCAGCCAAAACTTCTAAGTCTGTGCCTGTTAAGCCCCCCTCTCACAGGCCCAGTTCCAGTTCCAGTTCCCAAATGCTTACTCTGGCAGAGGATCTCATCTCTTTAATAAGGGGATCCCAATCTCACCCAGACAGGGCCTCTCAACCTCCAGAAAAGAGACCTAGAGCAGAGCCCCCTGAGCCAGTGTCCTCAGATGACTCTTCTGATGATACAGACAATACAGACCATCCAGAGGCTCCTTTTTCTACTGATGAAGATTCCGATGCTGAAGAATCGATTTCCTTCTGCCTCTCCACCAGAGGAATTTTCCTTTGGGGAAACCTTACATGCCATGAGAGAGCAATTCCAATGGCAGGGACAAGATTTCTCAGATTCAAGAAAAAGGCTTAGGACATTTTTACACTTACCGCAACATAGGCCCTTAGCTATACCTCCAGTTCTTCCTGTTGTGGATGATGCATTCAATGATGTTTGCACTGCTCCTGATACTTTACCTCCAGCCCCTGCCAAGCCCGATAGGTTTTACAGGGTGCCGGACACTCATCACCACTTAGTCTCAGGATCTGCAAGGGGAGCCTTGTATATCTCCCAGGGGCCTAAGGCAGTTGCTTCGACCTCAGCGAAAAACCCTCTCCCTTCTGAAAGGGAATCCAGGTCCTTAGATGGGGTAAAAAAGTATACACCTCTGCTACTCTCTCAGCTAGAGCTTTGAACTGTCAGTTTCATATGATCCAATACCAAGAGTTTATGCTTGATCAGTTAACTAAGAAACTGTCCTCTGATGATTCCTTAGATAAGAAATATGTTTTAGAAATGGTGAATAACATTCAGCAGGTTAGTAACCATTCTTTAAAATGTGGCTATGATGCACTGGAGGCTTCATTTAGATCAGCCATGACTGGCACAGTTATAAGAAGGCATGCATGGTTGAAAGAACAGGTCTTGCCGGATCATGTTAAAGCAAAGCTATTAGATGCTCCTATGGATAAGATCAGTCTATTTGGTTCTCCTGCCCAGCAAGTAATGAAGAAAATGGAAGAGAAGGCAAAATCTGTACTAACAGTTAAAGATTTCTTACAGGTTCAGCCCCCAAGGTTTAGCAGGAACTGGCCTTCCAAAAATTGGTCCTTTCCAGACTCCTCTAAATCTCAGAGAGGCAGGAATAGACGTTCCAGAGGCAGAAATCAATCCAGAGGAGGTGCCTACAGAGGACGCCAGTGGCAAGGCAATAACCAACGAGGCACAGACACAACCACTGCCACTGCAACAGGACAATCACAGTGACTTGGCTCTGACACCGCCTACCAGGGAACAAATAGCAGCACCCTTAGGCGGAAAGTTAGCCTTATTTTCAAAAAATTGGCATTATATCACAAGAGACAAGTGGATTTTGCAAACTATAGACCAAGGCTACAGGTTTAATTTCCACACCTTACCAGTAAAAAGAGGAATGCCAAACCTACCACCAAATCAAAAGACAGAAGCCCTAAAACAAATAGCTCAATTAACAAAGATGAGAGCTGTGGAAAGGGTACCATCTATGGAACAAGGCAAGGGATTTTACTCCAGACTATTCCTGGTACCAAGAAAAGAGAAAAGTTGGAGACCTATTCTCGACCTGTCCGCTTTAAACACATTCATCATTGTTCCAAAATTCAAAATGCTGACCCTACAGCAACTTCTTCTCATGCTGGGCAAGGAGTGTTGGCTGGTAACTCTAGATCTCAAGGAGGCATACCTGCACGTCCCCATACGACCAAATTGCAGAAGATACCTCAGATTTCTTGCAGGATCAGAGCATTATCAATTCTCAGCATTGCCCTTTGGCTTATCTACTGCGCCCAGAGTATTCACGAAATGCCTGGCATCCGTAATCGCTCATTGCAGGCTACAGGGAATCCAAATTTATCCATACCTGGACGACTGCCTGATACAAGCGGACAACAAAAGCAAGCTGACACAAGACTTACAAAGAGTCATTTGCTTACTACAAGCCCTGGGATACACAGTCATTTTAAAAAAGTCAAGACTGATACCATCCCAAACAAGAACATTCTTGGGTGCAGAATTGGACACAGTAAAACAGATGGCATTCCTAACTGCAGAAAAACAAGAACAACTCCCTCTTTACTTCTTGGCATTAACAAAGCAGAACAAACTAACAGCAAGGAAAGTACTGCAGGCCTTGGGCTTCATGGCATCATGCATAATCCTGGTGCCCCATGCCAGACTGCATATGAGAAAGCTACAGTGGTACCTAAAGAATTTATGGTCTCAACACAGGCACAGCTTAGAAACCGAAATACCACTAATCCCATGCCTGAAACAAGAGTTCCTATGGTGGGCTCAAGCATGCCAGTCAAACCCAGGTTTGCCCTTCCACAACATTCAAGCAAGCCAAACCATCACAACGGACGCCTCAGACCTAGGTTGGGGGGCCCACATGCTGGACAAATGCATTCAAGGATTATGGGCTCCAGATCAGCTACACCTGCACATAAATCAAAAAGAAATGCTGGCAGTAAAACTAGCAATCCAGAATTTCAGACCATTTCTCAAAGAAGGCCAATTAATGATAAGGACAGACAACATTTCTCAAAGAAGGCCAATTAATGATAAGGACAGACAACACCACAGTCATGTGGTACATCAGCAAACAGGGAGGCACTCATTCATACCCCCTATGCCAAATGGCTCTGGACCTATGGAATATGGCTCTGAGCTACAACATTCAGTTACAGGCAATATTTGTACCGGGAAAAGAAAACATCCTAGCAGACATGTTAAGCAGAACTACCTCGGATGCTCACGAATGGATGCTACACCCGGACATCTTCAAGGCCATCACAAAGAAATGGGGAATGCCACAAATAGACCTATTCGCATCCCCACTCAATCACCAGCTCAAGAAATTCTGCACAAGGACATACCACCCACTTGCTTGGAAGGTGGACTCTATCCTTCAGTTGGAAAGGCCTGACAGCATGTACATTTCCACCTCTTCCTTTGATGCACAAAGTACTACTGAAAATCAGAGGAACGTCCAAGGATAATTCTGATAGCTCCAAATTGGCCAAGACAACATTGGTATCCATTGCTGAGGAGCATGTCTCGGGACGTGGACACTACCCCTGATTCCTTTGATGTTAACTCAGAGCGACTACAACATCATGCATCCAAACCTGAAAACTCTGCAACTGACTGCCTGGAACATTACATAAGAGCAACTAACCCAGATTTATCCCAAAGGGTTAAAGACATTATCCTTGAGGCCCGCAGACCTTCAACAAGAAGGAACTATGCAGGAAAATGGAAAAGGTTTGTCATTTGGAGTACTGAAAGAGGAAAAGATGTGTCAAAGATAGATATTGCCAACATCCTGGAGTATTTGGCAGAGCTTCTCCGTACAGGCCTGTCCTATTCCTCCATCAAGATACATGCATCAGCTATTTCTGCAGAATACAGCTTCGATCCCCCTGACTTCTCACATCCTCTACTCAGGCAGTTCCTCAGAGGAATCAAGAATGTAAAACCTCCTAGGAAACCACCATTACCAGCATGGGACTTGAACTTTGTGCTAGAAAAATTGACACTCCCTCCATTCAAACCAGCAGCAACAGCAGATCTTCAACACCTATCCTGGAAAACTGCTTTCCTACTGGCAATTACTTCAGCAAGAAGGGTTTGAACTACAGGCCTTAATGGCAGTACAACCCTTCCTAATCTTCCATCAAGATAGAGTGTCCATGAGAACTAATCCTACATTTATGCCTAAGGTGGTATCCAGAGTGTCTGTAAACCAGGCAATCCACCTACCTACCTTCTTTCCCAATCCACAGAACAGGGGGGAAAGACTGCTGCATACCTTGGATGTACATAGACAAGTTGCGCTACTACCTGGACAGAACCAAGGGCAATAGAAAAACTGACCAGCTTCTAGTAGCTTATGCAACAGGAAGGGAAGGAAAAGCAATTTCCAAACAGACAATCTCCAAGTGGATAGGAAATTGCATAAGATTCTGTTACTCCTACCATGGAAAGCAAATTCCACAGAACATAAGGCCTCATTCTACAAGGGCTACAGCCACTACCACAGCTTTCTTACGAGGAGTGGCTACCAAGGACATTATTGAGGCGGCTACTTGGACCTCCGTGCATACATTTGCCAAGCATTATAACTTACCTCTATACTCTAGATCCCGAGCAGGGTTTGCCACTGCTGTTTTGCAAGGGATCCTAACTACACCATAATTCTTCTTCCTCCTCCCCTAGTTTGGCTATGGTATTCTACCCATTTGTTAGGACTGCAGATGCATCCTTGAAGGACATAGTACAGTTTTGTACCTACCATAAATGTAGATGTCCGAACAGGATAGCATCTGCAGTCAGGATTACCCACCCTCCTTCCCCTCTGTGGTACTCCTAGGGTATTTACCCTCCTAATAGCTAGCTGGGGGGGGGATCTCTTATGGTGTATTTGTTTGTATATATGCACATACATGCTTTATTTTTTGTGTTTGCCTACTACTTTTTGGAAACATTGGCATTTACCCAAAATTTAGCTTTCCAAGAGGGCAACTGGCATCTGGGGCAAGAAACACTGAGGAAAATGGCGTCGGCTGATGCCTTTATACCCGAAGACCTGCAGAGATGACGTCGGGTGAAGTGCGACACCAGCCGAGGCCAGACCCAGACTTTGGAATCCGGCCGACCGAAGGGCTGCCTGACGACAGGACAACCCATTTGTTAGGACTGCAGATGCTATCCTGTTCGGACATCTACATTTATGGTAGGTACAAAACTGTACTATATATATATATATATATATATATATATATATATATATATATATATACATTTTTGCTACCTTTTTGGCGTCTTCTGCATATTTTATACCCCTGATGATCTGACGTCATGGAAGAGGAGACAGAAACCGAAGCAGGACCCAAGACTTTGGAATTCAGGCCAACTGAGGGCAACCTGTCAGCAGATTACCCAAATGTAATGACTGCAACAGTGAATACACTCTTAACATCTACATTTATGGTAAGTGTACACAACTGTGCTTTCTTCATGTTTCACTGTTGTTATCACATTTGGGTTATCTGCTTGCAGTAGCCCTCAGTCGGCCTGATTAAAAGTCTTGGGTCCTGCGTCGGTTGCTGTCCCTTTTTCTGTGATGCCAGGGGTATAAAACATGCAGCCGACGCCATTACATCAGACTTTCTTGCTGTGCGGTGCCAGAAGCAGTTTGCAAGTGCCAGTTGGCCAACTCCTGAAATTTTTGTTTTCGAGTTTCAGAACCAAAGTCTTCAACTAAAAGTCAAGTACCCTGTTGGGAAAACTTTTTTTTGCTCTAAACCGATGTCAGTAAAAGTAAATAATTGCATTACTTGTGGAAAGCAAATACCTCATAAAAATTTTCATTCATACTGTATTCCTTGCCTAGACCCTGACCACGAGGCACCTCGCTGTCAGTTTTGTGCTTTATTTAAATCACGAACTATCAGTCATCTGTATATTTTCACTGCTAAATATTTTGGTGCTCGGTTCAATTATCCTGATAGGTCTTCAGTAAGCCATCCGACTACCTACATTCTGAAAAAAACGCAAAGATAAAGACAGAGACAGGCCGCCTGGGTCCGAAGCTGCCGACGATGCTTCTCCCCAGCCAGTCACCAGTTCGCCGGTACTCGGTGAGCCACTTTCGCAGCCCCTGATACCCGCTACTTCAGATTCGCAGGCCTCTACTGAGACCCATTCGGAGTCCGGTATGCCGTGAGATGCTTCAACTGTGGAACCTGCGGATGTCTCTTACCCTGGATGGGTCCGGAGCCTCTGTGCAGGCACCAGCTTTTGAGCATGTATTCAGGCCTACGGACTTGCATATTAAACCGCCTCCTTCATTTAGGCCTAAATCTCGAACCATGCCTAAGAAACCGATACCCCGGCCGCATGCTCAGGCCTCTATGCCTAAAAAACCAATAAGAATGGTGAAGATCTTATAACTTTAATCAGGGGAAGCCAACCTCCCCCTTCTAAGAGACCTAGGACTGAAGTTGTTTATGAATCTTCTGGTCAGGATTCTGTTTTTTTCTGATTCTTTTGATGATCTGGATTTGCCCTTACCTACTTATGAGTATTCTGATGCAGAGGACTCTATTCCCCCCTCTGCTTCCCCTCTAGAGGATTTTTCTTTTGGTGAAACCTTACATACTCTAAGGGAGCATTTCCACTGGGAAAGCCAGGATTTTTCTGATTCAAAAAAGAGGCTTAGGGATTTCTTACTCCTACCTCAGCATAGGCCTTTAGCTATACCTCCTGTACTAGACATTGTTGATGATGCTTTTTCGGAATCTAGTTTGGCCACTGACTCTCTACCTTCTGTTCCCAGAAAACCTGACTGATATTACAGGGTTCCTGATTTCTCACAAGTTCCTTTTTAAAAATCCTATTGTGGATCCTGAGACCATTTCACAGGGACCAAAGGGGCATTAAGGCTTCTACTGCTAAAAATCCTACCCCCTCTGATAGAGACTCCAGGGCGCTGGATAGATGAGGTAAGAAGGTTTACACGTCTGCAACCTTGGCCATTAGGGCTTTAAACTGCCAGTTTCATATGTTAAAGTATCAACAACATGTTATTGGGTTACATAAACAGAAAATTATGTCGATTCCTGACTGTGCTCAAAATTTAAAGAATTACAGGATTTAATGCATTCTGCCAAACAGGTTGGTAAACATTTTGCAATGTGAATTTGATTCATTAGAGGCTTCTTGCAGGGCTGCTGCTACTGGGTCTGTGCTCAGAAGGCATTCTTGGCTTAAGGAGCAATGTTTGCCTGATCATGTTAAAGCTAAACTGTTGGATGCTCTCTTAAATCAGGACCGCCTGTTTGGCAACAAAGTTGAGGAAGTTCTTAAAAAGATGGAAGATGAAGCTAAATCTATGCAAACTGTTAAAAGATTTCTTGCAAATTCAGCCTCCTAGATTTTAGTAGGCATTGGCCATCTAAGAATTGGTCCTTTCCAGCCCCTTCCAGGTCTTCTCAAGCCAAACCCAGACACAGCAGAAACCCCAGATTTCAGTCCCAGGGGGGACACAAGACTAAGCAGTGGGGGGTTTTCGTACCCAAATCTGGGAGTATTAAGACTCCCCCTATGGAAAACTGTCTCAATGACTTGTTTTTAAAACTCCCAAGCACTTCCCAACTGAATGCTCCTTTAGGCGGAAAGATTGGTCTGCAGGCCAAAAACTGGGAACTCATTACCCAGGACAATTGAGTTTTAAATATGGTGTTCCAAGGATACAGATTTCACTTCCACACGTTACCAACACCAAGCAGGTGGCCAGATCTCCCCCCAAATCAGTGGACAGAGTCCCAAAATCAAGTTGTCTCTCTCTTAAGCATGGGGGCTATTCAGTTGGTACCAGAAGAGGAAAAGGGACAAGGTTTCTAGTCAAGACTTTTCCTGGTACCCAGAAAAGGCAATACTTGGCATCCTGTCCTGGACCTGTCTACTCTAAACACCTTTCTGGTGATTCCAAAATTCAAGATGCTGACTCTTCACCAGCTACTTCCTATGCTAGGCAAAGATCCCTATCAGGGAGTCTTGCAAAAGATACCTATGCTTCAAAGCAGGCTACATGCACTATCAGTTCTCTGCAATGCCCTTTGGCCTATCTACTGCACCCAGGGTATTCACAAAGTGCCTAGTTCCAGTCATTGCATTTTGCAGGCAAAGAAATATTCAAATATACCCATACCTGGACGATTGTCTAATTTAGGCAGAAAGCCAGGGCATACTTTTGAATCATCTGGCCTTTGTTCAAAGGGTGCTGAATTGTCTGGGGTACACCATAAACGAAAAGAAATCACACCTGGTTACCCTGTCAACAAATTCTATTCCTGGGAGCAAGCTTGAATGCAACTTCCCAGATGGCTTTCCTCACGCCAGAGAAACGGATTAATTTCACAACGTACTTCAAACAAGTGGCCACAAAATCCCAGCTATCTGCAAGGCAAATACTGCAAGCTTTGGTGTTTATGGCCTCCTGCATTCTTCTAATTCCATATGCAAGGCTGCATATGAGGAAACTAAAATGGTACCTCAAAAGCTTATGGTGTCAACATTAACAGGATCTAGAAGCAATGATTCCTATCATATCTTGCCTACGCCTAGAGTTCCTTTGGTGGGCAGAGGCCTGCCAACAAAACAGGGGACTACCATTCACACTACCCCCGCCACCCAAACCTTAACAGACTCATCAGACTATGCATGGGGGTCTTACCTGGCAGGGAAGTGCATTCAGAGCAAATGGAATCCAAGTCAAATGCACCTGCACATCAATCAAAAGGAAATGTTAGCTGTACAGAATACTCTGACAGCCTTCAAGGACCACATTCTTTACCTAATGGTAAAGACTGACACACCACTGTCATAGGTTCATAGATTAGTACTAAGCTAACTGCCCTTGCAAGCCATTTTAAGCCTAGCCAATTGCCCCTTGTGAGACTTAAACCCTGCACCTTGTGTTTGCAAGGCAAACCACATATTAGACCACCCTCCTAACCCCTTGGTTGGTATGTGGCACATAAACAAGCAGGGGGGGGTACACATTCTTACCCCCTCTGCAGACTAGCCATAGCATTGTGGAACACAGCCTTGAGCTACCAAATGAATCTACAAGCTGAATTCCTGCCAGGAAAACTAAATACACTGGCAGACTGACTAAGCAAAAACCTCATGGACCCACACGAGTGGAAACTGGAGCCAAGGATTTTCAACATGTTGACAAGCAAGTGGGGGAGCCCAGATGTAGACGTGTTTGCCCAGAACCATCAATTGGACACATTTTGCACAAGGATTCCCCACAAGCTAGCTTGGAAAGTGGATGCTCTATCCTTCAGCTGGAAAAAAACTATCAGTTTATGCCTTTCCTCCTCTGCCTCTGCTCTCCAAGACACTACTAAAGATCAAACAGGACAAGACGAGGACTATTTTAATTGCACTGGACTGGCCTCGCCAACACTCGTACCCACTCTTGCACAGTGTGTCACGCTTGGCCCCATGGCACCTGCCTCAGACTCCTTCCCTGTTTTCTCAGCAGGAGAACCAAATTCTGCACCCTCAGCTGCAAACCCTGAACCTAGCAGTCTGGCTAATTTACCTAATCTCTCCTTTACCACCCCTCAGTAAATCAGTGATGGATATCATTTTAGAGGCAAGGAGGCCTAGTACTAGAAAATCTTATGCTGCAAAATGGAAAAGATGTTGTGCCTGGAGCCAATCTAAAGGAATGAACGCAGCAGTGCCCAATTTACCTCAGATTCTACAATACTTAACTGGGATGCTTCATAAGGGCTTGTCCTTTTCCTCCATCAAAATTCATGCCTTGGCCATTTCAGCTCATTACAGCACAGAGCCTCCCCTCTTCTCTCACCCACTGCTCAAGCAGTTCCTCAGAGGCCAAAAATTTGAGGCCACCCAGGAGAGCTCCAACTCCAGCCTGGGACCTTAACTTTGTCTTGGAGAAATTCACCCTTCCTCCTTTCAAGCCAGCTGCTACTGCAGATTTAAAATTCCTTTCCTGGAAATCGGCTTTCCTTATAGCCATCACTTCTGCAAGAAGGGTATCTGAATTACAGGCCCTTATGGCAGTGAAGCCTTTCATCATCTTTCATGCAGACAGCGTGTCCCTTGGAACCAATCCCTCCTTCATGCCCAAGGTGGTATCTAGTGTGGCTCTTAATCAGTCCATTTATTTGCCTACTTTCTTTCCTAACCCACAGAACAAAGGGGAACGGATACTGCACTCCTTAGATTTGTACAGACAACTTAGATTTTACTTGGACAGGACTAAACCTCTCGGGAAGTCTGAACAGCTGCTGGTGGCATTTGCTGCAGGGACAGATGGGAAAGCTATTTCAAAGCAAACCATTTCAAAATGGATAGGCCACTGCATTCAGCAATCAGTTTCTCTCAACATTTAAACAGAGTAGATTGCACACAAAAAGCATTTGTTAAGCTTTCACTTGCACTGCTGTGTAATTAAGCAGGTCACCGTATTGGTCAGCCATAGGACTCTTTTTGTTTCTACTTGAGTGGTTGCCTCCTTCCCCTGTAACTTCAGGAAATTGACTCTTACATTAAGAGCTGTAATACTTACCTTATAGCTTTAGAACACCTTAGGAAACCTTGTAAACTGCAATAGCCCCGCTACGTTCGCCCTCGATATGCTCGGGCTCTCTTCGCTCCCCTCCCTGCCCACAATTCCCTCCCACCCCCAGTACCTCTAAATTTATAGTACTATAGCCACCCCCCACTTTCTAGATCCTATCTGCTTTCATCTGGGATAATTCCACCCACCCCCATTCAACTACCTACATTTTAATAGCACATATTAACTTTCATCTGGCATTCTCCCATCCCCCTTCCAGTACCTTTACCTCGCCACTCTCTATCTTCTGGTGTTGCATCACCAGGTAAAACAGTTCCTTAACTCACTAGCTGAATCACAGATAATGATATACTCTTTACTACCCCTCTTGTTCACACCATACCTCCTTACCTTGTATGAAAACCAGTTTTTCACAGGATTTCAGGTCCCAAAAGGCCATACTATCACCCCAGCTGTAAATCCTTCCACCTTCAACCATACTTGTAGTACCAGATCCTATCCAACATCTTGTTCAGTCTATCAACATCTCAACCCCAGGCACATTAGCTCTAGATCCAAACACTACCACAAACTAATAAACAAATTCCTGAAGTTCATTACCAAGTATAGACTCAACCTAATACTTGGTGTTGATATTCACCCCAACCCTGGCCCACTCACTTCAGATGTACATACCCCCCTACTTGCAATCTAAGCTACAAACCTACAATTAATAGGCCAACTCTCTCCTAGTCTGTCATCTCAGTATTAGAAGCATTGATAACAAGGTACATGAATTGCATACGCTTCTGGATGTCCACTCCCCTGAGATTCTCTGTTTATCTGAAACCTGGTTAAAATCCAACACTAAAGACATTGAAGTGTTGCCACCTGGGTACAACATACACAGGCTGGATCGTGCTTCGAGGAAGGGGGGGTGGGGTAGCTGTACTCTAAATCTGAGTTGAATGTCACCATAGATGTAATACAACTAATAACTCTGAGATTCTTGCCACCAAATTGCAACTTAATAAAACTAAATGCATTAATATCATCTGTATGTACATTCCCCAAGGTAACAATATATCTACATTTGAAGAAATCCTGCACTGGCTATCATGTCACTACCCCCAAGAAACCCTACTACTTGGAGACTTTAACATAGACTGGGACACCTGTTCCTCAGAATCCCCAACCACCCATATTAACCTGCATGCATTTACACAAATTATATCCACCCCTACCAGGATATGTAAACCCAACCAAAAAGAAAGTATACTTCATTGGGTACTCATAAATAGTCACCCCCAACTGTACACCTCTGGTACACTCCTTAACGGCCTAAGCGATCACCTTCTCACATATGTAATTAAGCACAAAACCATTAGTTCCCAACAACCCTTAATCAGAAAGGTTAGAAAATAAAAACTTTGACCCTGCCAAATTCCAACAAGAACTAAACTCATGTAATTGGTCTATTCTAAAACACCTCCCCTTAGAGGAAGCAGTAGCATACTTTAACAATAATGAGATCCTTGATTTGCATGACCTGTTCGTTCAAAGAGAACCAAGGCAGAAACTGTGCCATGGCTTTCTATAGACTTTCTATAGAGTCTAAACTCAAAATTACCCTTAGAAACAAAGGAAGGATGGGCTTTATGGCATTCTTCTAAAGACCCTCAAGATCACATTAAATACAGGCAATCCAGGAATGAAACTAAAAAATCCATTTTACAAGACAAAAAACAATACTACTGTAATTTACAGACAGTAAATCAAAATAACCCTCAAGTTTTGGGCAGGTTTAAATAATCTACTACATCCTGGACAAATTTCAACCCCAATCCCTGCTGCTACTATTGATAAAACCCCTGAAGATGTTTCTGACAGTTTTAACCAATTCTTTACTGAGACAATTCAAGCCCTAGCTAGCCAACTACCTCCTAGCTCCCCTGGTCCTGAAAGTGGCACCCCTAGAAACCTACTCGCGTTCAGCTTCCAACCAGTCGCCACTTCACTTATCCGTACCTTGATCAAAAAATTAAAACCCACTACACTTTCTGCTGATCAACTCCCTGCCGAGTACCTACAAAAATCAGCTGATGCTATTGCTTACCCCTTCTCAATACTAATCAATCGAACCATAGTAAAAGCTAAAATTCCCACCATCTGGAAAATATCTTATGTAATCCCACTTCACAAAGGAGGCAGCTCTACTGAATTCTCCAATTATAGGCCAATAGCTGTACTCTCTCCACTTGCAAAGATTATGGAAAAATGTATTTATGGAAGACTCATGCACCACCTAATCCAGAATCGCCTTATGGCAGACACTCGGCATAGCTTCTGTCCTGATCACAGCTCTATTTCAGCCCTCCTAGCCTTTACCAACACCATAAACCATAATCGCAACAATAATTGTATATCCTCAGCCCTCTTTTTGGATCTTTCCAAGGTATTTGATATGGTTGATCACCAACTTTTAATCCACGCCCTGCAAACATTCTGTCTAGGTACTGGAGCCCTCCAGTGGTTTCAGTCCTACCTGAAGGGTCGACAGCAGGCTGTCCTCTGGCAGAACAAACTCTCTAACCTTCTACCCAACACCCTTGGAGTACCACAAGGCTCTATACTAGGGCCCTTGCTGTTTCCATCTTCATTAACGGCCTTTATACTGTCATCCCAAAAGTCAGCTGTATCCAATATGCTGATGACTCTACTCTGATTTGCTCAGCCACATCTTCAGTAGAGTTATGGTCAGCTACCGAGACCACCTTTAATACAATAGAAAACTGACTTTCTGAACATCGTCTGATCCTAAATCCCAAAAAAACTAAAATGCTGTTATTTTCACCAACATGTAGGTCTACCGCTTTCACCTTTACCATAAAATCAAATGATGGCACAATAATCTCCCCTGACCCATCTACAAAACTATTAGGTGTCATCATAGACAATAATCTAAACTTCGACCTACATGTTAACCAAACTATCAAAACCATCAATATAAAACTAGGATCACTTTACAGAATAAAAGCCTTCCTAACCTCTCCAGCTGAAATTGCCATAGCTCGCTGTCACCTTCTTTCAACCTTTCTGTATGCATCCCCTCTACTCTCGAATTTAAACAAGACTGTCCTTAAACTCTCAGTTTGCTACAACCACATTGCCAGGTTTGCCACTGGGCTGCCTTTTAGGACACATCATTGCATCAATCTAAATCAGCTTGGTTGGCTTGAACTACCCAGCCTAATCCAGTATAACCAACTGATTATGGCCTATAGAATCCTCTATAATCCAGACAACACTCCTGCACTTAAAAATATTATCACCCCCTATAACAATCCTAGACCGCTTCGATCCTCTAACAAACTACTAATTCAGACTAGCAAAATTAATAACACAGCCGGTGATTCTCTCTTTGTAAATTCTGTAAGTAGATCCTGGAACTCGCTTCCAGCTGATATTACCTTACTTTCCACCTTAGGTCAATTTAAAACTAGACTCAAACAACATTTGTCACTTAACTGGCTATGTCATTGTATTAAGCCTGGCTAACCCGAATGTGTAAAAATCTGTTAACCAGTTTACTGTGTAATTTAATTTAATCCTGACTTGTGCTCAGGACTAACTGTAACCTGTGGAACTTGTTTAACTTGCTTACTTATGTAATCTCTGTAAATAGTCGGTTTGTAATATGTAATGCTGGTATTATGTAATGTTGTATCTGCTTACCCTTGGAGCTTTTCTCCCTGGGCCTCCGCTGAAAATGGACATGCATCCAGTCGGGCTATCCCAGTCAACAAATGTGAAATAAATAACATTTCATTTCTGCTATAAGCACCATGGAAAACCTATCCCACAGGGCATCAGAACCCATTCAACCAGGGCTGCATCTACCTCCACAGCCTTTCTCAGGGGCGTTCCTACCAGGGACATCCTAGAAGCTGCTACCTGGAGTTCTGTACATACCTTCACCAAGCATTATCATTTGCCAATTTTCTCTAAATCCAGAGCTGGCTTTGCCACTGCAGTCTTGCAGGGTCTTTTATAGCTGGTCCTAATTCTATTTAAATTCCTCCTCCTCCTCCCAACCTTAGCTTTGAAAAACAACCCAAATGACTGCAGCAGTGAAACATGAAGACCATAGTACAGTTGTGTACACTTACCATAAATGTAGATGTTCGAGTGTATTCACTGTGCAGTCCTGATTACCCTCCCTCCAGCTCCCTTTCTTCTTTTGGCTATACCTCTACTCTCCCTTACTATGCTCAAAAAACGTTTTGGTGTATTTGCTTTTTTGTTCGAGGTATATCCTTGCAATTATAGATTTAATTGCTTCCCATTAGGGGGGCACCTGACATCTGGGGCAAGAAAGACTGATGTAATGGCGTTGGCTGCATGTTTTATACCCCTGACGTCATGGAAGAAGGGACAGCATCCGACGCAGGACTTAAGACCATCAGGCTGACTGAGGGCTACTGCAACCAGATAACCCAAATGTAATGACTGCAACAGTGAATATACTCTAACATCTATATTTATGGTAAGTGTACACAACTGTATTTTTCTCATCCAGGAAAAAAAGGTCGTTTCCCTGTAATCATCACTCATTAGACCCATTATAGAGTACAATGCCCCTTTTGGTATGTACCTCCCAAGACCTCTACAACAACTGGAAAGGCCGCAGAAATACCTCACAAAGAGTATTACCGGCCTCAAATAGATGCCCTACACAGACGGTCTCAAAAAACTTTACTCCGTTGCATATCGCCTACTCCGAGGTGATCTCTGCTTAACATACAAGGCCATGTCAAACCCAGAGCTGTTGGACATGCTCCACTTAAAGAAATCACATTCCCTCCAAGCTACACGCTCTAGGGACCTAAACCTTGTCACCACAATAAACAGGACATGCTGGAGGGATAGATTCCTGTCCCAGATACTTCTGTACTCTGGAATAAGCTACCCATCTATGTAAAATAAAGTTCCTCATTAGCACTCTTAAAAAAAAAATCTTGATTGGATGGGAAATAGGAAATTCCACCCGGGGATCACTTCTGTGGCTCTGCTCAACAGGAGCACAGGGAAAATTATTTTCTTTGGTGGCGAAAGTCAGGGTACCTTTTTGGCTAGGCTTATATAGGGCCTAGGGTCAATAGCCTCGTACCTGCCTATGAACATATATAATGTGTGTGTGTGTGTGTGTGTGTGTGTGTGTGTGTGTGTGTGTATATATGTATGTATTATATATATATATATATATATATATATATATATATATATATATATATATATATATATATATATAGTTTACTATCATAATTTTGAACCGTACTCCGACTGTACTATCGTCAACACGGACGTTCGAAAACTGTAATATCAATGTCAAAAAAACAATCTAGGACTGTGTTTTAACATGGGTCGAGGTAGGGGAGATGTTTGTAGTTCGGAAAAATACTGAACACCTACCCCATATATATATATATATATATATATATATATATATATATATATATATATATATATATATATATATATGTGTATGTATGTGTGTGTATAATAAGAGATCTGGGGACCCAGGTAGGTAGTAATCTCTCCTTTGACAATCATATTGCCAAAGTAGTTAGGAAATCCTTCTATGTTGGCCCATCTAATTACTAAACGGTTTGATCTAGAAATAGAGGTTATAGTGCCCCTCTACTTGTCGCTCATTAGACCCATCATAGAGTACAATGCCCCATTTGGGATGTACCTCACAAGATGCTTCCAACAGCTGGAAAGACCACAAAAGTACCTCATCAAGAGGATTACCGGTCTCAAACATATGTCCTATGCAGCCCGACTGAAAAAACTCCGGCTGTACTCTGTGGCATATCGCTTACTCAGAGGTGATCTCTGCCTGACTTACAAAGCCATGTCCAAATCAGAATTGATGGACATGTTCCACCTAAAGAAATCCAAGTCACTGCGGGCCACATGCTCTAGTGAGCTAAACATTGCTACAACGATAAATAGATCATGCTGGAGAGAGAGATTCCTGTCACAGAGACTCCCCATGCTTTGGAACAAAATTCTAAATTAATCAGGCAGAGCCCCTCACTAACACTCTTCAAGAGAAACCTTGACGAGTGGATGGGTAACAGAAAATACACCCCTGGGATGCCTAGGCTTATAAATGCCCTTGGGCAGATAGCCTAGTACATACCTATGAACTTATATGTGTATATATCTATATATATATACCTATGAACTTATATATATATATATATATATATATATATATATATATATATATATATGTTAGTGTGTGTAATACAATTTTGTGTCTAATCTGCTCACTGCAACAAATATCGGAAATTGTGGACATTTTGAGTCACAACTTTTCAATTATGTGTGGTTTCAGTCTTTTATTGGTGAAAAACATTTATGTTCAGCCATATAACTCCATACTGAGCCAAATAAAATAACATTATTAAAAACAATTTCTGCCTTATTAGCACTTTTGTTCATACATAAACGCGTATAATGTATGTCATCATCAGTATCACATGGAGCACACTGCTTTGGTGTTTGAACATCAGAAGGCTTGGAGTTCTATTCCCACATCAGGTGCTTGGATTTATTTTTCCTTTAAAATGCAGAGCAGCATAAGTTAAGATGCTGCATTACAGCTGTGCCTTCATCAGAAGAAACCTAAACAGAGGTCCTGTCTGCCTGAGTTAGAGGTAGCTCAAGTGGGTACAAAAGGTCCTACAGCACGTATTGAAAAGGAAAGAAGGAAACTGACCTGGCCAGCCCAGGTGAAAGTAGGGCCCAGACCTAGTAGGACTAACCCAGTCAACAAAAGCGTACAGATAAAACAGTGTTCGTAGTTTTAATTCCCCACTGCCAGCAAACAGTTGTGACGTAACGTTAAGATCGGTTTCTTTCCTTGGTTGGTTGTGTAATGGAGTCTCGGGCTGCTGTGAAGGTCCGTGTTACTCATTGTGAGTGGAACTTTGAAATGGTAACATTGTTGCCAACAAAAAATAACAGCTGTATCCCATGGCAGGCATTCCATGCTTTGTGTTTGGGAGAACAAAACAAGTTCCATAAGAAAATGTAATGGAAGCAGTTACTTAGCAGGGGACAATATATATATATTTTTTATTATATTTTAGATGTTTATAAAGGCTTACCTATTTTGACACACTCTGGATATCTTGGGTGCTTTTTGTTTCCATAAAATATTTCTTCAGGCATTTTCAAGTTTTGAACACACTTTTTTCATTCAGTAAGCATTTCTTATAATAATTTCAAATACAGAGTAACCGTAGAAAAAATGCTTGTGAAGCAGGAGTTACTTCAGAAGTTCAAGAGACGTAGTACAGCACGAAGGTTTAAAGTTTACTGCTGAGTCCTTGCCACTGACCAGATCGCTGAGCCTCCTTGCAAGTTTTATTCCTTTTTTTAAACAAAACCAAAGACCCACAGTCGTGGATGTCTACCTTCTGGAGCATCTTTGAGTTCGTCCTGGTATTGTGATTTTTCTGCAAGTTACACGGTGTGCGATCGGAAAATGAAAGAATCCAACCTAAACTGTATGATTACGTTGAATATCTTGTAACTTAATGTCAAATTTAACTGAACGTTCACAGATTACACATATACCATTTGTTAGACCGTTAGTATTGCGTTCTTATGAACCCAGATTTATATTGATCTCCCATATGCTCCCCTAGTCCACCTTTAAACATGCTTGGTGGACATGATTATTTTATTATTACAAAGATTTTTTTCCAGAACTCGAGTTGTGAATCTGCCCCTCTTTATTGTCCTTAACATTGGAAGGTCCCCAGTTCTTTCCTCAAATGTTTCTGTTATATGATACAGACGTGTTAGCAGTACTGTAACATCCCGGGTATTTACACTTACAGTGGATATAGATGTTCTTCATCTCACATTGCTGCAGTCCTTACACTTGGGTAGTCCGCGGCTGTCAATTGACGAATATCAAGAAATATAAGGCGGCGCGTCAAATTGCGCATTTCCTGTCAATCAGGACGTGGGGGGACAGCATGGCGTCAGGGTACAAATCACGCCTCAGTCTTTTTGCCGCATGGTCCGATGCAGCGCAACGTCAGTCTGCAGGCCGTTCCGTTAAGTGCCGTTCGGAGTTTCGAGGTTTCAGACAGAGTCAAAAGTTGGCTAAGTCAAATTTGGGAATGTTTTGATTTTTTCATATTTGATTTTTTTGCGGATGTCGGAAAACGGATGTCAACTGTGCAGATACAGCATAGAGATAGAAACAGATGCAGCATTCTTGTATTACTTGTTACGCGCCTGGTGTTTAGGGCCACTTTAGTGCGGGTGTGTTGGAACAATAGATTCACTGTGCACTAGAGAAGGTAAAGCACTATTAAGTTTGGGAAGTAGATTTACGAAGCGTAGTCTGCTGGAGCGTCCGCTCCGGCAAAGATCCGTCGGCTCAAAAAAAGGCTAAGCATAAAAGCAGCTAAACCAGGGTGACGCTGGCCCAGGGACGCCGTATGGGTTACCCGGGCCGCCCGGGTCTTTAAGTGCTCCGGTGGGGCGGTGGTTCCACCGAGGGTGTTCTGGAGGCCCAGGGGGCCTTGCGAGTCAGTATGAAAGGGCTCAGCAGGAAAAGGGCTTCTCCCCTTAGGGCCTCCGGTGGTTCAGGCTTGTGGTTTGAGCTTCTGGTTCCAAGGGCAGGCCCAGCCAAGGCTTGGCTTCAGTTGGTGTTCTCTTGGCAGTTTTGGGATCTGTGCCCAAATCTGTGCCCCCCTTTTGATATAAGAAAATTTGATGGTCTTATTAAGAGCCTAAGTAAGAGCTTGAGGGTGGAACCCACCTGGGTTTTGAAGTGCTTCAGAGCTTCAGACTTAGATGTGATTCTTCGGCTGGATATTCCCTTAATATGATTTTCTTCCTTCTGCTTCTTGATCTCTTCTACTCACCTTTCTTTGGTTCTCCTGATTTTTCAGGAAGGCTTCATTCCTCCAGGGCAGGCCAGGGGATTTTTTTAAGATTTCTCAGGATCAGTCTGATTCCAGAAGGCTTAGGAAGCTTGATCCTTTTCTGTTACTATTGTTGCTGCTGCTTTGGGATATTGTGGATGTTGTGGAGGATCAGTTTGCCCTGGCTCCTGTTTCTCTCTCTTCCTGCCTCTAAGCCTCTTTAAGCGGGATAGGGCGGACCTAGATAGGGTTTCTTCATAAGAGTCTTTTTGCTGTCCTAGAGAAGTGGACCAGAGCCCTGTTAAGGAAGGCTAGGGTGTTAAAAAATTCGGGAAAGAAAAATCCGGTTCCTAACCATAAAAAATAGGCTAGGAAAGTTTGAAGATGATGAAAAAAAGTTTATAAATGTACCTAAATTGCAGGGGTTCTAAATTGTTGCCAAAACTGGTTGAAATACCAAAACTATCTACTACTACAATTGGGAGTCTAAGGTAGATGTTCTGGAGGAAGGTATTGACTGTGAAGTTGCAGGATTTGGTGGTACATTCTGAACAAGTGGGTAAGCATTCTTTTTGCTGGTTGGTTACAGTGCTGCGCCCTGGGTCTGGGGTGGCAGGGTCTGTTGTCTGTTCTATTACCCACCTGGAATCTACGATCAGAATTGGATCAAAAAGGTTAAGATGTTGCAACCACAAGGGATTTTGGATGCTCCTGTGTTCTGTTGTTGATTTGTTGGCTAAAGCAGGAAGAGGCAGCTAGTTCTTAATGGAAACTAGGCTAGGAGGTTACAGCAGACTATGGTTCAGCAATGCAGGGGGCTCTCAGGGGCTGCAATTGTACACTGCACTCCCCAGTCTAGGGGCAGTCACGGAGCCAGGGAGTGCAGGGGTGGGGCAGGGCAGGGGTAGGGGCTAGAAGCCGGGCTCTTTGCAGCCACCTGGTGGAGCAGGGGGGGTGAGTTTCAGGAGTCAGTAAAGGGGTCAGTCAGACCAATGGTGAGAGCCAATGACCAGCCTGCAGCACCAGCTGGGGAGAAGGGGATAGGCTGGCACTTTGGGATTCCTCTTGGCACTTTTACCCAGTGACAATTAATTGTGGATATCCCACACACCAAGGTTACAGGTTTTATTTCCAACAGGTTTTATTTTCAAACCTTGCCTCAGTTCCTCCTCTGCAGGAAAAAAAGGCTCTTCTCTGCTTTAGAGGCTGGGGAAACCTCCAGCTTCTCTGCTACTCCAAATAGGAGAAGTGGGCCCCACATTTATTCTCAAGTGGGCCCTGGGGGGGAACAACGAGAACGTGGGGTACCAAGTCTTGGAGCAAGTGGAGACCAATTTGGATTTATCTATCACCAGGTTCAAACCTGGACATTCCCAAGTTCTTAGCTCTGTTGGCGTGGAGTTCTCTTGTACACTCTCTAGGCAAGACCATTATCTTACCCTTCAGATCAGGCTAGGCTCCAGTTCATGCTCCTATCAGGCTAAGTTGCAGAATATCATTTTTCTTTGCTGGGACTTCTCATTGTCAGTTCATTGGCCCGAAGAGTACTATCTACAGGCCATTCCACGAAGGTTCTAATGCCCTGATAGATTTCTTCAGACACTTTATTCATCCCTATTATCCTTATCAAGGAAAAGAAGTCTGATTTGTCTTCAAGAAAGAAGAGGCAGACTTAAGATGCTAAGATGCATAGATGACTTTCTGCTTCTAAGATAGTACCCTCTCAGGACATGTTGCTTTTCTATGAGGACAGTGAAGTACAGGGTCAGGACATGTGCTTTCTGACATCCAGACTGAATTTTTCACAAACAATAGCCTTTTTCTCTTTCTGGACAAACAAAGTCTCATCGATCCTTTCCATCAATTGTCTCATCCCAGTCCAGGCTGGCTGCAAGGAATTTTGATCTGCATCAGGAGGCTTCCAAGCCAATCTGCATATCTGGTGCTTCCAAATGTATCTCAAATTCTGAGGAAGCTCATTCAGATAAGATTTGGACACTGTCATTCAGATAATACCTGGCATTCAAAAGTCATTTTTGATAATACCTCTCTGTCAAAAGGAATTTTGTGGTGGGCTTCTAAATGTCACTGGCAAGGGGTCTCTGTGCTCCCGGCCAGAGAAACAGGACAGGCTACAAGTCTATTGGAGAATGGTGTCATCAACATATCAACCAACAAGAAGTGGATACAACACATCCTGCCTGAAAGACTTGTGCATCTACATATCAACATGAAGAGTGCCTTAGATTAACTTTTGCAGGGCAGGGCTTTCTTCTATTTAAACAAGCTTCAGGGTGGGTGTTAGTTCAACAGACAACCACACGCTGTCATATCCTACATCAACAAGCATTTTAACAAATTCTTATCCTTCTGTTTGACATTTTTGGCCTAATGTTTTTCCCACAACAGGTTTGAATGTTACAGCTCTGTTTTATGTTATGGAATGTGCGAGAATAAGAGCAGATGAATGTTATTTTGGAGGAGCATTTAGGCCTATAGAGTTTTCTATTTATTGTTTCTAATAGCAGGAAGTTTTGTTCTGGCCTAAGGCAAGTGATGTTTGGACAAAAGTCTTTAAGTGTGGCTCTTCAATATTCATGCTTGTTTTCTTTCAAAGGTTTTGCTGCAGCTGCATTTCCTGGTTTCTCATCCTTTTGTTTTATTTTACATCTGCTATGATTGTTTCCCACCATTAGAGGAGCATCCTTTGTGAGCCTCATTCAATTTTCTCATGGCTTGGGATACTCTTTACGGACTTTTGAGCTCCTGACTCTACTCTTAATTTTGTGTTGGAGAAACTCTACTTTTTTGTTAAGACCTTTATCTGCGCTGAGTTTTTTTTCATGGGCCCTTTTGCACAGTTAGCCATTACCTCTGCAGGAAGGATATTGAATTACAGGCCCTTATAATCAGTTGAGCCTTCTTAATTTCCATAAGGATGGGGTATCTTTCATTACTAGCGCTGCTGTGCCTAAACATTTAAGCAAACTGTTGTTTTGCTGCACTTTTTTTATAACCCCCTTTTATGCATTATTTGTTTTAAAGGGGGGTTCATTCAGGCAGGGCAGTAGTACACACAAACAACTCATGAGTTTTGAGCAGAAGCCTGTGTTACCAGTTGTTATTTTTGGTTATTTGTGTTTCTTTGGAGTCTGTCAAAAAAGCCTGTGTTCTAAACTGGGATTGGGTTTTGCCATTAGGTTTTTTATTGCATTCTGGCAGGGAGGTTCCAGCTGGGATTGAGCCTCCCTTCTATTAGGCCTCACTTTCAGGGCTACTGTGCATTCTTTCTCTGGGCATGGGGGTGTAGCTCTTACTACTTTTTGGAGGCAGCTACATTTCTTTCTGCTATATCTTTCTCTATTTTCTATAACCCCCCTCTTCTTTGGAAATCTAGGGCATTTTACAGACTCTGCTTTTACAGGGCATTTTGGCATATCTTGCTTCTTGTTAGTTATTGAACATAGGTGGATTTTCTGCTTTGGGATTCTGTCCAAGTGTTCCACCTGCAGCAATGTGAGATGAGTTTGTTAGTACAGCAGGCGGTTGTGTGGTAAGATCACATTGATCCACATTGCAGTCTCGTCCTGATGACATCTACATTTATGGTAGGTACAAAACTGTACTTTTCCACACCCCTGTTAAAATGCTAGGTTTTTGTGATATAAAAAAATGAGACCACAGTAAGTCATTTCAAAATTTTTCCCACCTTTAATGTGACATATAACCTGTACAGTTCATTTGAAAAAGAAATCTGTTAGGGGGGCAGAATATAAAAAATAAAAAACGTACAATATGCTGGTTGCATAAGTGTGCACAGCCTTAAACTAATACTGTAAACTAATACTTTGTTGAAACACCTTCCGATTTAATTACAGCATTCAGTTTTCTTGGGTGCACACCTGTCGTCAATTAAAGAGACTCTGATTAACACCAGATAAAGTTCAGCTGTCCTAGTAGGATTTTCCTGACATTTACTCAGTTGCCTGCTACAGCAAAAGCCATGCTTCACACAGAGCTTACAAAGCACCAAAGGGATCTCGTTGTTGAAAGGTATCAGTCAGGAGAAGGGTACAAAAAAATTTCCACAGCATGGGACATGCCATGGAACACAGTAAAGACAGTCATCAAAAAGTGGTGAAAATATGGGACAACAGCGATGTCGCAAAGAACTGGACATCCTCCAAAATTGATGAAAAGACTAGACTAAAATTGGCCAGGGAGGCTGCCAAGAGACCTACAGCAACACTGAAGGAGCTTTAGGAATTTCTACCAAGTACTGGTTGTGTATTGCATGTTACAACAATCTTCCGTATTCTCCTTCTCAAGATGCACTTGCTAAAAGCACTCCTCAAAATGAAGAACATTGACATTTTGTGCTGTAACGGAGACGTGGTTTAAAACAGTAGAAAACATCCCTGAGCTACCAGGCTATAACTCATTCCACATCTTTCGGCCACATAACGTGGACCAAAGCTTCAAAGACTATGGTGTCTCCATAGTCATAAAGGATATCCACACCTCCAGACTAGTAGCCCAGTATAACGCATCTGAGATACTTCAGGTAAAACTAACATTTGGTGAGACGGCAATTCAGGTTGTTGCCTGCTGTAGATCCCCAACTATGTCCTAAGAATATCACTCCATGTTCCTAAACACCCTGGAAACTGTTGGGGTCCAACCCACACACTCATACTAGGTGACTTCAACTACCCTTCCATCAACTGGGAAAACTACTCATGCACCAATACACTGTCCCAATGCTTCCTGGAATTCATCAGTTGCAATGCCCTGGACCAGCTCATTCATTACCCCCACTAGAGGAAGCAACATCCTTGACTTTGCTATTACTAACATGGGGAACCATTGCTCTACACCAATAGTCAATTCCTCTCTGGTTAGATCCGACCACAAACTAATCACCGTGGAAATTCACATCTCACCCACACCCTCTGCAAAGGTAACCACCATGAAAAACTCGAGAGCTGATTGGGCTCCTAAAAACAGAGGTGGCTAACTTCACGGCACCCATATCAGTGGAAAGTAGATGCGTGACTGCTGAGTCTTACACTAATGCACTGCAAGAATGCGGACATAAATGTATGGAACTAGCCATACCCAACAGAACCAAGATGCTCTCCTCCAAAAAAAGGAAGCCAATCTGGTAGTTCTCTGCCATTAATAAACTGTACAACAGAAGGAAGAAACTGTTCCAGAAAAAGGAAGTCCCAAGACTGGAAAAACTCCCTTATCAGCCTCAACAAAAAGTTGAGATCCCTCATCAAATCCTCTAAAGCCAGCTATGAAGGCAGAATTGCAGCAATCACTAAAACCAATTACAAAGCCTTCTGTAGTCGTATCATGAACCTCCACAGCAATACCCAGATTTGCTCTGAGCTACTGCGCAATGGTACCTCCTGACTGATTTCAGTGCCAACTTTACCCCTTTCCCCCCTAGGATCAATCACAATACCAGTAGATTGCCAGGCACTCAGTATTACTGCTGCCCAGGTTAAAACATCACTGTCCAAGGCCAGGAATACAGCTTCTATGGGACCTGACAATATCCCTGACTGTGTTCTACATGAACTACAGAGTGAACTGGCACCTCATCTGTGTGCCCTGTTCAATCATAGCCTCACCTCATGCTTTGTCCCTACTGAAATAGCACACTGCTACAGTCATCCCTCTCCGTAAAGGTGGAGCGACTATAGACCCTGGGAATTGTGTTACTCCATTAGCCTGATGAGTCTGAAATGTAAGGCTATGGAGCGCATCATCATGGACCAAATTAGCAAGGATATAGCAATCTCCAAACTCTTAGATCCCATGCAATTTGGTTATGTGAAAGGTAGAGCATGCCTGCTTAACTTGGTTGACTTCTTTGAGTCGGTCACCAGTGGTGTGGATGAGGCAAAGGCAGTTCATACGGCCTACTTTGATCTGGCCAAGGCCTTTGATACCATTTCCCACTCGGGAATTATTGATGAACTCGCCAAACTAGACATCAATCCCTGTACCACTAGGTGGGTTGCAAATTGGCTCATAGAACCCACAGTGTGAAAGTAGCAGCCTCCAAGTTAGACTGCCGACCAGTCATGAGTGGAGTCCCACAGGGATCGGTCCTGGGTCCTCTCCTGTTTGGCATCTACTTCTCAGAAGTCCAGGCCAACACAGAGGGATTCTGGCTGACCAAGTTCACAGACGACTACAAGCTGGGAGCCATTATTAACTCCCCAAGTGATGTAGACATCCTACAGAAAGGCCTCAGTGAGACCAGTGACTGGTGTTGAAAACCTAGCCTTTAAGCTTAATGCCAAAAAATGCGTGGTCATCCCCTTTGGGAAAAACTCAGTTCCCACTAATTACCACATCAATTGGAGCCCACTGAAGGCGTTATAAGATATCTGGGTTGACGGCAACCTTTCCTTCGACCACCACATTGCCACTGTGGTCAGAAAGTCCTGTGTGGCACATCTCATTACTAAGGGTTTTGCATCCAGGAAGAAAGAGGTCATCTCTCTACTCTTCCCTCATTAGGCCAGTCATTGAGTATAATGCCCCATTTGGCATGTACATCTCTAGACATGCAACAGCTGGAAAGGCCACAAAAGTACCCCGCGAAGAGTATCCTAGGCCTTAAACACATGTCCTACACAGACAGACTCAAAACAACTCCAGCTATTCTCTGTCTCGTATTGTCTACTAAGAGTCTGTCTCTGCTTGACTTACAACGCCATGTTTGACCCAGCTCCATTTAGAAATGCTACATATAAAGAAATCTCAGATGTTCATCGTGCATACAGCTGCAGTCATAACAGATGGGGTTTCCTGCTGTCAGGCAGGTCCTCGGTCGGACGAATTCCAAAGTCTAGGTCTGGCGTCTATTGTCATCGCCTCCTCCCTGACGTCAGTACGACAGGGGTATGAAAGAACCAGCCGACGCCATTTTCTTCAGTCTTTTTTGCCGCGCGGTGCCCAAAGCAGAAGCAGTTCGCAAGTGCCGGTCGGCCAGCTCCTGATATTAAGAATATTTTTCAACCGAAGTCTTCTTGAAAGCCAAGTACCCCGTTGGGGAAACTTTTCTTGCCTCAGACCGATGTCAGACAAAGTTAATAATTGCATTTCATGTGGGAAGCAAATACCGTATAAGGATTTTCATTCCCTCTGCATACCTTGCTTAGGCCCAGACCATGACGTCTCGGCCTGTCGTTTTTGTGCTACATTCAACAAACGCACTATTAAGCGTCGGGCAGAGTTCGCCCAACACTATTTTGGCAAAAAATTTAATTACATTATGTCGTCGGATACTCAGACTCCAGTTTTGAGTAAAAAATGCAGGGACAAGGACCGACCTATGAGGTCCGCAACTTCTACCGACACCACGCCAAAGCCGACTACAGGCGGTCCGGTTCTCAGTGAGGCGCCTACGCAGCCCCTGACTACAGACGACACTTCATTGGCGGTGTCTTCTGTGCTCGAGGTCGCAGGCTCTTCGGCCCATACCCCGGCTACAGATACCGAAGCCACTCTTGGCGATGAAACTCTGAGTTTAGACAGACCTGCCACCTCTCAAGGTGTCTACAGGCCTTCCTCTTCTTTTTCCATCAAGGCTTTCACTAAGTCTAAAGCAGCCATGCATACTAAAAGACAGGCTCCAACAGGGCCCTTCTCAAAGCCCCATGCCTAAAAAACAGATGCTCAAAATGGCTGAGGATTTGATTACTTTAATCAGGGGTTCCCACCCCCCCCCGGACAAAAGGCCCAGAGTGGAGGAAGAATCCCTCTCCTCGGACCAGGCCTCCATTATTTCAGACCATTCTGAAGACCAGGAGCATTCTTACTCCTCTGCATCAGAATCTTCAAAAGGGGAGTCCATTCCCTCTGTCTCCCCCCTGAGGATTACTCTTTTGGGGAAACCTTACATACCTTGAAGGAACACTTCCACTGGGAAGGCCAAGAGTATTCAGACTCCAGGAAAAGGCTTAGGGATTTCCTCTTACTCCCTCAGCACAGGTCCCTGGCTATACCTCCTGTCTTAGACATTCTAGATGATGTGTATTCGGAGGCCTGCCTTAACCCAGATTCTTTACCTCCAGCTCCAGTCAAGCCAGATCGGTATTACCGGGTTCCTGACTCACACCAATTCCTATACAAAAGCCATGCGGCCGACCCAGAAACTATTTCACAGGGTCCCAAGGGAATTAAGGCTTTCACTGCTAAAAATCCATTACCTTCAGAGAGAAATTCCAGAGCTTTAGAAAGGTGGGGCAAAAAGGTATACACCTCGGCCACCTTAACCATGAGAGCATTAAACTGTCAGTTCCATATGTTAAAGTACCAACAGTTTCTGTTATCACAGTTGAGAAGCAAAATGTCACAACCTGAACAACCAGACTTGAAGGAGTTGCAGGATTTGATACATGGTGCAGAACAAGTGGGTAAACCATACCTTGAAATGTGGTTTTGATGCTTTGGAGGTCTCCTGTAGAGCTGCTGTTACAGGATCAGTCATACGTAGACATGCCTGGCTCAAAGAGCAAACCTTACCAGATCATGTCAAGGCTAAATTACTAGATGTCCCTCTGCAAAAAGATGTACTGTTCGGTGTTAAAGCTGAGGAGGTATTAAAGAAAATGGAGGAAAAGGCAAAATCAATGCAAACAGTGAAATTTCCTACAGGTACAGCCTCCACGTTTCAGTAGAAATTGGCCTTCCAAAAATTGGTCCTTTCCAGCCACGGACAGACCCCAAAGAGGTAGATACAGGCGCCCGAGGGGCAGAGGACAATCTCAAGGATCATTTAGAGGCAGACAATGGCAAGCACCTACACAAAGAGGTGGTGAGGATAGTTCACAGCCATTCAGAAAGCAGAACCAATGACTTTCCCTTTGCATGCCAAGCAAGGCTCAAATGGCAGCACCTTTAGGTGGGAAACTGGCATTATTTTCAAAAAATTGGCATATTGTCACAAAAGACAAATGGATCCTGGGCATTATAGACAGAGGCTACGGATTCCATTTTCACACCCTTCCAAAAATGAGAGGCATGCCAAACCTGCCACACAATCAAATGGCAGAGGCACAAAAACAGATTTCAGATCTCATGGACATGAAAGCTATTCAAGATGTACCTGCACAAGAACAGGGTCAAGGTTTTTATTCCAGACTATTCCTGGTACCAAGGAAGGGAAAAGATTGGAGACCTATTTTGGACCTATCCATCCTAAACACATTTTTACTTGTACCAAAATTCAAGATGCTCACATTACAGCAGCTTCTTCCCATGCTGGGCAAGGAGTCTTGGCTGGTAACATTGGACCTCAAGGAGGCATACCTGCATGTCCCAATCAGACAAGATTGCAGAAGATACCTCAGATTTCTTGCAGGTTCAACCCATTATCAATTCTCTGCATTGCCCTTTGGCTTATCTACTGCGCCCAGAGTGTTCACGAAATGCCTGGCATCAGTAATTGCCTACTGCAGACTTCAAGGGATACAAATATACCCATATCTGGACGACTGCCTGATCCAAGCGGACAGCAAGCACATACTTCTGAAACATCTGGCGTTTGTAATAATGTTGTGGAATTCTCTGGGATACACAGTCAACAAAAAGAAATCAAGGCTGATACTGTCTCAAACAATAATTTTCCTGGGGGCCAGCTTGGATACAAACACCCAGATGGCCTACCTCACGCCAGAAAAACAAGGGCAACTAACTCAATACTTCAGAAAACTGGCATCTTTCACTAGGCTGACTGCAAGGAAAATCTTGCAGGCTCTGGGATTCATGGCATCTTGCATCCTACTAATCCCATGTGCAAAGCTGCATATGAGGAAACTTCAATGGTACCTAAAAAACCTATGGTCTCAACACAGCCACAGTTTGGAAACAATGATACCACTGATTCCATGTCTTCAAAAGGAATTTCTGTGGTGGGCTCAAGCATGCCAAACAAACACAGGTCTCCCATTCTGCAAACCTCAAGCAAATCAAGTCATCACAACAGACCCCTCGGACTACGCCTGGGGGGCGCACATGACAGATCGGTGCATTCAGGGCAAATGGTCCCAAAAAGAAAAGCACCTACACATCAATCAAAAGGAAATGCTAGCAGTAATAAATGCTATTATAGCCTTCAAAGACCTACTGCATCCAGGCCAGCTACTGATAAGGACAGACAACACCACAGTAATGTGGTGCATAAACAAACAGGGAGGAACCCATTCATACCCCCTATGCAAGCTAGCCATGTCTCTTTGGAACATGGCTTTGGAATTACAAATCTAACTTCAAGCACAGTACCTGCCAGGCAAAGGAAACACGCTGGCAGACAACCTAAGCAGAAATATGACAGATCCTCACGAATGGAAGTTGCATCCTCAAGTGTTTACAAAGATAATTCAGGCATGGGGAAGGCCAGACATAGATCTTTGTCTCCCACAGAAATCACCAGTTGGCAAAATTCTGCTCAAGGACCCTTCACCCGCAGGCCTGGAAAGTGGACGCACTCTCTTTCAGTTGGACAACAATGACAGTTTATGCCTTTCCACCTCTTCCTCTGCTGCCCAAAGTTCTATTAAAAACCAGAGCAGACAGACCAGAGATGATTCTCATTGCTCCCGACTGGCCAAGACAACACTGGTACCCACTCCTGAGAAGCCTGACGCATTCCCCACCATGGATCCTGCCTCTAATGGCTCTTCTACTGACTCAGCACAACTTCAAAACCCTTCACAGTCAGCTGAAAACACTCAATCTAGCCGCATGGAAAATTCCTTAAATTCACAACAGACCCTACTCTCCAGGGAGGTGCAGGATGTCATTTTGGAGGCCAGAAGGCCTTCTACTAGAAAAGCTTACTCCGCAAAATGGAAACGGTTTTGTGCCTGGAATGAGAAAAAGGGTCAGAATCCTGGAAAACTGAATTTACCTCAAATATTACAGTATCTAGCTGAGCTGCTAAGCAGTGGACTTTCATTCTCCTCCATCAAAATCCATGCCTCAGTCATTTCTGCAGAATACAACACTGATCTTCCTTTATTCTCTCACCCCCTCTTAAGGCAGTTCCTCAGAGGGGCTAAGAATATAAAACCCCCAAGGAAACAACCAATACCTGCTTGGGATCTCAATTTCATTCTAGAAAAGCTGACCTTGCCTCCTTTTGAGCCAGCTGCCTCAACAGATTTGCAATATTTGTCTTGGAAAACGGCTTTCCTTCTGGCTATCACCTCAGCACGCAGGGTTTCGGAACTACAAGCCCTCATGGCTGTGCAGCCTTTTATCATTTTCCATCAGGACAGAGTTTCCTTACGAACCAATCCGTCCTTTATGCCAAAGGTAGTATCCAGGGTAGCCTTGAATCAGGTTATCCACTTACCTACCTTTTACCCTAATCCTCAAAACAAAGGGGAGAGACTGCTACATTCCTTGGACATTCACAGACAGCTGCGTTATTATTTGGACAGAACAAAGCCTTTCAGAAAATCAGAGCAACTCTTTGTGTCCTATGCTACAGGAGCTCAAGGGAAGTCTTTCCAAACAGACAATTTCAAAATGGATAGCCCACTGCATACGATTTTGTTACTCTTTTCATGGTAAAACTGTACCTGCAGGCATCAGATCTCACTCCACAAGGGCCACAGCTACCTCTGCAGCTTTCCTCAGGGGGGTTCCTACCAAAGATATTTTGGAAGCAGTCACTTGGAGTTCTGTACATACCTTCTCTAAGCACGATCACCTACCATTATACTCCAAATCTAGAGCAGGCTTTGCCACTGCAGTCTTGCAGGGCATCCTAGCTCCTCCTAGTTCCAGCTAGCGCCTACCACCCTTTTTTAGCTTTGGGATTCTACCCATCTGTTTTGACTGCAGCTGTATGCACGATGAACATCGTACAGTTTTGTACCTACCATAAATGTAGATGTTCGAGTGCTAATACAGCTGCAGTCCAGGTTTCCCTCCCTCCTTCCCCTCTTGGGACAGGCCTAATGGCTAACACCCCCTCATACAACCTGATTGGGGTATTCTTTTATGGTGTATTTGCTTGCAACTACTGTTTTTTGATTATATTGCATTGCATTATTTCATAAATTTATGTATTGCCTTCCTTCTGGGGGCACCTGACATCTGGGGCAAGAAAAACTGAAGAAAATGGCGTCGGCTGGTTCTTTTATACCCCTGTCGCACTGACGTCAGGGAGGAGGCGACGACGACCGACGCCGGACCTAGACTTTGGAATTCGGCCGACCGAGGACCCGCCTGATGGAAGGAAAACCCATCTGTTATGACTGCAGCTGTATTAGCACTCTAACATCTGCATTTATGGTAGGTACAAAACTGTACTTTCCTCCGCACCACATGCTCCAGAGACATTAACCTCATTACCACAATCAACAGAACATGCTGGAGCGACAGGTTCATAACCCAGAGACTGCCCATGCTCTGGAGTAGACTTCCCGTACATGTCAAGCAGAGCACCTCACTGGCCCTCTTCAAGAAAAATCTTGAGTGGATGAGAAATAGAAAGTTCACCCCGGCGATCACTCCAGTGGCTGTACTTGATAGAGGCACTGGGAACTAACTACGGGTGGCACAATGCCAGGGTAATCCTATGGGCTAGGCTTGTAAAGGCTCCAGGGCCATCGGCCTTGTACTCGCCTATGAATCCTATGTCTGAACTATGGGGCAGGGTTGCAAGACGGAAGCCTTTTCTTACATAGCAAAACATCCAGGTCCAGCTAAAATTTGCAAAACAATATATATTAAGTCTCCCAAAAGCATTGTATTATAGTCTGAGACCAAGGTTGAACTTTTTGGCCACAATTCCAAAAAGGTACGTTTGGCACAAAAACAGCGGTTTGCATCACCAAAAGAAACCCCACCCCCATGGTGAAGCATGATGGTGGCAGTATCATGCTTTGAGGTTGCTTTTCTTCAGCTGGAACTGGGGCTTTAGTCAAGGTGGAGGGAACATGAACTGTTCCAAATACCAGTCACTTTTGGCCCAAGACCTTCAGGCATCTAGAAAGCTGTAGATTAAGCGGAATTTTACCTTTTTTCATGACAGTGACCTGAAGCATACAGCCAAATCAACAAGTAAATGGCTTTACCAGAAGAAATTTTAAGTTTTGGAATGGCCCAGCCAGAGCTCAGACCTAAATCCAGTAGAAAATCTGTTGGATGACCTCAAGAGGGCTGTGCACAAGAGATGTCCTCGCAATCTGACAGATTTGGAGTGCTTTTGCAAGGAAGTGTGGGCAAATATTGCCAAGTCAAGATGTGCCATGCTGATTGACTCCTACCCAAGAAGACTGAATGCTGTAATTAAATCAAAAAGTGCTTCATCAAAGTATTAGGGTGTGCACACTTATGCAACCAGCTTTTTGTACATTTTTTAAATTTTTATATTTTTTCCCATAACAGATTTGTTTGTTGTTCAATTGAATTATACAGGTTGTAGGTCACATTAAAGGTGGAAAAAGTTTTGAAATGATTTATTGTGGTCTCTTATCACAAAAACCTGGCATTTTAACTGGGGTGTGTAAACTTTTTATACCCACTGTATCTGCATATGGCAGATTCTTTATTATTTTCATAAAATGCCTTTGATTTTTATAATATATGACTTTTTCAATTAGTAGAAAATCAGATTACACTCTCTTAATGGTCTAACAATCAGTTTAAGTAAGGTATTAAGTACAGTAGGATCCCTGGTTTCTACTGTGTTCGATGTTGGTTCCTATTTGTCTTCTTGATTTTATGTCTTGTGCACAATACATAAATGTCACTCCAGTTCCCACTAAGGTAGCTAGATCTTTCACATAGTCCACTATCTCAGGTATGCTTCATCTTCATCAAACATAACTACTTTACTTTTCTTAAAATTGAATTATAATCCTACCCTAGTAGCCCATTCATTTGAGGTTGTAAGGTACATATTTAAGGCCTACAAATTCTTGAGGTCCTATTCTGTCCCATCTTTCAGTTGTCTGTATATTTGCATAAACACGGTTGAGCAGATGTTGGAATTTTGGCTAATACCGTAGCTGCTAGTATCAAACCTGCAGGTACTGCCTTAGATAACTGTTCTCCAGTTTGAGTACCTTGTAGAATAGCACACTTGCCGATCCCATTTCCAGTTTGCTGTTCACCATATTCGGTAAGAATTTACCAGCAGCCTCTTAAGACGTCCAATAATATGATAATCTGATCATGTTGTAACTTGTCAAAGGTTTTGGTTGAGACCGACCCTTTCACCCCTGCACTACTGTGGTTTCCACTTTGACAAGACAGCGGTAGCTGATTTGGAGTGTAACTGATTGATTTTTATGGGTTCAAGTGTGAAATTTCACAATAATTTCTTTGTGATTGGTTATAAAACCATCTTGTAGCTTATATTTGTCGGTTGTCCTCTGCTGTCTGTTATTGTACTACCTAGGTTGTGGCCGAAAAGGGATTGGATCATTAGGTAAGCCCACTTATTTAATTAGCAAATACAATTTATTTGCTGTGTTTTGTTATATTGATTGCAGGTGAGATCTAGTGCTGCTGTGTGAAGGAGAAAAAAAAAATAGTTAATCTAACTCCCTGTTGTTTGAGTGGAAAATGGCACTTGGATTATTCTTCAGAGTTTAGTGTAGGGTAGATTCAGACTTGCTGAATCTAGCCAGTTTGGCATTATCTGAGCACTAAAATCCAACTTTCCTTCATAAAAGAGGACCCCCCCCTGCACCCTTGTGGCAGAGTGTAGGTAAAGACCCATTTGAGTGGCGATTGTTGGAGTAAGGCTCAGTATTGACCATTACTCTTAACTTGTTTGAAACGTGCTCAACTTCGCTTTTGTTTACGCCCCTCATTTGCACGCAGCTGCGCACTGTGCAGCGGGGTTAATACCAACAGTTGTAGACATAAAGCCTTGAAAAGATACTTTTTCCCCTAGTTAGCAGCTTGTGAATCTTCCAAGGTGTCCCTGCTTACAACTCAGTTTTGCACCGCTGCCCGGAGAGCAACTCAGCTTTGCGTTTGGCGTTGCTGCAAGTCTCCACCCCAAGTCTCCCATAATGTAGTTCATTATTATTAATCCTAGAACTGAACCTCTCCTGTCTAGCTCACTCCCCACTACTTGTCTTACAATACTCGTAACATATCGGGACAGTTTCCCGCCGTTTCTCCAGCCAGCATGATCAAGATGGACATCCTGAGGCAACGTAGCAATTGCGTCATGTATACCGACAACCTATTACTCCTAAAACTTTCAAATTCAGTATGCGAGAGAGGTATCTATACTTTGAATCTAGAATTTGTGCTGTCTCTCTCATGAAATGTTAAACAAGACACTGAACAGGTTGTCAGCACACATACTTTCTCTTTGCTTTGGTGAAAATGTTCATCCTGATAGCTCCTGGGTGGGGGGATCAGGTATGATTTATTGATGTTCTTCATCTCACATTGCTGCAGTCCTTACATATGGGTAGTCCGCTGTCCTCGGTCGGCCCGAATACCAAAGTATTAGGCTGACGTCGGTCATGGACGCTTAGATCTGACATCAGAGCGTCAGGGTATAAAAGCGCATGACCGACGTCATATCCTCAGTCTTTTTTGCCGCATGGTCCGATGCAGAAGCAGCGTTGCAAGTGCCGTTCGGCGTTCTGAAACTTTCGTATTCTGAGTTTCAGACCGAAACCAAGTTGGGCTAAGTACCCCGTTGGGGAATATTTTTGTTTTTTCTTGCCTCAGTTAATTCCAGATGTCAGAAAAAGTGAATAATTGTATTTCTTGTGGGAAACAGATACCGCATAGGGATTATCACTCTCTTTGCATTCCTTGTTTGGGACGGACCACGGCGTAGTCTGGTGTCGGTTTTGTGCTAGGTTTAATAAGCGCACTATAAAAAGAAGGTTAGATTGTGCTAGGTTAGTCTTTGGTAAGCGGTGTAATTATAATATGCCGTCGGATCCTCAGGCGCCGCTTCCTGAAGAAGCGCAAAGACAAATCCTTGAAACCTAGACAGGTTGATTCGTCCGTTCGGACGCCGGTCCTCAGAAACTACAGTGGAGCAGGTGGATCCGGCTGAAGTTTCTGTTGAGTCTCAGGGGGGAAACTTTGATTTTGCAGGATGTGGCCTCACAGGAGTCAGGTCAAGCTGAAGGGGCCTCTCAAGTTACTGTTCTCCCTTCTATGCCTAAGGTGGTTAGGCCTTCTGCTACTATTTCTAAGGCTTCTTCTAAGGGCAGGTCTGTTTTGCCTTCCTCTGGTGTCCCTCCAGGTACTTCAGGGTCTGTGCCTAAAAAGCACATGCTTAAAATGGCAGAAGATTTGATTACTTTAATTAGAGGTTCTATGCCCTCCTGATAAGAGGCCCAGGGTGGAGCCAGAGTTGGAAAGTTTGGATCAGGCCTCAGATGACTCAGACTCTTCTGCTGAAGATATTCAAGATTTTCCCCTTATTCGATTCTGATGCAGAGGATTCCACTCCTTCTGCTTCTCCTCCAGAGGATTTTTCATTTTCAGAAACTCTGCATTCCATGAGGGAGCATTTTAAGTGGGAAGGACAGGATTTCTCTGATTCACGGAAGAGGCTTAGGGAATTCTTGTTTTACCACAGCATAGACCCTTGGCTATACCTCCTGTTTTGGATGTTGTTCAAGATGTTTTCTCGGAGGCTTCCCTTAATCCAGATTCTTTGCCTCCTGCGCCAGTTAAACCGGACAGGTATTACAGGGTGCCTGAGGCTCATAAATATCTGTATAAGAGTCCTAGGGCGGACCCAGAAACTATTAGTCAGGGGCCTAAGGGTGTTATAGCTTCTGTTGTAAAGAATCCGGTTCCTCTAGATAAGGAAGCTAGAGCTTTGGGTAGATGGGGTAAGAAGGTGTATACCTCTTCTACTTTAGCAATGAGGGCTTTAAATTGCCAGTTTCATATGTTGAAATATCAGAATTTCCTCCTTTCTCAGCTAAAATCTAAAGTGGATGCTTTGGCAGAGGGCATAGAGTGTAAAGAATTGCAGGATTTAGTACATGTCTCTGAACAGGTGGGTAAGCATTCTTTGCAGTGTGGTTTTGATGCTGTACAGGCCTCTTCTAGGGTGGCTGCCACTGGTTCAGTTCTTCGTAGGCACGCCTGGCTTAAGGATCAGAATTTGTCCGAGCATGTTAAATCTAGAATTCTGGATGCCCTTTACAGTCTGAAGTTTTGTTTGGTCCCCTGTGGAGTTGGTTTTGAAGAAAATGGAAGACAAGGCTAAGTCCATGCAGACTGTTAAAGATTTTTGCAGGTGCAACCTCCAAAGTTTAGTAGAAATTGGCCTACTAAGGGGTGGACCTACCCTTCTTCTGATTCTCAGTCTAGGGGTAGATCTAGACGTGGCAGGGGCAGAGCTCAAAGTACATTCAGGCCTAGAACTTGGAGTTCACCTGTACAATCTGCAGGTGAGGGCAGGGGCCAGTCCTTTCGTAAACAGGCCCAATGACCTGCATTTTCAGCTGCCAGATTCTTCTTCCCTGGCAGCTCCTTTGGGAGGAAAGTTAGCACTCTTCAAGCAAAACTGGCTTTTAGTCACCCAGGACAAATGGGTATTGGACATTATAAACCGAGGCTACAAGTTCTATTTCCATACATTGCCTCCTTTCAAAGGCATGCCAGACGTTCCTCCTCGGCAAAGGATAGAGGCGCACAAGCAGATTTCTTTACTTCTTCAAATAGGAGCTATACAGCCAGTTCCTCTGTCAGAAGTGGGACTAGGATTTTATTCTCGCCTGTTTCTAGTGCCAAAGAAAGGGAACACGTGGAGACCAATTTTGGATTTATCTATCCTCAACACTTATCTGGACATTCCAAAGTTCAAAATGCTGACGTTACAACAGCTTTTACCTCTGTTGGGAAAAGATCACTGGATGGTAACTCTGGATCTCAAAGAGGCTTGTCTTCATGTTCCTATCAGGCCCAGTTGCAGGAGGTACCTGCGTTTTCGGGCTGGAAATTTACATTATCAGTTCTCTGCATTGCCCTTTGGCTTATCTACTGCCCAGAGTGTTCACAAAGGTTCTGGCTCCAGTGATGGCCTTTTTCAGGTTAAGAGGAATACAGATTTATCCTTATTTGGACGATTGCCTGATTATTGCACAACACAAAGACGAACTTCTGCATCATCTACAGTATGTGATGGTAGTGTTAAGATGCCTAGGGTATTCTGTGAGCGAAACAAAGTCCAGTCTAGTACCCTCTCAGGACATGTGCTTTCTGGGTGTGAGACTGAATACAGCTTCCGAGATGGCCTTTTTGACCCCGGACAAACAAAGAAGCCTTTCTCTTTATTTCCATCAAATGTCTCTACAGTCCAGGCTGACTGCAAGGACAGTCCTTCAAGCCTTGGGGTTCATGGCATCTTGTATTCTGGTGCTTCCCAATGCCAAACTGCATATGAGGAAGCTTCAATGGTATCTCAAAAATGTATGGACACAACACTGCCACGATCTAGACACTGTCATTCAGATAATACCTTGCATTCAGAAGGAATTTTTGTGGTGGGCTCAGGAATGTCACCTAAACAAGGGACTCTCTGTGACCCGACCAGAGGCGAGTCAGATTCTAACGACAGATGCCTCGGACAAGGCTTGGGGAGCACACCTCAATGGAAAATGGGTGCAAGACACGTGGCCTGTCAGACTTCAACATTTGCATATCAACTTGAAGGAGATGTTAGCAGTCCAATTTGCATTGATGGCTTTCAAGGATTTACTTCACCCAGGACAGGTGTTGATTCAAACAGACAACACTACTGTCATGTGGTACATCAACAAGCAAGGGGAACCCATTCGTACCCTCTTTGCAGGCAAGCAATGATTTTGTGGGAGACTGCTCTCAGTTTACACCTCAATCTTCAGGCAAGGTTTCTACCAGGAGCACAGAACTCCTTAGCGGATGTGTTGAGCAGACAAATTGTGGATCCTCACGAGTGGAAACTGGATCCTCATGTGTTTCAAAAGTTGACAGTGTTATGGGGACTCCAGACATAGATCTGTTAAGCTTCTCCACTAAATTACCAGTTGTCAAAGTTTTGCACAAAATGTTTCATCCCACAGCTTGGAAGGTGGATGCTCTATCATTCAGTTGGAGCAATCTTCATGTCTATGCCTTTCCACCTCTGCCTCTCATTCCCAAGGTACTCCTGAAGGCCAGAATAGACAAGCCATCCATGATTCTGATAGCGCCGGATTGGCCTCGACAGCACTGGTACCCACTACTGAAGAGTTTGATGTACGGAGCCTCCATGGCCTCTGTCTTTGATTCCGCATCTTTTTGTATCAGGAGGGCAATCACTTCCTCAATGTCAAGATTCAGTCTCTGCATCTCACAGCCTGGCATATTCTGTTTTAGACCCTGGAGGGTCTCAGCTTCCACAACAAGTTTTGAATGTTATTTTGGAGGCCAGAAGGCCTAGTACAAGGAAAGTTTACGCTGATAAATGGAGGAGATTTTTCTTTGGAGCAAAGCGAAGGACTTTGATGTTTCCAAGCCTGATTTAAGTGTTTCTCTTCAATATCTTACTGAGTTATTGGACAAGGGTTTGTCTTTCTCCTCGATAAAGGTTCATGCTGCAGCCATTTCTGCTCACTATGACTGTGACCCTCCTTTATTTTCCCATCCTTTGTTTAAGCAATTTCTTAGAGGGGCAAAGAACATAAGACCCCCACGTAGAGCTCCTACTCCTGCTTGGGATCTCAATTTTGTGTTGGAAAAGCTTACTCTACAACCTTTTGAGCCTGCAGCTACTGCCGAGTTAAAGTATTTATCATGGAAGACTGCTTTTTTGTTGGCCATTACCTCTGCAAGAAGGGTTTCTGAATTACAGGCCCTTATGGCAGTGGAACCTTTCCTGATTTTTCATAAGGATAGGGTATCTTTGCGTACTAATCCTTCCTTTATGCCTAAAGTGGTTTCTAGTGTGGCCTTGAACCAATCTATTCATTTGCCTACTTTTTATGCAAACCCCAAAATAAAGGGAGAAGATTTTGCATACTTTGGATATTCACAGGCAGTTACGTTATTATTTGAGCAGAACCAGAGGGTTCAGGCAGTCTCAGCAGTTGTTTGTTTCTTTTGCTTTGGGTTCTCAGGGAAAACCTGTTTCAAAACAAACTATTTCTAAATGGATTGGGTTTTGTATTTCTTTCTGTTATTCCCATCATGGTAAGGAGATTCCGGCTGGAATCAGACCTCATTCCACTAGAGCTACTGCCACTTCTACTGCCTTTCTAAGGGGGGGTAGCTACAAAAGATATTTTGGAAGCAGCCACTTGGAGTTCAGTACATACTTTTCCAAGCATTACCACCTTCCTCTTTATTCTAAGTCTAGGGCTGGATTTGCCACTGCAATATTACAGGGCATTTTAGCAGCCCCTAATGCTTTATGATTTTGCCATCCTCCCTTTTCCTCTGCTTTGGGATTCTACCCATATGTAAGGACTGCAGCAATGTGAGATGAAGAACATAGTACAGTTTTGTACCTACTATAAATGTAGATGTTCGAAGATCCACATTGCTGCAGTCCAATTTACCCTCCCTCCTTCCCCTCTGTAGTTTGACATGGTTATATGGTTTGGGTGATGGTTGTTGTTGGGCATGTTTTTGGGAGGTATCCTGTTTTTGGGCTGTGGCATTTCTTTTTAGGGCCTTCTGACATCTGGGGCAAGAAAAGACTGAGGATATGACGTCGGTCATGCGCTTTTATACCCTGACGCTCTGATGTCAGATCTGAGCGCCCATGACCGACGTCAGCCTAATACTTTGGTATTCGGGCCGACTGAGGACAGCGGACTACCCATATGTAAGGACTGCAGCAATGTGGATCTTCGAACATCTACATTTATGGTAGGTACAAAACTGTACTTTTCGAATGAGACTCGTATGATCAGACTTAACCAGGAAGAGCCCCACACAACATACAAACCCACATAAGTGGAGGTGGTCTCCAGAAGTATACCTAAAGAACAGAGACCTCCCAGGAGCAAATGGTCTACACACATTACGGTCCCAGCAGAATCCATTACACGTAACACACGCATCAGTCTCTCACCCAACAAGCCCCTAAGGCAGAACACCTCAAAACCAAATGCCTTGGTCATGGGTGACTCCATTGTGAAGGAGACGGACGTCTCGCTCACAAGGACGGACAAGAAGGACACAGTTGGCTGCCGGTCGGGTGTTAAAATCCGCCAAATCACACACGCACTCGAGTCTGTCAACAACAAGCACTGTTATAACTCTGTCATAGTCCAAGTCTGTCAACAACAAGTACTGTTATAACTCTGTCATAGTCCAAGTCTGTCAACAACAAGTACTGTTATAACTCTGCCATAGTCCAAGTCTGTCAACAACAAGTACTGTTATAACTCTGCCATAGTCCAAGTCTGTCAACAACAAGTACTGTTATAACTGTGTCATAGTCCAAGTCTGTCAACAACAAGTACTGTTATAACTCTGTCATAGTCCAAGTCTGTCAACAACAAGTACTGTTATAACTCTGTCATAGTCCAAGTCTGTCAACAACAAGTACTGTTATAACTCTGTCATGGTCCAAGTCTGTCAACAACAAGTACTGTTATAACTCTGTCATAGTCCAAGTCTGTCAACAACAAGTACTGTTATAACTCTGTCATAGTCCAAGTCTGTCAACAACAAGTACTGTTATAACTCTGTCATAGTCCAAGTCTGTCAACAACAAGTACTGTTATAACTCTGTCATGGTCCAAGTCTGTCAACAACAAGTACTGTTATAACTCTGTCATGGTCCAAGTCTGTCAACAACAAGTACTGTTATAACTCTGTCATAGTCCAAGTCTGTCAACAACAAGTACTGTTATAACTCTGTCATAGTCCAAGTCTGTCAACAAGTACTGTTATAACTCTGTCATAGTCCAAGTCTTGTCAACAACAAGTACTGTTATAACTCTGTCATAGTCCAAGTCTGTCAACAACAAGCACTGTTATAACTCTGTCATAGTCCAAGTTGGAGTGAACGATTTGGGACATAACTCACTGGACTCTGTATATGAAGAGAGACATGACTGAGCTCTCTGTGTCCCAGGCAGGTATGTCCCTCTTAAGCATCATTCTACCTTTACCTAGGATGCTGTCACAATACAGACAAAAAAATGATTAATTTTAACAGTTGGCTTAGCTTCTGGTGTCACTCCAGGGTGTCCAGTACCTGCCACCCTGGGATGATATGGTTGATAGACCACGTCAGGTAAAGCAGCATGGTCTTCACCTATCACCTCTTGGCTTTCGGTTACTGGCAAAGGTACTTACCTCCCCCATAGTGCCTTTTTTTAGGCAATGTCACAAGAACAAAATTCCTGTTTGTAAACTTGTCCTCGGAAGACTAACACAAGGTTAGGCCGCCTAGCACTAGGAGTCTAAATCAGAAACTGCACTCACTGGAAGCAGTCCTTACTTTGGAAGATGTTTGTGCATTCACTGAGACATGGTTCAAGGCTGCAGAAAGGACCTCTGCTATGCAAGTCTACAATGCTTTCCACACGTTCGGACCACAAAATAAATGTGAAGAACCAGAGGAAGGGGTATCTATCTTCATTGAAGATAACTATATCTCAAGACTGGTTAAACCGAATGACCCCCTAGAGTTACTCCAAGTACAATTAACTGTAGGAAAGCCCCCCCCTCTACATTATTGTTAGCTGTAGGTCCCCCACCATAAACCATGATAACCACACTGTCTACATGGATGTACTTGAGTCATTCACAATACAGCCAAGCACTCTGGTTATGGATGACTTTAACTGTCCTTCCATCGATTTGGGAAAATTATACAAGTGCAAACATGCTCGCCTGAAAGTTCCTGGACTTTATCACAAATGCTTTGGAACAGTTAGTTTGCACCCCCAACAGGGGCACAAATGTCGTCTACCTAGTATTCACCAACATGGGAGGTCGCTGCACCATCCCATGTGTGGGGCCCTCCCTGGTCAATCTGATCATAAATCTTATTTGAAGCAACAATCATACCTGACCCCACCCCCTCCCTCAGGAGCCATCTGGTTTAAAAATGTCACCAAACCAAGCTATAGCCTTTGAAGTGGTGGCATTAATAGTTTCAAACCTCCTGTCCCCCCTGTTGACAGGACTCCTATACTGAGGTAAACTTCGATTCCCCTAATAAACACCTATATAGATGTATTGATTCAAACATACCTGAAAGGATCAAAACAAGGTCTTAAAGAAAAACAAGCCACCCTGGTGGACATCCAGCATAAATAGGTTATACAATGACAGGAAGAAAATTCTATCCAGAAGCAAGAGGGAAAGGTCTTGTCAGTGGCAAAACGCCCTCCGCAGCTTGAAAAGACAAATTAGACCTCTTGTAAAATCCTCCAACTACAAAACTAAATTAGCATCCCTAGTTAAGAATCATCATAAGGCATTCTTTAGCTACATCTGAAATCTAAATTCAGCTCAGATTTGCGCACAGTTAGTGGATGGTTGCCACCCACACTGAACCTGCAGAAATAGCCAATCAGCTAGCAGATATGTTCAGCGAAATTTCACCCCCCTGTCCCCACCAGTCATACCCCAGAGCTAACCTATCACCAGTCCTTCTCCTAGTATCTCCAAAGAGCAGGTCATAACTGCACTCTCCAAGCCCAAAAACACAGCCTCTATGGGTCCTGATAACACCTCAGGTTGTGTACTCGGTGGTCTAAAACACGAGTTAATGCTTCCATTGCGTACCCTCCAACTACAGCCTTAAGTACTGGCTTTGCCCCAACCAAATGGAAAACTGCAACAGTTATCCCCTCTTGCACAAAGGGGGTCCATCAACCGACCATGGGAGCTATAGACCCATAAGCCTAGCCAGCTTTATCTGCAAGGCCATGGAGAGAATCATCATGGACCTTATCAACAAAGACATAGGAGACCTTCTAACTCTTGACCTGACCCAGTTTGGTTTTGTCAAGGGTAGATTGTGCCTGTTAAACCTGGTGGACATTTTCAAGAATGTCACCACAGCCTTGGATGAAGGCAAATCAGTGTGTACTGCCTATCTAGACTTCGCCAAGGCCTTTGACATAATCCCCCACTTGGACATCATTGAGAAACTCACCTTGCTGGGGATCCACTCATATGTCATTAGGTGGGTAGCCAACTGGCTCACCAGCAGAACACACACAATCCAAGCTGGGGCTTCCGCCTCTACCAGCAGACCTATCACCAGTGCTGTTCTACAGGGATCAGTGCTGGCCCCTCTACTGTTTGGGATCTCTTTGTCAGATGTTCAGGCATAAGTAGATGGTCTGTGTCTGACAAAGTTACCTGACTGCGAACTGGATGCAGTCATCGAATCCCCGAATGACCAACATAGTAAATACGCTTGTGCTGACAAATGATTCATTTTTTGTGTGTTTATCATCCCATTAAGCAAGGGGGGTGTTCCTGTAAATTACAACGTCAACAGTAACTCTCTAAGTTCAAACTCAGGGGTGAGAGATTTGGGAACGCAGGTTGACAATTGGCTCAACTTTGATCAGCACGTGTCCACAGTGTGGTGAGGAAGGCCTTCTACGTTGTCATCTCATAAGTAAAGATATAGAATCCTGAGCGAAGGAGGTTATAACTCCCTGTACTTGTCCCTCATTAGACTGCAACCTTCTGTATGTACCTCACCAGACACCTGTAGTAACTGGAGAGACCTTGTAGGCGTCTCAAAAAAAAAAAACGTACATGTCCTATGTGGAGAGACGAAAATCACTGTCACTGTACTCTGCATCATATAGACTGCTTAGAGGTGACTTACGCCTGGCCTACAGAGCAGTCTCGGATCCAGCATTAATGGAAATGCTACACATCCCAAAGTCCTCTGGGACAAAGTTCACTCAATCTAGGGACCTTAATCTGACTTTCAGTGTATACAGGACTTGCTGGAGAGACAGGTGTGTAGCTCAGAAGTTGCCTCTCCTCTGGAGTAAACTACCAATTCATGTTAGAGAGCTTCTCTGTGGCTCTATTTAAGTGTAACTTGGACAATTGGATGGGAAACCGCAAATTTACTTTGGGGGTTCCACCTGTATCCCTCCTTAATAGGGGCAGTCAGTGCTGATCAGACATTTGCATACTAATATAGACTGTTGTCTCCTGGACTATAAGGAAACAAGGGTGTAACACATGGCTAGGCTTGTAAAGGCCCCAAGGCCATTAGCCCAGTAACCTGTGAGCCTACGAGAATTTGGAAAATGACTGAAATAGATATGAAGAAGGGAATTATGTAAAGGTTGTGCGGAGGTTTTGTTGGATTTTTTTCTCCAGAGTGAAAATGGGGTGTGGAGAATTGTACTGCAGGTGGTTCATTGAACTCTGGTGTTCACTACAGTTAGTCTGCTGAGAATTGAGCCATTGCTTTGTATTTGTGACCCGTCAGTGTACTGTACTGATTAATGGGTCTCTGGTCTTGGAGGATTTGGCACTGTCTGTGATTTATTACTCAAGCTGGAAGTGTTTTTTTTAAAGGTGGAAAATGTGTGCTTTTGTGGAGTCTACTTTTCCAAACAAAGTAGGCTTTGAATTTTTGTGACAACTTGGTTTAAAGTGTAATCTGCTTGACTGTAGGTATAAGCTTTCCCTTCCTGTGACTTGACAGCAGGGTATAGATGAAGCAAAAGGGATAGGGGGGAGCTAAGTAAATAAAACAAAAAACAGCTCTTGTTTGTTTAGTTTATTTTACGTTTAACTGGGAAAGTCCGACTGGATACATATCCATTTTCAGCAGAGGTCCGGGGAGAAAAGCTTCACATTGAAATTAATTTACACTACAAATTGTGGTTACAGAGAAGTCTATAAACATGTAACAACGTCAGTGACAGGTTATAGTCAAAATTGTGGTTACAGAAAAATTTGCAAACATTTAACATCAGTGACGGGTAATAGTCAAGGTTACATGTAGTTAGAAATAATCATTTGGACAAAAGCTGTCCTTGTTGGTAGATGGATTGGGTATACAGAAATAAGTTGCATGTCTGAGCAGTGCGTAATAGAGGATGGTCTTCAGGTAGAAGGTAAGGATGATAGTTAATCGAATGGTGGTAGGAAAAAGTAAGTTATCTTCCTGATGATGGGATAAAAGAGATGTAATGGTTGAGGGAAGTGTGTGTTGTGAGGGTGGGGAGAGAAGATATGAGGGTATATACCTCTGTGAGCTACGTTTGGGTTACCTTTGTCCTGGTATTAAATAGGCTAGTCAGGGTATAGAACTGGTCGTGGCTGAGTTTATTTTGCTTATTCTGATTTGTGATTGGGGTAGTCAGTCAGTTGTTGAGAGTTCAGTTCAATGTAGAACGAGATGCTGTTAAGAGAAGATTAGTACTGTTTATGGAATGGTGTACGGAAACCATTCGACTCTGAGAAGGTTATTAAAGATCGCCTGTACATTCTCTTTTCCTCAACCTGCAAAAGAGCAATCGGAGGATAGGTTCATAGGTTCATAGGTTGGTACTAGGCTATCGGCCCTAGGGCCTATACAAGCCTAGCCATAACAATTCCCTGGATATTTCTCCCCCAAATATTTACTTCCCTGGACCCCTGTCTAGCAGGGCAACTGACGTGATCCCAGAGGTGAATTTCCTATCTCCCATCCAACTGTCAAGGTTTCTTTTGAAGAGGGCCAAGGAGGTGCTCTGCTTGACATGTATGGGCAGTCTGTTCCAGAGTATGGGGAGTATCTGGGTCCGGAACCTATCCCTCCAGCATGTTTTGTTTATTGTGATGACAAGGTTTAGATCCCTGGTGCGTGTGGCTCTGAGGGATTGGGATTTCTTTAAGTGGAGCATGTCCAACAGCACAGGGTTTAACATGGCCTTGTATGTTAAGCAGAGATCACCTCTGAGTAGATGATATGCCACAGAGTATAGCTGGACATTTTTTAGACTGTCAGCATAGGGCATCTGCTTTAGGCCTAGGATTCTTTTAGTGAGGTATTTCTGTGGCCTTTCCAGCTGTTGCAAATGTCTTGAGGTACATACCAAACTGGACGTTGTACTGTATAATGGGTCTAATGAGGGATGAGTACAGTGGGACAATGACCTTTTTTCTGAATGGAAAGCCCTTAGTGATGAGGTGTGTCATATAGAAAGATTTCCTGACTGTTGTGGCGATGTGGTTATCGAAGGTGAGACCACGGTCCACCTGTGTCCCCAAGTCTCTCATCAAACGTTTGGTGTTTAGTGTACTGCCACCTATGTGGTAATTCATGGGTACATAGTTTTTCCCGAAGGGGATAACTATACATTTCTTTGCATTAAGTTTGAGCCCATGGCTCTGGCACAAAGCATCTGTTTCTGTAAGGCACTTTTGTAGAATATCTACATGCTTTGAGGATTCAATAATGGCTCCCAGTTTGCATTCATCTGCGAACTTTGTTAGCCAGAGTCCCTCAGTGCTGGCCTGTACTTCAGAGAAGTAGATGCAAAACAAGAGCGGTCCCAGGACTGAACCCTGAGGTACACCACTTTGTCACCTGTCTGGAGCTGGATTTGGAGTCCGCTTCTTTTACAGTCTGAGTTCTGTCAGTAAGCCAGTTGGCAACCCATCAAGTGACGTAGGGATTTATGCCCAGCTTAGTAAGTTTATCTATGATTCCAGAGTGGGGGATGGTGTCAAAGGCCTTGACGGGGTCCAGATAGGCTGTGTGGACCTCCAAACCCTTGTCCACAGTCGGGTTCAGGAGACAAGATCGGCCCTTCACGAACCCAAACTGGGTGGGGTCCAGTGTTTTGAAGGTTGCCAATGTCTTTGTTTACAAGTTCCATGATGATGATTTCCATGTCCTTGCAGATCAGGCTCGTCAGACTGATGGACAGTAGTTCCCGGGATCCAAGGTGGATCCCCCTTTGTGGAGTGGGCTAACTGTAGTTGTGCGCCACTCAGTGGGCACGAAGCCTGAGGTGAGGCTATGATTAAACATGACACTTAGGTGAGGTGCCAGTTCATTTTGTAGTTCATGTAGTACACAGCCTGGGATGTCATCTGGTCCCATGGATGCTGTATTCGTAGCTTTGGAGAGTGCAGTTTCTACCTATGTGGCTGTGATTTTACTGGAATTTGGCAATCTTTTGGTATTGAGATGGGCCCTTTAGGGCGTGAAGTTGCACTAAATCTATCTGCCAGGATATTAGCAATATCCTTGATCAGTATATTTAATGCCGTTCTGTTGTAGCTGAGAGCAGATCTGAGCATTGCCATTTAGATTCTTGGCATAACTATAGAATGCCTTGTGGATGTCATTGGAATCTTTAGCAATTTTATTTTTGTAACTTGCTTTGGAGGATTTTATAAGGGATCTCTGCTTCTTAATGAGGCTGGTAAGGGAGTTTTTTTTGCATCCTGGGATTTTCCTCTTTTTTGCAACAGTTTCTTCTGTTGTATAGTTTATAGCAGGGGACCACCAGATTGTCTTCCTTTTTTTGAAGGAGAGCGTCTTGGTTCTATTTGGGATGGCATGATTCATGCACGAGTGGATGTGCTCGTACAGTGCCTTAGTATAGGATTCAGCAATCGAACCTTCAGCTCCCGTCTGCATGGGTGTCATGAAGTTTGCCACTTCTGACTTGTGTCGCATGAAGTTGGCTTTGGAGAAGTTTTTTACAGAGGTTTCCTTACTGAGGGGTGGGGGTGGGATGTGGACGCCAAGGGTGATTAGCTTGTGGTCAGACCTGACCAATGAGGGGGTGACCACTGGTGTGGAGCATACATCTCCCATGTTGGTAATGACCAGGTCTAGGATATTGGTGCCCCTGGTGGGACAATGGGACAATGGATTAGTTGATCCAGTGTATTGTAATTTTATGAATTCCAAGAACCGTTGGGAAAAGGTGTTGGTACCCAAGTAGTTTTCACAGTTAATGGCAGGATAGTTGAAATCACCCAGCAGTATTAAGGTGTTTGGTTGTATTTTAATATTTTCCAGTGTGTTTAGAAAGGTGTAGTGAGAATCTTGGGGCATGGTGAGGGATCTGTAGCAAGCTACAATTTGGATTGTAATCTCACCTAGTGTTAATTGCACCTGGAGAATTTCAGGCGCATTGTGTTGGGCAACTAGCCTGGAGGTGTGAATATCCTTGGTGATTATGGACACTCCTCCACCTTTAGTGTTTCGGTCTTGGTTTTGTGGCCGAAAAGTGTGGTAAGAGTTGTAGCCTGGTATTGCAGGGGTGCTGTCTGGAGCCTTGAACCAAGTCTCAGTTACTGCACAGATATCTATGTTCTCCATTTTTAGGAATGCCTCGAGAGAGTGCATTTTGAGGTTTAGACTTCTAGCATTGAGTAGCATTACCTTCAGATTTTGCATGCTTGTACCTGTTATGGTGGTGGTTTTGTTCTTTGAGCCTTGCCTAAAAAAAGGCACTATAGGGGTGGCAAGAGCATTAGCCAGTAACCTGAATTCCAGGGATGACAGGTGCAGATCATGTCTGGCAAAGCATCGTGGTTTGTCGATCATGTCGTCCCAGGCAGACACATACTGAATCCCCTTTGAGCGACACCAGAAGCTTAGTCAGTTAAAGTCAATCATTTTGTCCTTGTACTGTGGTATCTTTCTGGACGAAGGCAGGATGCTTCTCAGGGCTAGGGTCATACCTGCCTGGGCCACATGATGCAAGAGCTCTTCCATGTCTCTTCATGTAGTCCAGGGAGGTACGTCTCAAGTCATTCACTCAACATGGACAATGACAGAGTCGTATTTGTACTTGTTGTGGAGTGACTTGAGTGCATGCATTATGTGGCGGATCCTGATACCAGACAGGCAGCTGACTGTATTTTTCTCCTTGTTCAGCCTAGTGAGTGGGATATCAGTGTGCCTGACTATAGAGTTACCTATGACTAAGGTGTTGGGTACATTTTCCTGCCTTAGGGGCTGTTTTGGGGTGACACTCTGGTGTTGTGAGCTATGTGTCACTTTGGTTGTGACCGGTGTTTGTTTGCGTTTCAGCTTCGGAGGTCATTGTTGCTTGGGCAGGTTAATGTTAAGGGCCTCCGCATATGTGGGTTTAGTGTTGCTATGTGTGGGTGTTGATGGTATGGGTTTTGAAGGGCTATGTGTTGCTTGAGGTGTGTGTAGTGCAGGTGTTAACCTTCACTTCTGTTGACTGTCTAGCACAGTCTTGGCTGGAGAGAGCTTTGCTTCCAGTTTGGCTATGTAAGTGCATCTCTCGCAGGTTGTAGTGTTGGCTGGTAGGAGGAGAGGATTGTCTGTGTACATGAGGCAGTTGCTGCAATGCCCCAGTATGCCCAGATTCACCAGGTGGACAGGAGAAATCACCTGAAGCTTACCCTTGGACATGCCTGTTTAGGTACTTTTTTTGTAAAGTACAAGAGCTGTTTTGCCTTACCTTTGCAAGGTACTTTGCAATTATAGGCTGTTTAGTGCCTACGATTAATTTCTGCTTATTAACAAGGAGACTTGAGTGCTTGTATCAGTTTAAGGCTTCCTAGTGCTTTCCAGCAGGTTCTAGAGCAAGTGCTAGTCATAGGGGTTCAGCTTTTAATGCTACTACTGAGAAACCAGCTAGTTCTAAGGGAAAGTTTGAAGAGCAGACTTTCTCCATGACGTCAGGTAGTCAAGGGTATAAAGCATGCAGCTGATGCCATTACATCTGTCTTTCTTGTTGTGCGGTGCCCGAAGCAGAAGCAGTTCGCAAGTACCGGTCGGCCGACTCCTGAAATTTTCATTTTCGAGTTTCAGAACCGAAGTCTTCAACTAAAGCCAAGTACCCCGTTGGGGAAACCTTTTCTTGCTCTAAACCGATGTCAGTAAAAGTCAATAATTGTATTTCTTGTGGAAAGCAAATACCTCATAAAGATTTTCATTCGTAATCTATTCCTTGCTAAGGCCCTGACCACGACGTTACCTCACTGTCGGTTTTGTGCCTTATTTAAACAACGAACTATTCATCGTTTGTATATTTACGCTTCTAAATATTTTGGTACTCGGTTCAATTACCCAGATATGGCTTCGGTAAGCCACGCAACTACCGACCATTACGAAAAAATGCAAAGATAAAGACAGTGACAGGCCGCCTAGGTCCAAAGCTGCCAATGACGCTTCTCCTAAGCTAGTCACCAGTACTCAGTGAGGCGCTTTCGCAGCCCTGGATACCCACTACTTCAGATTCGCAGGCTTCTACTGAGACCCATTTGGTGTCCAATATGCTGCGAGATGCTTCAACTGTGGAACCTGCGGATGTCTCTACCTTGGATGGGTCCGGAGCCGATGTGTAGGCACCGGATTCTGATGGTGTATTTAGGCCTACTGACGTGCATATTAAACCGATGCCAACTTTTTCTTCAAGCCTAAAACTCGATCCATGTCTAAAAAAAACAACGCCCAGACCACATGGTCAGGCCTCTATGCCTAAAAAACAAATAATGGCTGAAGACCTTATTACTTTAATCAGGGGAAGCCACCCTTCCCCCTCTAAAGACCTAGATCAGAAGAATCTGAATTTTCTGATGTCCTTCATGGATGCATCTGCAGTCATAACAAGTGGGTTGTCCTGTCGACAGGCAGCCCTTCAGTCGGCCGGATTCCAAAGTCCGGGTCCGGCTTCGGCTGATGTCGCACTCCACCCGACGTCATCTCTGTTGGTCTTCGGGTATAAAGGCATCAGCCGACGCCATTTTCCTTAGTCTTTCTTGCCGTGGCCCAAGCAGAAGCTGTTCGCAAGTGCCGGTCGGTCGGATCCAGAGATTACTTCACCGAATACTACTAAGACTTCTAAAGCTAAGTACCCGTTGGGGACTCTTTCTTGCCTCAGCCGATGTCAGAAAAAGTTAACAATTGTTTAAACTGTGGGAAACAAATACCTCATAAAGATTTCCACTCTTACTGTCTGCCTTGTTTAGGCCCAGCCCACGACGTAGCAGCCTGTTCGCCTGTGCTTCCTTCAACGACGAGCGCTTAGGCCGGTCGGAGTTCGCAGAACAGTTTTACGGTTCTGATTTTGTACATTATGCCGCCGGATCCTCTGACTACCCAATCTGGCAAAACGCAAAGATAAAGACCGACACTCCGGTCCGGTTTCGCCGAAACCTTGGTCAAGCAAACGAAAGTGTCTCAGTTTCGGCGAAACCGAGAAAACTGAACAAAGTACAGCTGAACCTATTCCTACAACTGAGGCCCCTGCTACAACTCTTGAAACGACTTCAGAAATTTTACCCACTACGGTGGTTGACTTATCAGACACCATCCCCTTGGATGTTTCTACCCCAGCACGTGGTGCTGCTAGGCCTCCAGCAGCCATGTCCATTAAGGCCTTCGCCAGGGCTAAAGCAGCCAAGACTACTAAATCAGTGCCTGTTAAACCCCCCTCATCCAGGCCCTCTTCTAGTTCTCAAATGCTTACCTTGGCAGAAGATTTAATTTCTTTAATTAGAGGATCTCAATCTCACCCAGACAGGGCCTCTCAGCCCCCAGAGAAGAGACCTAGGGCAGAGCCCCATGAGCCAGTGTCCTCTGATGAATCTGCTGATGAATCAGACATAACCGAACAGCCAGAGGCTCCCTTTTCCAATTTTGAAGATTCTGATGCTGAAGAATCCATCCCAGCTGCTTCCCCACCAGAAGAATTTTCCTTTGGGGAAACTTTGCATGCCATGCGAGAACAGTTCCAATGGCAGCAACAGGATTTTTCAGACTCCAGAAAAAGACTTGGGACCTTTCTGCACCTCCCTCAGCACAGGCCCTTGGCTATACCCCTGTTCTCTCTGTGGTGGATGATGCTTTCAATGATGTTTGCTCGCTCCAGATTCTTTACCCCAGCCCCTGCCAAACCAGACAGATTTTACAGGGTGCCAGATACTCATCACCACCTTTACAAGGCTCCACTTGCAGACCCAGAAACTATATCCCAGGGCCCCAAGGCAGTAGCGACCATAGCTAAAAACCCTATTCCTTCTGAAAGGGAAGCAAGGTCATTAGACAGATGGGGTAAAAGGTCTACACTTCAGCTACTCTCTCAGCTAGAGCTTTAAACTGTCAGTTTCACATGATACAATACCAAGAGTTTATGCTGGATCAGTTAACTAAAAACTAACCACTGATGAATCTCTTGATAAGAAATATGTATTAGATATGGTAAATAACATACAACAGGTTAGCAACCATTCCTTAAAATGTGGCTATGATGCACTGGAGGCTTCATTTAGATCAGCCATGACAGGCACAGTGATAAGAAGGCATGCATGGCTAAAGGAACAAGCTTTACCGGATCATGTTAAAGCTAAGTTGCTAGATGCTCCTATGGACAAGACAAGTTTGTTTGGTACATCTGCCCAGCAGGTTATGAAGAAAATGGAAGAAAAGGCAAAATCTGTTCAAACTGTTAAAGATTTCTTGCAGGTTCAACCCCAAGGTTTAGCAGGAACTGGCCTGCCAAAATTGGTCCTTTCCTGACTCCACAAAATTTCAAAGGGGCAGGAATAGACGTTCCAGAGGCAGAAACCAATCCAGAGGAGGTGCCTACAGAGGAAGGCAGTGGCAAGGTAACAACAGAGGCACAGACACGGCCACTGCCACTACATCAACACAACCACAGTGACTTAACCCAAACCCGCCTACCAGGGAACAAATAGCAGCTCCTCTAGGCGGAAAGTTAACCTTATTTTCAAAGAACTGGCACTACATAACAAAGGACAAGTGGATTTTACAAACCATAGATCAAGGTTACCGGTTTCACTTCCACACTATTCCAGTCAAAAGAGGAATGCCAAATCTACCTCCAAATCAAAAAACAGAGGCTCTACGCCAGATAATGGAGTTAGCAAACATGAGAGCTGTGGAAAGAGTGCCAGCAGCAGAGCAAGGAAAGGGGTTCTACTCCAGACTATTCCTAGTTCCAAGAAAGGAAAAAAAAGTTGGAGACCAATTCTCGACCTGTCCACCTTAAATACATACATCATTGTCCCAAAATTCAAAATGCTGACCCTACAGCAACTTCTTCCCATGCTGGGCAAGGAGTCTTGGCTGGTAACTCTAGATCTCAAGGAGGCATACCTGCACGTCCCCATTCGACCAATCTGCAGAAGATACCTCAGATTTCTTGCAGGATCAGAGCACTATCAATTCTCAGCATTGCCCTTTGGCTTATCTACTGCGCCCAGAGTATTCACAAAATGCCTGGCATCAGTAATCGCCCATTGCAGACTTCAGGGAATTCAAATTTACCCATACCTGGACGACTGCCTGCTACAAGGGGACAACAAAAGCAAGCTGACAACAGATTTACAAAGGGTCATTTACTTGCTACAAGCACTGGGATACACAGTCAATTTACAAAAGTCAAGACTAATACCATCCCAGACAAGGACTTTCTTGGGCGCGGAATTGGACACAGTAAAACAAATGGCATTCCTGACTACAGAAAAACAAAAGAACTCCTCTATACTTCTTGGCACTAACAAAACTGAACAAGTTAACAGCAAGAAAAGTACTGCAGGCCTTGGGCTTCATGGCATCATGCATAATCTTGGTTCCATTTGCCAGACTACATATGAGAAAACTACAGTGGTACCTAAAGAATTTATGGTCCCAACACAGACACAGTCTAGAAACAGAAATCCCACTAATTCCATGCTTAAAACAGGAGTTCCTATGGTGGGCTCAGGCATGCCAGTCAAACCCAGGCCTACCCTTTCGCAGATGTCAAGCAAGCCAGACCATCACAACAGACGCTTCAGACCTAGGATGGGGGCACACATGCTGGACAAATGCGTGCAAGGATTGTGGACACAGGATCAACTTCAACTGCACATCAACCTAAAAGAAATGCTGGCAGTAAAACTGGCAATCCAAAAGTTCAAACCATTTCACAAAGAGGGCCAGTTGATGATAAGGACAGACAACACCACAGTCATGTGGTACATCAACAAACAGGGAGGCACTCATTCATACCACCTATGCAGAATGATCTTGGAGCTGTGGACCCTGGCACTCAGCTACAACATCCAGTTACAGGCAATATTTGTACCAGGGAAAGACAATACCCTAGCAGACATCTTAAGCAGAACCACTCGATGCCCACGAATGGAAGCTTCATCCGACATCTTCAAGACCATCTCAAAGAAATGGGGAATGCCACAGATAGACCTATTCGCATCACCTCTCAATCACCAGCTCAAAAATTCTGCACAAGGACATTCCACCCATTAGCATGGAAAGTGGATTCGCTCTCCTTCAACTGGAAAGGCCTAACAGCATATGCATTCCCGCCTCTTCCTTTGATACACAAGGTACTACTGAAAATCAAGGAAGAACGTCCAAGGATAATCCTGATAGCTCCAAACTGGCCAAGACAACACTGGTACCCACTACTGAGGAGCATGTCTCGAACAATATGTGGACAATTCCCTGATGCCTTTGATGTTAACGCAGAACAACTACAGCATCATACATCCAAACCAAAAACCCACAACTGACTGCATGGAACATCACATAACAGCAGCTATTCCAGAACTTTCCCAAAGAGTTAAAGACATTATTCTGGAAGCACGCAGACCTTCAACAAGAAGGAACTATGCTGGAAAATGGAAAAGGTTTGTCATCTGAGTACGGAAAGAGGAAAAGATGTGTCAAACATAGATATGCCTAACATTCTGGAGTATCTGGCGAACTTCTTCATTCAGGCCTGTCCTACTCCTCCATCAAGATACATGCATCAGCTATTTCAGCAGAATACAGCTTTGATACACCTGTTTTTCGCACCCTTTGCTCAGACAATTCCTCAGAGGAATCAAGAATGTAAAACCTCCAAGGAAACCACCATTACCAGCTTGGGATTTAAACTTTGTGCTAGAAAAGTTGACACTAGCACCCTTTGAACCAGCAGCAACAGCAGACCTACAACACCTGTCATGGAAAACTGCTTTCCTACTGGCAATTACTTCAGCAAGGAGGGTTTCAGAACTACAGGCCTTAATGGCAGTGCAACCCTTCCTAATCTTCCACCAAGATAGTGTCCATGAGGACTAATCCTACATTTATGCCTAAGGTGGTATCCAGAGTGTCTTTAAACCAGGCAATCCACCTACCTACCTTCTCTCCCAACCCACAAAACAGAGGGAACGAATCCTTCATACCTCGGATGTACATAGACAGCTACGCTACTACTTGGACAGAACAAAAATAGCAGAAAGACTGACCAACTTTTGTAGCCTATGCAACAGGAAGGGAAGGAAAAGCTATTTCCAAACAGACAATCTCCAAATGGATAGGAAATTGCATACGATTCTGTTACTCCTTCCATGGAAAACCAATTCCACAGAACATAAGACCTCATTCTACAAGAGCAACAGCCACTACCACAGCCTTCTTACGAGGAGTGGCAACCAAAGACATTATTGAGGCTACTTGGACCTCCGTGCATACATTTGCCAAGCATTACAATTTGCCTCTATATTCCAGATCCCGAGCAGGGTTTGCCACTGCTGTACTGCAAGGGATCCTAAACACACCATAATCTACTTTTATCCTCCTCCCCTAGTTGGCTATGGTATTCTACCCACTTGTTATGACTGCAGATGCATCCATGAAGGACATAGTACAGTTTTGTACCTACCATAAATGTAGATGTCCGAACTGGATAGCATCTGCAGTCAGGATTACCCTCCCACCAATACCTCTGTGGTACTCCTAGGGTGTTTACCCTTCTAATAGCTAGCTGTTGGGGGGGAGTCTTTTATGGTGTATTTGTTTGTGTATATGTACATACATGCTTATTGTTGTGTTTACCTCTATCTATGTGGAAACATTGGCATTTATCCAAATTTTAGCCTGCAAGAGGGCTACTGGCATCTGGGGCAAGAAACACTGAGGAAAATGGCGTCGGCTGATGCCTTTATACCCGAAGACCAACAGAGATGACGTCGGGTGGAGTGCGACATCAGCCGAAGCCGGACCCGAACTTTGGAATCCGGCCGACTGAAGGGCTGCCTGACGACAGGACAACCCACTTGTTATGACTGCAGATGCTATCCAGTTCGGACATCTACATTTATGGTAGGTACAAAACTGTACTTTTCCTCTGATGATCGGGATTTACCCTTATCTACCTATGAGGATTCTGATGCAGAGGACTTAATTCCCTCTGCTTCCCCTCCAGAGGATTTCTCTTCTGGTGCAACCTTGCATACTCTTAGGGAGCTTTGCTGGGAAAGCCAGGATTTCTCTGATTCTAAAAAGAGGCTTGGGGATTTCTTACTCCTGCCCCAACACAGGCCTTTAGCCTAGCCCTCCTGTACTAGACAGTTGATGCCTTTTCGGAATCTAGCTTGGCCCCTGACTCTTTACCTCCTGCTCCCAGAAAACCTGATAGATATTAGAGGGTTCCTGACTCTCACAAGTTCCTTTTCAAAATGCTACGGCAGATCCTGAAACCATTTCACAGGGACCCAAGGACATTAAAGCTACTACTGCCATAAATCCTACCCCCTCTGATAGAGACTCCAGGGCGCTGGATAGATGGGGTAAGAAGGTATACACTTGTGCAACTTTGGCCATTAGGGCCTTAAATTGCCCGTTTAATATGTTTAAGTATCAGCAGCATATTATTGGATTGCTTAAACAGAAAATGATGTTGATTCCCGATTGTGCTGAAAATAAGGATTTGCAGGATTTAATGCATTCTGCTGAATAAGTCTGTAAATATACGTTGCAATGTGGTTTTGATTCACTAGGGCTGCTGTCACTGGGTCTGTATTTAGAAGACATGCTTGGCTTAAGGAGCAATCTTTGCCAGATAATGTTGAAGCTAAATTGCTGGATGCTCCCTTAAACCAAGACCACCTGTTTGGCAACCAAGCAGAAGTAGTACTTAAAAAGATGGAGGAAAAAGCTGAATCTATGCAAACTGTTAATGATTTCCTGCAAGTACAGCCTCCAAGATTTAGTAGGCATTGGCCCTCTAAGAATTGGTCCTTTCCTGCCTCTTCCAGGCCTTCTCAGTTCAAACCCAGAACCAGCAGAACACCCAGGCTTCAGTCCCAAGATACACACAGGATTAAGCAGTGGGTGGGGGGGGGCTCCCTCTTCCAAAGCAGGGAGTAGTAATACCCCCCCCCCCATAGTAAACTGTCTCAATGACTTAACTTTAAAACTTCCAAGCCCTTCTCAACTGACTGCTCCTTTAGGAGGAAAGCTCGCCCTGCATGCAGAAAAACTGGGAACTCATTACCCAGGACAAATGTTTTTTAAATATAGTATCCCAAGGATACAGATGCCACTTCCACTCCCTACCAACCCCAAATGGTTGGCCAGATCTAACCCCACATCAGTGGGCAGAGGCTCAAAAGCAAGTTCTCCCTGTCTTAAGTATAAGGGCTATTCAAACTGTCCCAGAAGAGGAAAGGGGACAAGGTTTCTACTCAAGACTCTTCCTGGTGCCCAGAAAAGACTACCAACTGGCGTTCTATTCTGGATCTCTCTATCCTAAACACTTTTTTGGTGATCCCAAAATTCAAGATGCTAACTCTTCACCAGTTGCCTCCTATGATAGGCAAGGATCCCTGGTTGGCAACACTGGAAGCCTACCTGCACATCCCTATCAGGGAATCTTGCAGAAGGTACCTACGCTTTAAAGTAGGTTACATGCACTATCAGTTCTCTGCACTGCCCTTTGGCTTATCTACTGCGCCCAGGGTATTCACAAAAGTGCCTAGCTCCAGTCATTGCATTTTGCAGGCAAAGAAATATTCAAATATACCCATACCTGGGCAATTGTCTAATTCGGGCAGGAAGCCAGGACATACATTTGAATCATCTGGCATTTGTACAAAAGGTGTTAACTTCTCTGGGGTACACCATAAACGAAAAGAAATCATACCTTGTACCCTGCCAACAAATTGTATTCCTGGGAGCAAGCTTGAACACAACTTCCTGGATGGCTTTTCTCACGCCAGAGAAACAAGTTCATTTGACAGCTTACTTCAAACTAATGGCCACAAAGACTGTGCTATCTGCAAGACAAGTACTGCAAGCTTTGGGGTTCATGGCCTTCTGCATTCTCCTAATTCCATATGCATTCTCCTAATTCCATATGCAAGACTGCATATGAGGAAACTACAATGGTATGTAAAAAGCTTATGGTGTCAACATTCTCAGGATCTAAAAGCTATGATTCCTATCATACCCTGCCTACAGTTAGAGTTCCTTTGGGCAGAGGCCTGCCACCAAAACAAGGGGCTGCCATTCACTCTACCCCCTGCCGCCCAAACCCTAACAGACACATCAGACTATGCATGGGGGGGCTCACTTGACAGGGAAGTGCATTCAGGGAAAATGGAACCCAAGTCAAATGCCCCTGCATATCAATCAAAAAGAAATGTTAGTTGTACAGAATGCTCCGACAGCCTTCAAGGACCACATTCTTCCAGGACAATTAATGGTAAAGACAGACCACACCACTGTTATGTGGTACATAAACAAGCAGGGGGGAACCCACTCATACCCTCTCTGCAGATTAGCCATGGCTCTGTGGAACACAGCCTTGAGCTACCAAGTACACCTACCGGCTCAATTCCTGCCAGGAAAGCTAAATACACTGGCAGACGAACTAAGCAGAAATCTCATAGACCCACACAAGTGGAAACTGGAACCAAAGACATTTAACATGTTGATAAATGGGGAAGCCCAGAGATAGACCCATTTGCTTACCCCCAGAGCTACCAGTTGGACAAATTTTGCACAAGGGCTCCCCACAAACGAGCTTGAAAAGTTGATACCCTGTACTTCACCTGAAAAAATCTCAGTTTATGCCTCTCCTCCCCTGCCTCTCCTCTCCAAGGTACTAATAAAGATCAAACAGGACAAACGAAGGACGATACTGATTGCACCTGACTGGTCATGCCAACACTAGTACCCCCTCTTGCATATTGTTACTGCTGGCACCATGGCACCTGCCTCAGTCCCCTATCCTGCTGTCCCAGCAGGAAGGCCAGATTCTGCACCCACAGCTTCAAACCCTGAACCTAGCAGCCTGGCTAATTACCTGATCTCTCCATTACCATCCCTCAATAAGCAAATGATGGATGTCATTCTGGAGGCAAGGAGGCCAGAGATCACGTCAGTCGCCCTGCTAGACAGGGGTCCAGGGAAATAAATATTGTGGGAAGAAATAGCCAGGGAATTGTTATGGCTAAGCTTGTATAGGCCCTAGGGCCAATAGCCTAGTACCAACCTATGAACCTAGTACTAGAAAATCATATGCTGAAAAATGGAAAAGCTTCTGTTCCTGGAGCCAAACTAGAGAGATGAGCACAGCAGCGCCCAATTTACCTCAGATTCTTCAATACTTAACTGAGATGCTTCACAAGGGTCTTTACTTTTCCTCCATCAAAATTCACGCCTCAGCCATTTCAGCTCATTACATCAGAGAACCGAGATGCTTCACAAGGGTCTTTACTTTTCCTCCATCAAAATTCACGCCTCAGCCATTTCAGCTCATTACATCACAGAACCACCCCTCTTCTCTCATCCACTGCTCAAGCAGTTCCTCAGAGAGGCCAAAAACTTAAGACCACCAAGGAGAGCCCCAACTCCAGCCTGGGACCTTAACTTTGTATTGGAAAAACTCTGCCTCCTTTTGAGCCACCTGCAAGTGCAGAGTTGAAATTCCTTTTTGGAAAACAGCCTTCCTTTTAGCCATCACTTCAGCAAGAAGGATGTCTGAATTACAGGCCCTTATGGCAGTGGAGCCTTTCATCATCTTTCATGCAGACAGCGTGTCCCTCAGGACCAATCCCTCCTTCATGCCCAAGGTGGTATCCAGTGTGGCCCTTAATCAGTCCATTCATTTGCCAACCTTCTTTTCTAATCCACAGAACAAAGGGGAACGGATACTGCACTCCTTAGATGTGCACAGACAACTTAGATTTTACTTGGACAGGACTAAACCTCTCAGGAAATTGGAACAACTGCTGGTAGCATTTGCTGCAGGGGCAGAGGGGAAGGCCATTTCAAAGCAAACCATTTCTAAATGGATAGGCCATTGCATTAATTTCTGCTATAAGCACCATGGAAAACCTACCCCACAGGGGATAAGACCACATTCTACCAGGGCTGCTTCTACCTCTACAGCCTTTCTCAGAGGTGTCACTACCAGAGACATCCTAGAAGCTGCTACCTGGAGTCCTGTACATACTTTCACCAAGCATTATCATTTGCCAATTTTCTCTTAACTCCAGAGCTGGCTTTGCCTCTGCAGCCTTGCTGGGCCTTATAGCTGGTCCTAATGCTATCTAATTTTCTTCCTCCCATCCTTAGCTTTGGGAATCTACCCAAATGTGATGACTGCAACAGTAAAGCACGAAGAACATAGTACATATGTTCTTTGTGTTTCACTGTTGCTGTCATTGCACTTGGGTTATCCTACTGGCAGGCTATCCAGCTGGCAGGCTACACTCAGTCGGCCTGAATTCCAAAGTCTAGGTCCGGTGTCTGTTGCTGTCGCCTCTTCCCTGATGTCAGTGCGCCAGGGGTATAAAAGATGCAGCCGACGCCATTTTCTTCAGTCTTTCTTGCCGCGCGGTGCCCAAAGCAGAAGCAGTTCGCAAGTGCCGGTCAGCCGACTCATGAGATTTTCGTGTTCGAATTTCAGATCCGAAGTCTTCATTAAAAGCTAAGTACCCTGTTGGGGAAAACTTTTTTCTTGCTCCAGACCGATGTCAGAAAAAGTTAATTATTGTATTTCTTGTGGGAAGCAAATACCTCCATAAGGACTTTCATTCTTATTGTATTCCTTGCCTAGGCCCTGACCACGACGTTGCTAGTTGTCAGTTTTGTGCTAGATTTAACCAGCGCACTATTAAGTGCAGGTACGATTTTGCATTTCATTATTTTGGCAGAAGATTTAATTACACGATGCCGTCGGATAGCCATACAACTATCGGAATTCACAAGAAACGCAAAGAAAAGGACAGGCATCTGAGGTCTAAAACAGACGACGAGGCTTCCTCTAAGCCAGTCGCCGGTTCTCAGTGAGGTGCTTTCGCAGCCCCTGATGCCCGCTACTTTGGACCCGCAGGCCGCTACAGACTCCTACGTGGAGTCCCCTAGGCCGCTGGAAGCTCAAGGTATTGGACCTTCGGAGACTATTCCCTCAGATGGGTCCGGAGCCGCTGAGCAGGCATCGGCTTCTGAGGGTGTTTTCAGACCTACTCAATTATACATTAAAGTGACCCCAGTTACAAAGGCAAAGACTAAAGCACCTTTAAAGATAAAGAAACAAGTACAACAGCTTCATGGTCAGGCCTCCATGCCCAAAAAACAGATGCTCAAAATGGCCGAAGACTTAATTACTTTGATCAGGGGTTCCCATCCCCTCCTGATAAGAGGCCTAGGGGTTCCCGTCCCCTCCTGATAAGAGGCCTAGGCAAGAGACAGAATATGAATCTTCAGATCAGGTTTCCATTTCATCTGATTCCTCTTCTGATCAGGAATACTCTCTTCCTCCCTATGAGGATTCTGATGCTGAAGAATCTATCCCTTCAGCCTCTCCTCCTAACTATTACTCTTTTGGGGAAATCTTGCATACCATGAGGGAACATTTCCACTGGGAGAGCCAAGATTATTCAGAATCTAAGAAAAGGTTCAGAGACTTCCCTTTACTCCCACAACACAGGCCCCTAGCTATTCCACCTGTGTTGGACATTGTAGATTATGTATTTTTAGAGTCCAGTCTGACCCCTGACTCCTTACCTCCAGCTCCTGTTAAGCCGGACAGGTACTACAGGGTTCCTGACTCATAAATTCCTTTTCAAAAACCTTGCTGCTGACCCAGAAACTATCTCCCTGGGTCCCAAAGGGGTCAAGGCGTCCACTGCAAAAAACCCTTCCCCCTCTGACAGGGATTCTAGGGCATTGGACAGATGGGGGAAGAAATTTTATACCTCTGCTACCTTGGCTGTAAGGCTTTAAATTGTCAGTTTCATATGCTCAAATATCAGCAATATGTTATGTCACTGCTTAAACAGAAAATGTTGACAAATTCTGAATGTGCAGAAAACGAAGAAATGCAGGATTTATTGCATGCAGCTGAGCAAGTTGGAAAGCATAGGTGCAATGTGGTCTTTGGAGGCCTCCTGCAGGGCTGCTGTTATGGGTTCTGTCATCAGGAGGCATGCTTGGTTAAAGGAACAAAATCTGCTTGACCATGTCAAAGCAAAATTATTAGATGCTCCATTACAGCATGATACTTTGGTGTTAAAGCAGAAGAGGTTTTAAAGAAAATGGAGGACAAAGCTAACTCTATGCAAATGGTTAAGGATTTCTTACAGGTACAGCCTCCAAGATTTAGCAGACACTGGCCTACAAAGAATTGGTCCTTTCCAGTGTCAGACAGACCACAAAGGGGCAGATACAGATGCCCAAGAGGCAGATCCCAGCCCCAAGGTTCGTACAGATCTAAACAATGGGATGCTTCTACCTCCAAAAGTGGAGAAGACAAATCACAGCCATACAGGAAACAGTCCCAATGACTTCTCCCTGCCTGCACCAAGCACTTATCTTCTGGCAGCACCTTTAGGGGGAAAACTAGCACTTTTTTTTCTCAAAATTGGCACATAACCCAGGACAAATGGGTCCTAGACAGTGTCACAAGGCTACAAGTTTCACTTCCATACCCTGCCAAGGGCAAACGGTTGGCCAGACCTGCCAAAACATCAATGGACAGAGGCACAAAAACAAGTCTCATCCCTCATGGACATGAGGGCCATTCAACAAGTACCAGAGCAAGAGCAGGGACAAGGATTTTACTCAAGACTGTTCTTGGTACAAAGAAAGGACAAGACCTGGAGACCAATACTGGACCTATCTATTCTAAACACATATCTGGATATACCAAAATTCAAAATGTTGACTGTACAGCAGCTTCTGCCCATGCTGGGTAAGAAGGCTTGGCTTGTGACTTTAGACCTAAAAGAGGCATACCTGCATGTCCCAATCAGACAAACATGTAGAAGATACCTCGGATTCAAAGCCGGCTCAATGCACTACCAATTATCTGCACTGCACTTTGGCTTATCTACTGCGCCCAGGGTCTTCACAAAGTGCCTGGCACCAGTAATTGCATTCTGCAGACAAGAAGGAATACAAATATATCCTTACTTGGATGACTGCCTTATTTAAGCAGAGAACAAGGACATTCTACTACAGCATCTGGCGTTTGTAGAGAGATTTCTAACAGGCCTAGGGTACACAGTCAATGAAAAGTAATCAAAACTAGTACCCTCTCAAGAGATGATATTCCTGGGTGCAAGCTTAAATACAACTGCCCAGATGGCTTATCTCACGCCAGACAAACAAAGGCAACTGACTACATATTTCAAACTGTTGGCAACAAAGGCCCAGTTATCTGCAAGAAAAAATTTGCAGGCTTTGGGCTTCATGATGGCATCCTGCATTCTACTAATTCCATATGCGAGACTGCATATGAGGAAACTTCAGTGGTACCTAAAAAGTGTTTGAGCTCAACATTGCCACAGACTGGAAACAATAATTACTCTCATTCCCTGCCTACAACAGGAGTATCAATGGTGGGCGAAGGCTTGTCACCAGAACAAGAGACAGCCATTCACTTTACCCCCAGCCAGGCAGACATTAACAACGGATGCATCAGATTATGCCTGGGGGGCCCACCTGGCAGGAAGATGTATTCAAGGCACATGGTCTGCAAACCAAATGCATCTACATATCAATCAGAAAGAGATGCTAGCTGTTCAGAATGCTCTGACAGCCTTCAAGGACCTACTTCATCTGGGACAACTACTGATAAAGACAGACAACACCACGGTCATGTGGGATATAAACAAGCAAGAAGGCACTCATTCTTACCCCCTTTGCAGACTAGCCATGACTTTGTGGGACACAGCATTGACTTACCAAGTACATCTGCAGGCACAATTCCTGCCAGGAAAGATAAATACTCTAGCAGATGAACTAAGCAGAAACCTCATGGATCCCCACGAGTGGAAATTGGATCCACAAGTCTTCAGCATGATAACAAGGAAATGGGGACGCCCGGATATAGAGCTAGATATAGATCTATTTGCCTCTCCTCACAATTGCCAACTAAAAAGATTCTGCACAAGGACCTATCACAGACAAGCATGGAAAGTGGACGTCCTATCTTTCAGCTGGAAAAGCTTAGCAGTATATGCCTTTCCTCCACTGCTTCTCCTCCCCATGATACTCCTAAAGGTCAGACAAGAGAAGCCAAAGATGATACTGCTTGCCCCAGACTGGCCACGCCAGTACTGGTATTCAATCCTAAGGAACTTGTCTTGATGCCCGGCTTGGACCTTGCCTCAAATACCTCCTCTGCTGTCCCAACAAAACAATCAGATCCTGCACAGCCAACTCAAGACCTTAAATCTAGCAGCATGGCGGATAATGTAGTCATACAAACCGCACCTCTCACTAAAGCTGTGATGGATGTCATTTTGGAGGCCAGAAGGCCTAGTACCAGAAAATCTTACACTGGAAAATGGAAGAGATGTTCATAGTGTTACACTGCTGCAGTCATTACACTTGGGTTATCTTGCCGTCAGGTGGTTCCCCAGTCGGCCTGAGTTCCAAAGTCTTGGTGCGGCGTCGGTTGCTGTAGCCTCCTCCCTGACGTCAGTGCGACAGGGGTATATAAGATGCAGCCGACGCCATTTTCTTCAGTCTTTCTTGCCACGCGGTGCCCGAAGCAAAAGCAGTTCGCAAGTGCCGGTCGGCCATCTCCTGAGATTTTCATTCCGAATCCAGAACCGAAGTCTTCAACAAAGCTACGTACCCCATTGGGGAAACTTTTTCTTGCCTCAGACCGATGTCAGTAAAAGTTAATAACTGTATTTCTTGTGGGAAGCAAATGCCTCATAAGGATTTCCATTCTTATTGTATCCCATGCTTAGGCCCACACCACGACGTCACTGGTTGTCGGTTTTGTGCTAGGTTTAACAAGCGCACTATTAAATGTCGGTTTGATTTTACCCAACATTATTTTGGTAGAAAATTCAATTATACCATGCTGTCGGAACTTCCGATGACCGGAATACATAAAAAGCGCAAAGGATAGGCATCCGAGGCCCAAAACTGACTAAGCCTCTTATAGGCCAGTCGCCGGTTCTCCGGTTTTCAGCGAGGTGCCTTCGCAGCCCCTGACGACCACTTCTGTAGAACCACAGGCCACCTCTGACTCCCACATGAAGATGTCTGGGCCTTTGGACGCACAAGTTATTCAGCCTACCGAAACTAACCCTTCAGAGGGATCCGGAGTAGCTGAGCTTACCCACATCAGACCTACTCAGTTAAGCATTAAACCCTCTGCTAAGTCTAAGCCTTCTTTAAAATCAAAGAAACAAATGCAGCTTTCTCAAGGACAGGCCTCCATGCCTAAGAAACAAATGCTCAAAATGGCCGAAGACCTAATCACTCTGATCAGGGGGTCCCATCCCCCTCCTGATAAAAGGCCTAGACAGGATGCAGACTATGACTCATCCAACCAGGTGTCCATCTCCTCAGATTCATCCTCAGACCTAGGATACTCTACCCCCTTATGAGGATTCTGATGCTGAGGAATCCATTCCATCAGCCTCTCCACCTGAGGACTACTCCTTTGGGGAAACCTTACATACCATGAGGGAGCATTTCCATTGCGAAGGCCAGGATTACTCAGAATCCAAGAAAAGTCTCAGAGACTTCCTTTTATTACCTCAACACAGACCCCTTGCTATTCCGCCAGTGTTAGATATTGTGGATGATGTGTATACTGAATCCAGCTTAAATCCTGATTCTTTACCTCCAGCCCCAGTTAAACCTGACTGATACTACAGAGTCCCTGACCGATACTACTACTGAGTCCCTGACTCTCACAAATTTCTGTATAAAAGCCCTGTTGCTGACCCTGAAACTATTTCTCAGGGACTCAAAGGGGTTAAGGCCTCATCAGCCAAGAATCCAGTTTCCGCTGACAGCGATTCCAGAGCATTAGACGGATGGGGAAAGAAAGTATATACGTCTGCAACTTTAGCAATGAAAGCCTTAAATTGCTAGTTTCACATGCTAAAATATCAGCAATTTTTACTGTCTCAGTTGAAACAAAAAATGCTTCCAGATTCAGATCCTCCTAATTTTAAAGAAATGCAGGATTTATTGCATGCAGCCGAACAAGTGGGAAAGCATACTTTGCAATGTGGTTTTGATTCTTTAGAGGCCTCATGTAGAGCAGCAGTTACAGGCTCTGTCATTAGAAGACATGCTTGGTTAAAAGAACATACGTTACCAGACCATGTTAAAGCAAAACTATTGGATGCACCTTTGCAGCAGGATGTGTTATTTGGAGTTAAGGCAGAAGAGATATTAAAGAAAATGGAGGATAAGGCAAAATCTATGCAAACGGTGAAGGATTTCTTACAGGTTCAGCCTCCTAGATTTAGCAGAAATTGGCCAACTAAGAATTGGTCCTTTCCAGTTACAGACAGACCTCAGAGGGGAAGATAGAGACGTCCAAGAGGTAGAGGTCAACCACAAGGTCCTTACAGGCCTCAACAATGGGTTGCATCAGGCCAGAAAGAAGGGGAAGACAGGCCCCAACCATATAAAAAGCAGCCCCAATGAATTCCCACTACAGCTGCCAAACAACTCTCTTGGCAGCCCCTTTGGAGGAAAAATGGCACTTTTCTATCACAATTGGCATATGATCACCAAAGACAAATGGGTTCTCAACATTGTATCTCAGGTTTACAGGTTCCACTTTCACAGTCTGCCAAGGTTAAAAGGAATGCCAAATCTGCCACCAAATCAATGGGCAGAGGCTCAAAAATAAATTACAGCACTCCTGGATATGAGAGCTATTCAAAAGGTACTACCACAGGAACAAGGACAAGGATTTTACTCCAGACTCTTTCTGGTTCCCAGAAAGGACAAAGCCTGGAGGCCCATTCTGGATCTTTCTTCACTAAACACTTGCCTGGATGTTCCGAAATTCAAAATGTTGACATTACAGCAGCTTCTTCCCATGCTGGGCAGGCAAGCTTGGCTCGTGACCTTGGACCTCAAGGAGGCATACCTGCATGTTCCTATCAGACAAAACTGCAGAAGATACCTCAGGTTCTTAGCTGGTCCAATGCACTATCAATTCTCTGCACTGCCCTTTGGATTATCAACTGCACCCAGGGTCTTCACAAAGTGCCTGGCACCAGTAATTGCATTTTGCAGACAGAAAGGAATTCAAATTTACCCATACCTGGGCGACTGCCTGAATCAAGCAGAGAGCAGGGACATTCTTCTACAGCATCTGGCGTTTGTAACAAAGTTAAGTTGCCTGGGGTACACAGTAAACGAAAAGAAATCAAAACTAGTGCCCTCACAAGAGATTAATATTCCTGGGTGCCAGTTTGAACACAACGGCCCAGATGGCTTTCCTCACACCAGACAAGCAAGGACAACTGACTCAATACTTTCAGTTGATGGCAACAAAGACACAACTCCCTGCAAGAAAAATTCTTCAGGCCTTGGGCTTCATGGCATCCTGCATGCTACTAATTCCATATGCCAGACTGCATATGAGGAAACTACAATGGTACCTAAAGAATGTGTGGTCTCAACACTGTCAAAGTTTGGAATCCGTTATACCACTAATACCTTGCCTTCAACAGGAGTTTCGATGGTGGGCTCAAGCTTGTCACATCAACAAGGGACAGCCTTTCACTCAACCCACAGCCAGGCAAACGCTGACAACAGATGTATCGGATTACACCTGGGGAGCACACATGGCAGGAAAATGTATTCAGGGCAAGTGGCCCGCAGAAGAAAGGCACATCAATCAAAAAGAGATGCTAGCTGTACAAAATGCCATTATAGCTTTCAAGGACCTGCTGCATCCAGGACAACTACTACTAAAGACAGACAACACCACCGTTATGTGGTACATAAACAAGCAAGGGGGTGCACACTCCTACCCCAATGCAGACAAGCCATGACCTTGTGAAACACAGCTATAAACCTTCAAGTTCATCTGCAAGCGCAATTCCTGCCAGGAGAGAAAAACACACTGGCAGACGACTTAAGCAGAAATATCATGGATCCCCACGAATGGGAATTGAATCCTCAAATATTCAGAATGATGGTAAAGAAATGGTGGAGCCCGGACATAGATCTGTTTGCCTCCCCAATGAATTGCCAGCTAAAGAAATTCTGCAAAAGGAATTGCCATCCGCAAGCATGGAAAGTGGATGCCCTCTCATTCATTCAGCTGGACAAACCTACAAGTATATGCTTTTCCACCACTGCCTCTTCTCCCAAAGTTACTCATAAAAGCCAGGCAAGAAGAGCCAAAAATGATCCTGATTACATCAGACTGGCCACGCCAGCACTGGTACCCGATCTTTAAAAACTTAGCACAAGGACCACCCTGGATTTTGCCTCAAATACCACATCTGCTGTCTCAGCACAACAATCAGTTACTCCACAGCCAGCTAAATACACTAAATCTAGCTGCATGGAAGATTCCCTAGCCACGCAAGCAATGCCTCTCTCCAAAGCAGTTATGGATGTCATTCTGGAGGCCAGAAGGCCTAGTACCAGTAAAGCCTACTCTGATAAATGGAAGAGATTCTGTGCCTGGAACCAGGCTCACAGCCTTGATCCTCTTGTGCCAAACATTCCACAGATACTACAATATTTGACTGAGATGCTAGACAAAGGCCTCTCCTTTTCATCCATAAAGATCCACGCCTCTGCCATCTCTGCTCATCACAACACGGGTCCACCAATTTTCTCTAATACTTTGCTAAAACAGTACCTCAGAGAGGCTAAAAACATAAGACCGCCCCGTAGAGCACCCACTCCAACTTGGGACCTCAACTTTGTTTTGGAAAAATTAACTTTACCTCCTTTTGAACCAGCTAGCACGGCAGAATTAAAATACATTTCTTGGAAAACTACTCTGCTCCTAGCAATAACTTCTGCAAGAAGAGTTTCAGAATTACAGGCACTAATGGCAGTGGAACCTTTCCTTATTTTCCACCAGGACAGGGTGTCCTTAAGAACTAACCCTACGTTTATGCCTAAGGTGGTTTCAAGTGTGTCTCTAAACCAAACCATTCACTTGCCAACTTTTTATCCAAAACCACAGAATAAAGGGGAAAGACTACTGCATTCATTGGACATTCACAGGCAGTTACGCTTCTACTTGGACAAAACCAAAGCTTTCAGAAAATCTGAGCAATTATTGGTAGCATATGCTGCAGCAGCACAGAGAAAAGCTATTTCAAAGCAGATTATTTCCAAATGGATAGGACATTGCATACATTTCTGCTATAAGCACCATGGAAAACCTGTGCCTAACAGCATTAGATCTCACTCTACCAGGGCAACAGCCACTTCAACTGCCTACCTCAGAGGAGTACCTTCCAAGGATATTGTGGAAGCAGCAACATGGAGTTCTGTGCATACCTTCACCAAGCATTACCATCTGCCTCTATACTCTAGACTCTAAACCCAGAGCTGGCTTCACCACTGCAGTGCTGCAGGGCCTTATAGCCACCCCTAATGCCTTATAGAACCAACCACCCTACCTCAGCTTTGGGATTCTACCCAAGTGTAATGACTGCAGCAGTGTCACACGATGAACATAGTACAGTTTTGTACCTACCATAAATGTAGATGTTCGAGTGTAGACACTGCTGCAGTCCAGGTTACCCTCCCTCCTTCCCCTCTTACTGGCTAGTACGTACCTAGTTCCTCTACCTTTTACTACCTATGGGGAGTATTTGCTGGTAGCTGAAAGTATGTTGTTTGCATTTCTTATGTATGTTTTATTAGCAATTTGAATTGCCTATCTATTTGGAGGCACCTGACATCTGGGGCAAGAAAAACTGAAGAAAATGGCGTCGGCTGCATTAATACGTCACACTCGTACCAGTGTGGATGCAGACATATTCTGCACTGTTGTTGTGTGAGCGATGCATGTGGAATTTAAACTAGCCATTCCATTTGTTGCGTATAAGAGAAGCTAACCATTATGTTTGTTGCCGCTTGTGTGCAGGTTAATTTGACTGTCTGTGAAATGCCCTAGTTAAGGATGGTAGGTTAATCAGTTAACTTTGGTTCTAACTCTGTGTCTAGGTTACAGGAGATAAGAGCCTAAATTCTCTACACCAACTACCAAACTGCTGCCGAAATTGTGAGTTTCAGTGCATTCTTAAGGAATCGAGTTTAAGGGAAGTAGAAATTTACCGTTTCTCATACGAAGTCTGTGTTCAGTGTGCAACTGTTTTGTTTAGCAAATGGCCATTGGTATTACTACTTTAGAATTCGAAAGCTGTGTTAGTATAGGTACTACTCCCACACCTTGTAGATGGATTGCTAATACTCTGGGCACTTTAAGGGGGATGGGGGTGTTGCACTCCTGAGGGTGTCCTCCTTTGGATGCGATATCTAGTAACTATGATCTTGTTGTCTGTTTGCCAGGCATTCCTTATTGCAATATTGCCAGCTTACTGTTTTTTTTTTTTTTTTTTTTATGTAACATGGGCAATTAATTCTTCAAGGGCAGCGGGCACTGAATTTTGTAGATGAAACACTGAAAAGTAAAGTTGTTTGCCAGTAGCAACCTCTTTATTAGTTACAGATCTGTCTTTAATTTGGAATTAGTCCGATAACTTTTACTTCTGCAGCGGTTGTTTATATTGACTGACATTGGTAGACTGTAATGACAGAAGTTTGAGTTGTCTTTTATGATTGAAATGTTCTGAAATGGGTAGTTATATCATTATTGGTCCATAAATTTTGTTTCATTACTTACTGGAAAAATGTTCAAAACTACAAGTTTAAAACACATTTTAACAAGTGGTGCTGTATTATACAAGGAATATAATTTAATAGGTGAATCAAAGAACCTATGCATATGTGCATGGCCCTAAAATGTGTGTAAGGGGGCCTATGATTTGAAAACAGCCCGAAGGTAACTTAATCCTCCACTGACTAGATGAATTTTCTTTGAATGTGGGTTTCAGTGCTGTTAAAATGAATGTGAGTTTCAAGGGCAGAGAAGTTTGTTTATACAAAGTCTGTTTTTGTTGAGAAACCGTGTTGGTTGTTTAGCATACAACTATCAATGTTTTGTGCTTTCGTTTTAAATAAAAAAAAATAAATGTCTGTAATCATTGTAGAAGTAAAAAAAAATAAATAGTATACACAACTATCAATGTTTTGTGCTTTCGTTTTAAATAAAAAAAAATAAATGTCTGTAATCATTGTAGAAGTAAAAAAAAATAAATAATAGTATACACCCTGAATGGTTTGAACAGTGTTTACGGTAACTGGGGAGAAATAGCCAAGTAACGGCACAGTGGAATGGCTGGGGGGTGCTGCCTCAATTTAACGAAAATGTAAAACAGCTAGATGGGAAACTAGAAAAGGGCATCGGAAAACTAAAGGCTTCTCATGAACTCACTGTAGTTACAGAAGCCAAACAGCCAGTCCTTTAGTTACGACAGGAAAGTAAGAAATTGAGTCTGTGCTCAGAGCTTGTCCATTGTCATGCAACCTACCCTGATCCAGGGGGTATTGCCAACATAATGGTAAGTAAATTTAGCTCCAGTTTCATCCCTGAGACATCTGTTCCAAGCCCACTTATCACAAGCCAAGGCACCAACATGATGAAAAAGCATGTGCTGAATGTAGCTCAATAGCTGGGGGGTGTACAAAACGGGGGCTGCAGCTGGCATACAAAAACTAGCTCAAACTCTGTACCAAAAAGTGGTACATTATAGCATTTGGTAAGCAAATCCCTGCGTCCATCTTGCAACAGTGGCTTGGAAATCCTTTTCACCTTGCACAGCTTATAGCAAAGGGCATCTCCTCTAGATGACTGTCCTCACCTCCTTGTACCCCACAATGATTGCACACCTCAATGAGTACAGTATGCCCTTTGGGGTGTACCTTACTAAGCATATTGAGCAATTGGAAAGGCCCCAGAGGTTTTTAATTAAAAAGGTCATGGACTTGACAGTCCTGAGATGCGTTGTATTTAGTGTCATGTACCCTTTGTAAGGGTGATCTGCACCCTTTTTGTAGGATTATAAGGGATCCAGTAGTGTGATGATGCTTTCACCTGCAGAAGTTGGTCCTACCAACACTACGTCCAGAGATCTAGATCCACGCGCATTAATAAGACAAGGTGGAGGGATTCCTACGAATACTATGGCCAGAGATCTAAATCTATGCGCATTAATAAGACAAGGTGGAGGGATTCCTACCAACACTACGGCCAGAGATCTAAATTTACACACATTAATAAGACAAGGTGGAGGGATTCCTACCAACACTACGGCCAGAGATCTAAATCTACGCACATTAATAAGACACGGTGGAGGGATTGATTTGTCAAACTGCCTACCTCTTCTCTGGAACAAACTTCCTGTCCGAGTTGAACAGTGCTTAGCAGGGATGATGTTTAGAAACCGGGGTAAAGGTGTATGATTGGAAAGTACTTTGGTAGAATATTCTAACCGCACTAGTACATGTTGTGTTCCTTATCTATAGGTAGTGAATCTGTATGAAAGTTGGGTGAAAATATTTTTAGGCAGACTGAGCAGTCGATGTACATCCTTCATCCCGATAGATTTAAAATGCCTGCTCCATAAATTTTCCTGGAGGAGGTAGTTGATGCAGTTATGGGCACGACATTACTTCTGTATCTGAAAATAATCCCCATCCCAGAGGGCTAACTAACCCTTCTTGAAAGAAGACCCATTTACTGACAAGTCGTGCAAGTTCTTTACTAGTTGTTCCTATCTGAGGATATCTTGAAAGTTGAGGAACTAATTTGCCTAGAAATTAATGCTTTACCCCAACAAACCTATCCTCAGGGTCTGTGAGTTGAGCTATAATATCTAAACGGGTATATTTAGAGATGAGAGGATTCTCCACCACCTTGTTAGTTAAAAAAAAAAAAAAACCACACACCTGTATAAACACTCCTAGTGCTCACGTTGGTTTAAGTGAGATTCTTGTAATCACAAAATGCCACAACGGAGTTTTTGCACATAAGCAAAAACCCTTTTGCATTTTGCTGGGTATTGAAAACCCATTTAATATTCCAATAGAGTGTGATTAATGGGCCCATCTTCTAGCTACAGTTGAGCCTGGAAGGACTAAGCCATTGAGTGTCGGTGATTTAAGAGAGAAAAACATGAAATTTCTCCAGCACCATGAGGATGGCAGACCATAAGCATTATGATTCTCAACACTTCGTCGTAGGACAGAGCAATATACACGTAACAACAAAACAATGGAGAACTATGCAAAAATGTATGTTTTATGCTTCCAAGGAGGGGGTGGGAACTTTTAAACACAATTACTGAGACATGCACTATCCTTCATGGTTGCATAGGTAAGTTGGTGTGCAATCCACTTTGCAAGTTCTTTGTAGCAGTAAACTGGCAACCCCACTGCCTAGTCCCTGTAAGCCAAACCTCTACAAACTGTGTGGTGTGTTGGTCACTACATAGGAATGAGGAATAGTTTGTGATTAAATTAAATGTAATCCTTTGTCCCTCATTGACAGGGGCGACAGGTGCTGACTGAGGTTTCTCTTTGGGATAAACTCTTGGCTAGGCTTGTAAGGGCCCCACAGCCATTACCCTAGTAATCTCCTATGATGTATACATTCAGCCATTATTTAAATACAATTATAGGTTATCATAGAGCTCAAGGAAGTCCATTAACGTTGAATACTAAATTGCCAACAGGTGCTGTAAATTTAACACACACAAATTCCTTCACCCTCCTGTGTGATTTTGTATTCTTAGTTGCTACATAGAATAATTAGACTTGGGTCTGAGTTTCTCCCAAAATTTGAGGGCCCCTGGTCCTAGGACTGAAAGTTGCGTTTTGGTGAAGTACCTTCCATCCTTTTAAAGAACAAGAATATGGTCCCAGTGTTTTTGACGAGCTTTTTTGTAGGTTTTAAGAGGGGCACTCTCGCTGTATCCCACTGAACAGATGATGAGTACAAGTGGCTGAGCTGGCCCAACTACAGAGGATGAGTAGAGTTTAGCCTTGGCATCCTGACTGCGGAAAATATGTAGTGGGATATCTGAGCCTCTTACCAACTAAATCTTAAACTCCACAGGGTGTAGTAGCAGACTGAGTTTCCAGACATTTTCTCTACATACTTTTATAGCAGGTTGGTATGTTCCTCTGTGTTCTCATTTCTGGTGTGTAGTCATTGTCTCAAAAAAAAAAAAATGATTTTAATAAGTTTCCTGGTGTCCAGAGGGTAGAAAGAACTCCGTCCTTATGAAAGTAAATGGCAAACCTTACCAAAATTGGTCTGCTACTACTGATGGGGAGAGACCGAGACCTTTCTGAAGCCAGGATGCTTTTCCACTCGGCCAATTCATCCCCCATGAATGTCTTGTAACTCTCTGAAGTAGTTGACCCCAAATCCTGAGTTTAACAGTAAGCTGATAGACAATGCCCTGACCACACTAGGTAACTTATCAGATTATTCCATTATGTCTTCAAACTGTTTAACTTGCTGTCAGTCTGAGTGATGAGCCCAAGACCAGCATTCGTCTTCTGTATCTCTAACAAAGTATCAAACTTTATATCCAGGGACTCCGTAGTACAGTTGGAAGAATTCCCAGAGTCAGCGTGGGATATCTGAGCAGGAGCAGATCCATGTGCAGATTCTAGCACCTTCGGGGAGTTTTGGATCTGTTGCAGCGTTTTTTGTAATGTCCATCGAATGCACTGAATTCCATGCTCGAGCACAGTTTTTGTCAGAGCAAAGTTTATAGTTGAAATGCACGGTTAACTGAGAGACGAGACCACAGAAAGCTGCTAATCCATCATGGCCGAAACTGGACGTCCGAGTTTAGTGTTAGAATTCATCCTGTACTATAGTATGTTACAAGTTGTATGGTTCTCGATTGAAGGAAGTCGTTTATATCCTTAGCTCACTTCAGAAATGGAAGCTTAACTTGTTTTTCACACAGCACGTATTAGAGGATAAGTCATGCGTTCAGGATGTGCAAAGCTGTTTTGAAAACATTTTAAGTCTTGGAAGCAGTAAGACAGGAACTTCACCGTTGTATTCCTATGCAGGTTCCTGCAGGAAATTCGTCAACCATATAATGGCTACTCAACCAAGCTAGTTCAGACCATCTCAGCTCTAGTCAGTGCCCACATGGCTCATCCCCCATGTTGTCCAAGTTATGTAATACAACCAAATGAGTACAGTGGATATAAAAAGTGTACACATTCCTGTTAAAAGGCCAGGTTTTTGTGATATAAAAAAATGAGACCGCAATAAATAATTTCAAAACTTTTCCCACCTTTAATGTGACCTATAACCTGCATAATTCGGTTGAAAAATAAATCTGTTAGGGGAAAAAAATTATAAAAAAAATAAAGGTACAATAAGCCAATTACGTAAGTGTGCGCACCCTTAAATTAATACTCTGAATGCTGTAATTAAATCAAAAGGCACTTCAACAGTCTTCCAGGGTAGGAGTCCATCAGCATGGCACATCTTGACTTGGCAATAGTTGCCCACTCATCCTTGCAAAAGCACTCCAAATCCTTTGTGCACAGCCCTCTTCAGGTCACCCCAAAGATTTTCTATTGGATTTAGGTCTGGGGTCTGGCTGGGCTATTCCAAAACTTTAATTTTCTTTTGATGAAGCCATTCTTTTCTTGATTTGGATGTATGCTTGGGGGTCATTGTCATACTGAAAGGTGAAATTCTTCCTCTTCAGCATGCCTGAAACTTTTGGGCCAAAGGTGACTGGTATTTGGAACTGTTCATGGTTCTCTCTACATCTAAATCTAAATCTAAATCTAAATCTAGACCTGGATGGGGAGATCGGGGGTTTCAACGGGGAATCATCTCTGCCTTCACTTAGACAGAGACAACAAACTAAACTAATGTAAGTATTTTTTTTTTTTTAATGGCGGTGTGGCGTTAAGCCAAAGAATTTGCTTATAGGCTTATAAATGCCTTAGATAATATAGCCTAGTATAATGAATGAAGCCCCAGTTCCATCTGAAGAAAACCGACCCCAAAGCATGATACTGCCACCACCATGCTTCATGGGGATGATGTTCTTTTGGTGATGCGAACCTGAGACGTACCTCCCTAGACTACATGAAAAGAGACCATGGAGGAGCTCTCCGATCTTGTAACCCAGGCAGGTATGACCCTAGCCCTGAGTATCATCCTGCCATCGCCCAGAATAATACCACAGTACAAGGACAAAATGATTGACTTCCAAAAATTGGCAAAGCTTCTGGTGTCATTCTAAGGGGATCCAGTATTAGTCTGCCTGGGATGACATGATCGACTGACCACAATGCTTTGCCAGAGATGGCCTGCACCTGTCACCCCTGGGATTCAGGATACAGGCTAAGGCTCTTCCCACCCCTATAGTTCCTTTTTTAGGCAAGGTTCAAATGAAAGATTCACCACTGTAACAGGTACACGCAAGCAAAATCTGAGGGTAATGCTACTCCATGCTAGAAGTCTGAATCTCAAAATGCACCCACTCGAGGCACTCCTTAAAATGGAGAACATAGACATCTGTGCAGTGACAGAGACCTGGTTCAAGGCTCCAGAGGGCACCCCTGCACTACCAGGCTACAACTCATACCACACTTTTCGGCTGTGTAACCTAAAAAATTGTTGCAAAAGAGAGTAAAGCCTCGGTAAGAAGCTGAGATCCCTTATAAGATCCTCCAAAGCTAGCTAGGACAACCACAAAGCATTCTGTAGCTATGTCAAGAATCTCAATGGCAACACCTAGATCTGCTCTGAGTTACAGCACAACGGCAGAAAAATTACAGAACCAACTGATATTGCCATCATCCTGGCAGATAGGTTCAGTGCTAACTTTACCCCCCCCACCCTGTAAAGGGCCCATATCTGTACAGGAAGAATACAGAATCCCTGTAATCACAACTACGCAGGTAAAAGCTGCACACTCTCTAAAGCCAAAAACACAGCATCAATGGGACTGGACAACATCCCAGGGTGCATTTTACACGAACTTCAGAACGAACTGGCTCCCCACCTAAGCACCATGTTCAGTCATAGCCTCACATCAGGCTTTGTGCCCACTGAATGGTGTACAGCAACAGTTATCCCACTCCACAAAGGGGGAGCCACCACTCATCCCGGGAACTATCTCCCTATTATCCTGAAGAGCCTGGTGTGCAAGTCCATGGAATGTATCGTCATGGAACTCGTAAACAAAGACATTGGTAACCCAGTTCTGGTTTGTGTAAGGCAGATCATGCCTCCTGAACCTGATTGACTTCTTTGAGGTAGTCATCAAAGCCGTAGATGAGGGTAAGGTGGTTCACACAGCCTATCTTGACCTCGCCAAGGCTTTCAACACCATCCCCCATTCTGGCATTATAGCTAAACTCACTAAACTAGGTATAAATCCCTATGTCACAAGATGGGTTGCCAACTGGCTCACTGACTAAACCCACACTGTAAACGTTGCACACTCCAAATCTGACCTCATACCAGTGACAAGTGGAGTACCACAGGGTTCAGTCCTGGGACCTCTCCTGTTAGCCTGTACTTCAGAGAAGTAGATACCAAACACAGAAGGCCTCTGGCTAACTAAGTTTGCAGATGACTGCAAACTAAGAACCATAGTAGAGTCCCCAAATGATGTGGAAGTCTTACAGAAGGGCCTCACTGAGACAGATGCCTGGTGTCAGAGCCATGGCCTCAAGCTCAATGCCAAAAAGTGCATTGTCATCCCCTTTGGTAAAAACTCTGTACCCATGAACCACTACATAGACAGCAGTCTACTTAACACCGAATGTGTGATAAGAGACCTTGGGACCCAGGTGGACAGTCGTCTGTCCTTTGATAGTGACATCGCCACAGTAGTCAGGAAGTCCTTCTATGTGGCACACCTCATCATAAAATGGTTCTCATCCAGGAAGAAAGAGGTCATTGTTCCCCTCTACTCGGCACTCATTAGACCCATTATAGAGTACAACTCCCCTTTTGGAATGTACCTCACAAGACATTTGCAGCAGCTGGAAAGGCCACAGAAGTACCTCACAAAGAGGATTACTGGCCTCAAACAGATGCCCTACACTGACCGTCTCAAACTCCAGCTTTACTCCTTGGCATATCACCTACTCTGAAGTGATCTCTGCCTAACATATAAAGCTATGTCAAACCCAGAGTTGTTGGACATGCTACACCTAAAGAAATCCCAATCCCTCCGAGCTATACGGTCTAGGGACCTAAACCTTTTCACCACAATAAACGGGACATGCTGGAGGGATAGATTCCTGTCCTAAAGAGTTCCCATACTCTAAAACAGGCTACCCATCTATATCAAGCAAAGTTCTTCATTAGCACTCTTCAAGAAAAATCTTGATGAGTGGATGGGAAATAGGAAATACACCCCAGGGATCACTTCTGTGTCTCTGCTTGACAGTGGCACAGGAAAATAACTTTCTTGGGTGGCGTAAGCCAGGGAACCTTGTTGGCTAGGCTTACATATAGGCCCTTGGGCCGATAACCTAGTACCTACATATGAACGTTTGACTGCTGTAGTGTGTACCAGTTTGTTCATAGACTGTCCCTCTGGTGTTTGTAATAGTTGTATAGCTAACGGGTTTGCTAATTTTTCATGTGGTGTTGTATACCAGTGTATATTGAAGCATTGTGCAGCAGTCTGTATGTATTACTTGGATTTTTATGCCCCAAGCCTTCATATGACATTTAGATCTTGTGCAGCGGTCTGTTTAAGTTTAAATTGGACTGACGTGTGTTTTAAATTGGACTGTCATGGACTATTCTGCATATGTTACTTTGGCCCTTTGTGTCAGTCTGTATGTTTTACAGGGGTTCTGACTAATGTGCATATGTTACCTGGACTGTTTTTAGGAACAGTAGGACTGCATGTTTCTTCTAAAAGTGCTTTGTGCTTTCTGCTGCTGTCAGCATACAGATTGGCTTTTTATTTTCAAGCCACACCTATTTGACTGGCAGGACAAGCTCACCTGCATTCTAAGGAGGAGTGTTACTTGCCAGGCATCAACCGCTGACAGATTGGGCTTAACATTTTACTGTGTCCATCGTATGAAGTGCATGTGCCTGGGTGCATACATCTGTGCATTATTGTTGATTGTCTTGGTTACATACATGGCTGTTGAAAGCCTAACTGATGTTACAGCTTTACTTTGCTGACTTACTGCTGTTTTCTACCCCTCCTGTCTGGGAGTAGTTGCTAAATCTGCCTCCTGCTGTAATTAAAAATGATTGGTCAGTGATTGATTTCTTACCTTTGCAACAGTACATTTGGTGCCTAAGATGCCAATCAGTGCTCTCGCCCCACTGGTCAGCATGTTTGTTCTCCATTTAAAAATAAATTTAGTTAAAGAAATGCATTTTCACTGTACCTGTGCTAATGACTGTAAACAGTGAACCTGACTTCAGGTCATGAGCGATGTCCGTAAGGAAAGGGTGATGTGCGTCCGTTAAAGTTTAGGGAATAGCATAGTGTACATCCACAAGGTGATGTCACATGAGGATACACTATATTTGAGCTGCTGTTTGGTAAAACAGTTAGAAAAAATGTTTTTGGACCATATCTTGATTAAAAAGCAAGGACTGGGGGGGGGGGGGTGCATCATGACACTTGCCACCGAATGCTGCAATGCATTTATAAATGTCAGTAAGAACACTTGAGGGAGACATGCTTGAAAACTAGGGGAAGGTGATATGGAACTACACCCAAAAGGTTTTCATCAGTCTTGAACTTTTCTGCATTGCTAATACCTCTGTATCAAAGTAAAGTTACTGTTCTTTTTTTTAATTTGTTATACCCCCAAATTATATAATGGGAGCTGCTGTGGCCAGCATTATTTTGTTTTACAGCCAGTGCCTTTGACTTCCTGATGTAAAATCCTTCTGACGAGAGGATCCTTCATTGTAGTTTTCTCTCTGTTTACAGCATTGCTGCGGCTGCTTACTTTTTACTGTCAGCGTCTTTCCAAAGTTTTAATTACTTTGCTTCCCTGGATTAGTTGTCGTCTCTGTTGCTGCTGCTGTTTTAAGGAATGTTTGAATGACAGGATTGAAAATGTAGCTCAGTTAATTGTTCTTTTCAAAGGAACAACTGTAGTTCAGTGTTAAAGTATGAGAAATCTGACCCTTGTGATTTATAGGTGTTTCTTGGGCCGAGATGTTTTGTGTTGCAGTCGCAGTTTTAAATATTGTAGCTGGAATTAGTCTGTTGTTAATCTTTCCCAAACTTCAGAAGAAACGTGCAGTTTTACAGGAATTAGTGTAGAAAAAAAGCAAAATGAAATGATGACCGAAAGTAAGAGTTAGACGAACATGCTTGCTTGCTTTCTTTCCTTGTGGCACTGACTTTTATTAAAAGAGAAGACATTTATATCTGAAAACGAAGCACGGAAGTCCTGCCTTTGTTCAGATCCCAGGTTACACGATTTATCTGAGGTGCGATGCTGGCTATCTGTAGCTGATAAGGCACATTAAATGTCATTGTTCAAGAGACACTGTTTTATTAATGGCTCTGCAGTTGGGATAAGCAAACTAAACTAATTACCCAGCCGCTGTAGTATTGGGATTTAACAGATGAACCAGTGCGGGAAAGAGACTAACTTATTAAATGGTGTTTTTCTGTAGGTGAAGTGTTTAGTGTTGGATTACAGGGGGAAAAACACTTTTTGGAAAGAAAAACTTAACTTTTGGGTTGAGTTCTCCTTTAAGGGAAATTAATGCATGCTTGAGTGTGCAAAGTGGGTGTTCGCACCTACATTCTACTGGGGAGCTTATTATAGTATAAGTAATGCACATACCATTGGAGCGTGTTTCCTTTGTGCCATACAAAGCATTATATAGAAAGGGGGGTTGCATTTACTGAGGTATTTATCGCAGGTTAATTTGCACATCATTGAATACTTTTGGGGTGCCTTATTGAAATGTGCACAGTACAGTACTTGGCTAAAAGTGGATGTTCTGTATTGGAATATGAGATTAACATTTAGTTAATGGATCTGTTCATTACGAATTTGCTTTTAATACTTTACTTTTCCAGCAGTGTCTAGTTTTGTTTCATTGTTGTACAAGGTGCGACTGAGCTAAGCCCCTTTTCAGTGAAGGCTCCAGTAATAAAGCTCTGTAATACACAAGATGTGTTTTGTGATAGGTTAGCATTTATGTGCAGTTTCAGGGATCACTTGGATGTATGCATTAATAAATAATGTTAACACCACTTAATATTACCTGCACTCTGGTATTTACATATGCATGTCACAGTGATGCAAACCAGTGGTGAGGTAGAGATTGCATGTCACTTTTGGTGGTGGATGTGGTGGTACTGTAGTTAGTTGCAGTACTTGTATGAAACTTGAGGTGAAGAAGAGATTTGGAAAGTTTAACATGTACTGTTGGCACGTCTTTAAAGCCAACATTGTAATAACCTTCAACTTCCTAGTGTGCCTACCTGAGACCCTAAGTTTGAACAAGTACAGAGTTTTACGGTATTGGTGTGGTATTGATTATAATGTAGTGTGTGGTTTAACATTTATAGGCACATAGCTGGATGTGGGGGTGTGAGTGAGATAGGGGGACAGGGCTGTGGGAGTACATCAGTACTGGAGATGATTATTATAGCTGGAGTCCGACTGGAGATCGGATGCATAAACAGTTCCATTAGTGTGTTAAGTATTTTTCTTGGGAAATTTTAAAATGATTATAGGGTGAAATTTAGCTGACAGAAGTTGGAATTGTGTTACATAATTTTGTGATCTACCTATTATATATGGAAATCCAAGTATGTTTTATTTGATTTCTGTGTTTGTTTGCAAATTGTTAGTCAGTGAAAAGGACCATTGTACTAGAGTTCCCCTTCCTGTGAAATTAAGTAAATTATTGAATGGGAAATGGGTAATGCATGCTGGTGTATTAATGAGGACTGGTGCACACAGTACTGTATGTTACTGTGGGAGTGCCAGTACTGATTGCAGTGCTGAACAATAAATACATGGGAGCTTTGAGTGTACCCAGAGAGGAAGGGGTGCTGCACGATAAATACACAGGGAGCATTGAGTGCTCCCAGAAAGTAAAGGGTGCTGCTGTACGATAAATGCATGGGAAGCACTGTGTGTACCTGGAGGTAAGGAGTGAGGTGTGGTGAATGCATAGGGAGCACAGCAAGTACCCAACGAGTAAGGAATGCTGTACAGTGAATACACGGGGGACACTGAGTGTACTCTGAGAGGAAGGGGTGCTGGACAGTGAATACACGGGGGGACACTGAGTGTACTCGGAGAGGAAGGGGTGCTGGACAGTGAATACACGGGGGGACATGTACTCGGAGAGGAAGGGGTGCTGTACGATAAATGCACAGGGAACACCGAGCATACCTGGAAGGTAAGAAGTGCCATACGATGGATGCACGGGTGGTGTGCTGTACCCTGACTGGACTGGGAGCATCGCTTGTACACTTGGAGTAAGGGTGCAGCACAGGGAATGGGGGATCGGGTCTGGAGAGGCTGTATTATCTTTGAATTGTGATTTTTACTGCTGTCCCATTTTGCCCGGAAGGAAGCCTTGTGGTTTGCCTTTGTTTGAACTGAGAGCCGGACTTTAAACTGGGGAACAGGCCTTGGAAATGTTTTGTGGTCAGTTTAGACAGCTGACTTTTGCCTCCAAAACATGGTAGTCTTTCTTGTCTTCATTGAGTCACTCTTCACCACTCTGCAAATTGGGAGCAATCATTTGAGTTCCCCGGTGATGTTAAAATACAAGGTTAATGCAGACAAATGATTGGTGTCAAAGCCATAGATTAAAGTCGAATACAAACAATGCATTATTTTTCCTTTGGGAAAGCTGACATCTCTGTTAATTACATTATAAACGGCACCCCGTAAGTGTAGACCCAGTGCTACATGATCTGAGTACTCCGGTTGATAGCAATCTGAACTTCAACCACTAGGTATCCACAGTGATGAGGGAATCCTTCAATGTGGCACCTTTCATAAGCGAAAACGTCGCATCTACAGCTAAGTATGATATAATTCCATTTGTATTCTGCCCTCGTCAGACCAATAATTGAGTACAGTGCTCTATTTCGCATGTACCTCACTAGACACTTGCAGCAGCTGGAGAAACCAGCAAGAAAATATAGGGTACCCAAAACAAGTCCTGTGTGGAAAGACTAAAAGCCCTGCCATTATATTCGGTCTCCTACAGGCTTCTAAAGGGTGACCTGTGCCTGTCTTGCAGGGCAGTCTCTGACTTGGCCCTGAGAGAAATGCTATACATTTGTAAGTCAGACTCGCTCCTGGGATCTGAACCTAGCCTCTGACATAAACAGGTCATGCTGGAGAGAGAGAGATGCATCTCCCAGAGACTGCCACTTCTCTGGAACAAGCTTTCAATTCATGTGAAACAGAGCCCCTCCCAGACCCTCTTCAAATGCAGCGTAGATCAATGGATGTGTGGCGCCCATGTCCCTCATGAGCAGAGACAGTTGGTATTAATTACCATAGGCTCTTACCTCTGCGAACTTCTCCACCAAACTACTAACAGTTGAGGCAACTCTGGATAAATATGGCTAGGCTTGTAAGGGCTCTAAGGCCGTTAGCCTAGTAACCTTCTATGAACCTTTGAACATAAAAGTTGTGGGTTAACTTGAGTAAATTACCGGACCCTGGATTTAGTAGTTAGAACACTAGACTTGATGAGATTCAGAGCCTTTTCTTCAGATGTCCTTCAAGAATGCAACTGCAGTCATAACATGTGGGTTGTCCTGCCTCAGGCAGCCCTCGGTCGGCCGGATTCCAAAGTCTGGGTCCGACGTCGGCTGAAGTCGCATTTCTCTCCGACGTCAGAGTGGCTGGAGTATATAAGCATCAGCCGACGCCATTTTCTTCAGTCTTTCTTACCGCACGTTGCCCGAAGCAGAAGCAGTTCGCAAGTGCCGGTCGGTCAGCTCCTGTATTCTATGATACCGAAGTCATCAAAAAAGCTAAGTACCCCGTTGGGGACCTTTTCTTGCCTCAGCCGATGTCAGAAATTACTGAAAAAGTTAACAATTGTCTTTTTTGTGGTAAACAAATACCTCATAAGGATTTCCACTCTTACTGCCTCCCTTGCCTGGGCCCAGACCACGACGTCTCGGCCTGTGTAGCCTGTGCTCGCTTCAACAAGCGCACTCTCAGGCGCCGGGCGGAGTTCGCTGAAGATTATTTCGGCGATAAATTTGCTTACACCATGCCGTCGGATCTTCCGACATCGCAAACTCCCAAAAAGCGAAAAGACCGGGACCGACATCCTCGGCCCGCGTCTACCTCCGACTCCACGCCAAAACCTAGCGCGAGTGCTCCGGTTCCCTCTGAGACGGTCTCTCCACTGCTCCGAACCGAAGACACCGCATTACCGACGACTCCGTTTCCAGACATTACTCCGACGCCAGTTATAGACTTTCCTCCGGATACCGAAACCGAGGAAATGCCTGAGACCATTGCTGTAGACAAGGTCACTGCTGCACGTGGAGCTGCCAGGCCTCCTATGGCCATGTCTATTAAGGCCTACACTAGGGCTAAGGCAGCCAGCAAAACAAAGCATATTACTTCTAAATCCTTACCTCAGCCGACTCCGGAGACACAAATTATGTCCATGGCTGCTGATTTAATTTCCATGATTTAGAGGTTCACAGGCCCATCCTGAGAGAGCATCCCAGCCTCCTCCTGATAAAAGGCCCCGGGTTGAACCCTCTGACCCTACTCCTTCAGATGAAGACTCTGAGGGCTCTGTCCACTCTGATAGCCAGGAAGAGCTCTTCCAGATGTATGAGGACTCGGATGCAGAAGATTCCATCCCTTCGGCCTCCCCTCCTGAGGATATTTCTTTTGGGGAAGTTCTGCACACCATGAGGGAACATTTCAAGTGGCAGGGTCAGGAATATTCTGATTCTAGGAAACGCCTTAGGACTTTCCTTAAGAAGCCTCAGCACAGGCCCTTAGCTGTTCCTCCTGTACTTGATGTTCTGGATGATTTGTATTCTGACTCTAGTGTTACCCCTGATTCTCTTCCTCCTGCTCCAGCCAAGCCAGACAGGTATTACAGGGTCCCTGAAACTCATTCCCATTTATTCAGGGCCCATACTGCTGATTTGGAAACTATTTCACAGGGGCCTAAAGGAGTTTCAGCCTCCACCTCATAAAATCCTTTGCCCTCCAACAGGGAAGCAAGGTTATTAGAGAGATGGGGCAAAAAGGTTTACACATCCACTACCTTATCTATGAGAGCTTTAAATTGCCTTTTTCATATGTTACAATATCAGGATTATCTCTTAGAAGATTTACAAAAAAACATTAACTTCTCCTGATCCTTTAGACAGGAAGACTTTGCAGGAAGCTGTACATAACACTCAGCAAGTAAGCAATCACTTCCTGCAGTGTGGATATGATGCACTGGAAGCTTCATGTAGGGCAGCTATGACAGGGGCAGTGATTCGTAGGCATGCTTGGTTAAAAGATCAACCTCTACCAGATCATGTAAAAGCAAAACTTCTGGATGCACCTTTGGAAAAGAACAAGCTTTTTGGTGCAAATGCTAAGGATGTGTTAAAGACCATCGAAGAAAAAGCAAAATCAGTTCAGACTGTGAAAGATTTCCTCCAGGTTCAACCCCAGATTCAGTAGGAATTGGCCTTCAAAAAACTGGTCCTTTCCTAATCCAGAAAAGTTTCAAAGGGGTAAGAACAGACGTGGCCGAGGAAGAGGCCAATACAGAGGCCCTTACAGGGGACGACAATGGCAGCCAGTAAACCAAAGAAGTGACGCAGGGATTTCACCTGCCCAACAACCACAAACTCAATGACTTTCCTCTACTACCGCCTACCAGGGAACAACTAGAAGCTCCCTTGGGCAGGAAATTATCTCTGTTTGCAGAAAACTGGCACAGACTGACAAAGGACAAATGGATTTTGGACATTATAGACCGAGGGTACAGGTTTCATTTTCATACCTTACCAAGAAAATAAGGCATGCCAAACCTACCACAAAATCAAAGGGCAGAGGCTATCAAGCAAATCACTCTGCTGACTCGAATGAAAGCAATAGAAAGAGTTCCACAACAAGAACAAGAACAGGGGTTTTACTCAAGACTGTTCCTTGTTCCAAGAAAAGAATCTCAATGGAGACCAATACTGGACTTGTCCGCATTAAACACCTTTCTCATAGTACCAAAGTTCAAAATTCTGACTCTACAGCAACTCCTTCCCATGCCGGGCAAGGAGTCGTGGCTGATTACTCTGGACCTCAAGGAGGCATACCTGCATGTCCCTATCGGACACAGCTGCAGAAGATACCTCAGATTTCTTGTAGGGCCAGAGCATTATCAGTTCTCAGCATTGCCATTTGGCTTATCTACTGCGCCCAGAGTATTTACAAAATGCCTGGCTTCAGTAATTGCTCATTGCAGGCTCCAGGGTATACAAATTTACCCGTACCTGGACGACTGCCTCATACAAGCGGACGACAAATTGATGTTGACAAAAAACCTGGATTATGTCATACGATTACTTCAAGCTCTGGGATACACAGTCAACTTCCAAAAGTCAAGACTGCAGCCATCCCAGCAAATAATCTTCTTAGGAGCCAAACTAGACACAGCCTCTCAGATGGCTTACCCGACAGAAGACAAGCAAGAGAAGTTAACTCATTACTTCAAAGGTTTAGCAAAACTCACCCAGATGACTGCAAGGAGATTCCTACAGGCCCTGGGTTACATGGCATCCTGCATTCTACTGGTTCCATTAGCAAAACTACACATGAGAAAGCTTCAATGGTACCTAAAAGCATTTGGTCTCAACACAGCAACAACTTGGAGACAATCATACCACTCATTCCATGCCTACAAAAGGAATTCCTATGGTGGGCTTCGGTGAGCCAGGAAAACACAGGTATGTCATTCAAAAAACCACAGATAACACAGACCATGACTACAGACGCCTCAGACCTTGGATGTGGGGCGCACATGGAAGGCAGGTGTATACAAGGACAATGGTCTCCAAAGGAAACACATCTGCATATAAACCAAAAGGAAATGCTGGCAGTAATGCATGCCATCGAGGCTTTTCAACACCAACTCCAGCAAGGCCATTTAATGATACGGACAGACAACACCACTGTGATGTGGTACATAAACAAGCAGGGGGGCACCCACTCTTACCCCCCTTTGCAGACTGACAATGCAGCTTTGGGAGAAGTCACTGAGCCTAAACATCCAGTTACAATCCCAGTTTGTTCCAGGAAAAGACAACGTGTTGGCGGACAGCCTAAGCAGGAATTTCACAGATCCACACGAGTGGAGGTTACATCCGAAGGCCTTCAGACAACTCACTTCGACATGGGGCAAGCCAGAAGTGGACCTATTTGCCTCTCACCTCAACGATCTTCTACCAAAATTTTGCACAAGGACATACCATCCAAGAGCTTGGAAAATAGATGCCCTCTCATTCAACTGGAACTCCCTAGCAATCTATGCATTCCCACCTCTGCCACTGATGACCTCAGTATAACTAAAGATCAAAGCAGAGAAGCCCAAGGGAATCATAATAGCTCCGGATTGGCCAAGACAACACTGGTACCCACTACTACGGAGCATATGTCACACCAGGAGGTGGGCCCTCCCTCAGTGGCCTCTACTTTTCACTCAACACAATTTCGAAACACTGCATCCAAACCTTCAGACACTGCAGCTAACAGCCTGGGAGATCCCATAAATAACTTCAGCTTATCTCTCTCCAAGGAAGTTCAGCGGATACTAACAGAGGCTCGAAGACCATCCACCAGAAAGGTTTACTTAGCAAAGTGGAAAAGATTCAGCAATTGGAATACCAGCAAGGGACATGATGCATCATTGCTGAACATCCCACTTATTTTGGAATATTTGGCAGATATGTTAAAGAACGGCCTCCGTATTCTTCCATAAAGATACATGCATCTGCTATTTCAGCTAGATACAACACTGATCCCCCTGTTTTCTCTCACCCCTTACTAAGACAATTCCTCAGGGGAATCAAGAACATTAAGCCACCACGAAAGGCCCCAGTGCCAGCCTGGGACCTCAATTTTGTCTTAGAAAAACTGACTCTACCTCCTTTTGAGCCAGCAGCTTCAGTTGACTTGCAATTTCTCTCATGGAAGACAGCTTTCCTGTTGGTAATTACCTCAGCAAGAAGGGTTTCTGAGCTACAGGCCCTAATGGCAGTACCACCCTTTATTATTTTCCATAGAGACAGGGTTTCATTAAGGACCAACCCTACTTTTATGCCAAAGGTGGTATCTAGGGTTTCTCTAAATCAAGCCATTCATCTGCCTGCTTTCTTCCCCAATCCTGAGAATAAGGGGGAAAGACTTTTGCATACCTTGGACATTCACAGACAACTTCGATACTACCTGGACAGAACCAAGGCCAGTAGGAAGTCTGAACAACTTTTTGTAGCTTACGCCCCTGCAGTCCAAGGAAAAGCAATTTCAAAACAGACTATTTCAAAATGGATTGGGCATTGCATCAGATTCTGTTATTCCTTTCATGGAAAGACTGTTCCAGCCAATGTCAGACCACATTCCACCAGAGCTACAGCCACCTCTACAGCATTTTTAAGGGGTGTGCCTACCAAGGACATTCTAGAAGCTGCTACATGGAGCTCCGTGCATACTTTCTCCAAACACTACAATCTCCCTCTTTACTCCAGATCCAGAGCAGGCTTTGCTTCGGCAGTCCTGCAGGGTTTGATTGCCACACCATCTCTTTCCTAGAGCATACCTCCTCCCCCAGCTAAGCTGTGGTATTCTACCCACATGTTATGACTGCAGTTGCATTCTTGAAGGACATAGTACAGTTTTGTACCTACCATAAATGTAGATGTCCGATAGACATGCAACTGCAGTCGAGTTTTCCCTCCCTCCATACCCCTCTATGCCTAGGGTCCACTCCTATCCCCCTTACTCTTAGCTGGGGATATCTGTTATGGTGTATTTGTTTTATTGCTCATGTATTTGTTTGGAATCCTGTTTTTGTCTTCCAATTTGATTACAGCCTTCCTTGGAGGGCACCTGGCATCTGGGGCAAGAAACACTGAAGAAAATGGCGTCGGCTGATGTTTATGTACTCCAGCCGCTCTGACGTCGGAGAGAAATGCGACATCAGCCGACGTCAGACCCAGACTTTGGAATCCGGCCGACCGAGGGCTGCCTGAGGCAGGACAACCCACATGTGATGACTGCAGTTGCATGTCTATCGGACATCTGCGTTTATGGTGGGTACAAAACTGTACTTTGTGCATTTCCACACTATAACCCCTGTGCCGTAGTACTAATAGGTAATGTAATGTAGCGTAGTATGTTTCTTTTTATTTTATTCTTTATTTTCAGTTTGATAACTGGGGTGGAATACTGACCCATATGAACCATTTTCAGGTTCAGCCTGGTAAGATGAAACAAAAATGATCACAAAACTTTACTGAGTAAAGCAGACATTTTGGTTAGTATATTAATTGTAAGCACTTTAGTTTTTCTAGTGAATGAGTTTACTGTACATCCAGCAAGCCTTCCCTTGTTAAACAGCAGACTGAACTGCAGAGTGCATTTGTATTTTATTGGAAGCCATTTTGCTTTTGTTAACATGAGAAGCATTTTTGTTGTGGTTTGTTTGTAATTATTTGCTCTAGTAGCGTGTCCCCCTGTTATTCAGTTGGGTCTGCCAGGTTCTTGAGCTCCGTAAGACCTTTTGTCAGTTTTGTAGTCTTTGTTTTGGCAAAAGATGGTAAGGGCAGGTTTTAAAGTATCCAAGGATTGTGATGCCTTTCTGCATAGGTGTGTCATGTACTCTATTCGCAAACATTATTAATGACATAGTATGTTTATTTATCTTTCATTTAGTGATATTGGATACTTGGTGGTATGCTAGCTCTAGTATTGATTTGTTTTTTGCTTAATTGTAGATTTAGGATGTGTCTGTTAGTCATTTTTAGATTCATTTTGACTTGGAAGAGAGGCTTTGTGGCAGGAATTATGATCCCTCACTTAATTGTTCCTGGCCAATATATTTCCATCCAGGAAAATGCTGCTTTAGACTGTTTATGCTGTCTACTTTAGTGGTTTTTGATAGTGAATCTGTTCTTCTAGTTGGCTTATAATGGTTCCTGTATTACTTAAAGCAGATTTTATGTACTTTTTATAGATGAGACTCTGTCTATCGCATTTGATGATCACAGTTGCTGTCAGTGAAACTGCAAACGAAGAATGTTTTTGAGTGCTCTTGGTTTACTAGGCTGTTGATCTGAGGATCTTAAGAAGTCCAATCTTTCATTCCCGTGGTAGGTTTTAGCAATTATATTTTGCATACAAATAACCCAGAGGTAGGTGAAGCCCCCTGTTCATAAGCGACAGGGATGATAAAGGAGTGAATTTGCAGTTGCCCATCTATTCATCTCAGTTGCATTTGCTAGAGTAAGACAGGTACTTTATGCGGAATGGATGGCTATTCCATCAAGCGTTATTCTGTGCAACCTATCCTCCAACATGGTCAGTCTCCTTTATAGAATAAATCTAAGCAAATGTTTGTCATACCATTAGACTTGCGAATGTGTAATGGTCTTGACAGAATAGGGTCTGTTGAAGCTGTATATGCAAGGTGGAGGTTGCCTGTCAGTAACCTGTTTGATGCTGAGGGACAATGCTTTGAGGTTTTCTGCATTGTTTTTTTTTTTTTTTACAATTTAGGCTCTTGAATTTCTTTTTTTGTGTGAAAGCTTTGTGGTCATTCCATTTTTCTATTCATGACAAGTGTTTGGACAGCTACATATGAAAGGGGCATTATACTCGGCCGAATACAGCGGAACCATTGCTTCCCTGGATCAGGACGAAGAACACTAAGTTATGCATTGTCAACCTGAGTTCCTAGATCCACAACGAAGAGATCGATTTTCAGGGGTTTGTTGTCCGTACGATGGATACAAAGGATGTCCTGCTTGCTGAAGCATAGTCATGCACTTCTTAGTATTTACTTTTAGTTTGTGATTTTGACACCAGCTAATTGTTTGGGACTGGCACTCCTGGCGTCTTATTGTAAATTTCTAAAATTTACAATATGTTGGTAGAGAAGATTTTGTTTTGTTAGATGAGCCAGTGGGAGAAACTTAAAGTTGGAGTGGCATTTAAGTTGTTCTAGATGGTACTCGAGAAATGTGCGATCATGAAGTATGTGTGTGTGTAATAGGCCGAATACGTGTGTGTAACAGGCAGAGTGTTTGTTTTTGAAAATCTTTGTCTAGTGTGGTTGTAATGGTGGTGTGCGGCTTTGGATGGGGTAGGTTGTTGCTGTTTGGGATGGTAAGTATACAAAATAAGTACTATTTTAATGAGTGATTGTCATGGTTGTGGAGAGCAGGTGTCGATGACATCAATCAGACTTGTTGGGACAGATTTGTGTGCCGGAGACTCCCCCTTTTGTGGAAAGGACTTGCGTTGCTTGATGTGGAGAGGATCTTGTTAACCCTTTTAAGTGCAACCTAGAGAACTGGATGGGGAACAGAAAGTACTTCCCTAGGATTCCACCTATGTCCCTGCTGGACAGTGGCATAGGGTGCTCACTTGTTGGAACATGGGCTAAATTCTTAACTAGGCTTGTAAGGGCCTCAGGGCAATAGCCTAGTAATGTCTTATGATTCTATTTTATCATGTACCCGTAAATATGGATGTTGCTGAACAAATTTGTGTGTGGGTACATGATTTACCACTATTGCCTTTGTTTTAGCTTCATTTATTTTGTATCCCAAAAAGATTTGAAACAATCTGTGTTCCACAGCACTGTAATATCTCTGTCAGGTTTTGTCAGGTATAAAATATTTGCATATAGATATTTTCTGGACTACATACATAAACAATGGTTCTTGGTAAAATTTCAGGGTTGCATGGTAACTGTGATATTTGAATGGTTCTTGGTATATTAGAGCGTAGTGTTCTAGGGTTTATTTGAGTGTAGTGTTCTCTGGTTATCTGAATGTTATACATAGAATAGTTTTATTTATTTATGTTTTTGTTGTGCAACACAGTCTTAAAACAATTCACTTGCAGCCAGCCACCATGGCATTGGAGGGGTTTTATGTTTAGTTCCCATTTGTTTGGATTTTTTTATACATTTACACACACTGATCCACTACAAGCTTTTTAGAGTGGTTTAAAACTTGTAACATAATGTCCTTTAAGACTGGATTCTATTCTTATGACATATTTGTGGTTCGTACATTCACGGTGGAAAGAGAAGATTCAGAGAGACTTGTCCCCCAAAAATGTGATTTGACCTAACTTGTGGAATTAACTGACGACTGTGGTCAAAGTCAAAAGTCAACTGTCATTTAGGACTACACAAGTGCAGCCTAAACAAATTCTGAGTATCGACTCACCAGAGTACCTAGGAGGCAAGGATAACATGAACAACCGTATAACATTTCAATTTAAAAGGATTTTTAATGCAAGACCCACAGAAGGATAAATTAATCAGTAATAACAGCAAAAACACACAAGCCCCCCAGACAGCCATAAGAATACTGTACATAGCAGTGTGACAGAGTAGGATTGCACATGTTAAGATTGTCCTCCTTTGTTCATCTGCATCAGACAGACATCAGGCAATTGCATATGAATAAGAAAATATATTGCATCAAATAATAATAATAAAAAAAAGATAGTGCACACTTTTCAGCTGAGCTATGTATTGAGTGATTACTGACTAATCAGTGGCTGGTATCAGTTAGTAAGTCTCAGCACTGTTTGGAAGAAGCTGTTTAAGTATCCGGTGGTCCCGCAGCAGATACTCCGATACCTCTTCCCTGAAGACAGTTGTGTAAACCAGCTATGTGCAGAGTGAGAGGGGTCACAAATTGCTTTGGATACACATTGCTGCGAAGAGATCCTGGCTTGATGGTAAATTGTTGCCCATGATTTTCATCAACTCGCACCACTCTCTGTAGCTTCTTTCTTTCTGCTGTTGCATTGTTCCCAAACCAAACTGTGAAGCTACTAGTAAGAATGCTCCCTCAACTGCTCCTCTGTAAAATGTGGTGAGAACAGCAGGTGGGAGCTTTGCTGAGCCTTCTGAGAAAGTGGAGACGTTGGTGTGCTTTTTTGATCAACATTGTTCACTGTCCAAGAGAGATCCTCCGAAATGTGTACCCCCAGAAACATTGTCGATTTGATCCTTTCCACTTCTTCACCGTTTATCATGAGCGGTGAGTGTGTTGTTGACCTTTTCCTAAAGTCTATAATTATTTATTTTGTTTTATTGACATTCTGGTCAAGGTTGTTCTTAGCACACCAGTCAATCAATAACACCTAGTCTGTGTAAGCTCTTTCATCCTCCCCTTTGAGGCCCACAACCGTATTATTGTCTGCAAACTTAATGATGTGATTGGTGTTGTATTTTGCAGCTCAGTCATGGGTGAGGATGGTGAACAACACAGGGCTTAGCACACAATACTGAGACCACCGGTGTTGAGTATTATGCATCTTGAGGTGATGTTGTCCTCATATGTTTTCTGCGGTCTGTTTTTCAAGAAGTCGAGGATCCAGTTGCACATGAGCTTGATAACTCCAAGATGTACAAGCTCGTCAGTGAGCTGCATTGCAGTAAGCGGTGTTGAATGCTGAGCTGAAGTCAATAAACAGCTTGAAGTAGTTGTTTCTTCCCTCCAAATGATCAAGTGAGAGGTGAAGTGCCATTGAAATGGCATTCTCAGTGGATCTGTTAGCCCGATAAGCAAACCGAATAGGATTGAAGGTGAATGGAAGGTTTGCCGATAGATGCTTTTTAACTAGCCTGTCAAAACATTACATGACATTTGAAGTTAGAGTAATTGATCTGTAGTCATTCAAACAGGCTGGATGAGTTTTTTTGGGAAGAGGGACAATATTCGTCACTCTGAAGCAAGAGGGAACACTACCAAAAATAAGGGAACTCTTGAAAGTATTGGAACTGAGCATAGTTGGTCTGCGCAGCCTTTAAATACTTTGCCTAGTATTTTATCAGGACCAGTAGCCTTCCTGGAGTTCGCCTTCTTAAGTTGAGATCTCACTTCATTGGAGTTGAAGCAGAGTACCCCCCTCCTGTTAGCAGCCATGTTTTTTTGTTCAGATCTACCAAAGAAGTTGTTCAGCCTGTCCAGGAATTCAGTGTTGTCTTCACACTGAGCTGACCTGGTTTTATAGTCTGTATCTGTTGTATCCCTTAACAGAGACTCCTGGTGTTCCTCATGTATGCAAACTGACTGTAATTTCCTTCCATGTTCTCTTTCGGCCTGTCTAATGCCCTTTTAAAGTTTGCTGTAGCTTCGCTGAGCCCCTTCTTGTCCTTTCTTGCCTTCTAGAGATCATAGATTTTGTTGCTGAGCCATGGCTTTTGGTTTGGTGTGATTGTGATGCTTTTGATGTCAGATACATCATCAACACACACAGGTAAGCGGTTATTGCTTCCATGTAATCATCTGTGTTCACCTGCTCATCTGACGTAGGTGCCTCTTTGAAAATGTCCCGGCAGGTACTATCAAACAGTTTGGAGACATTCCAAAGCCCTCTTGTGACAGACCCTGACCTGCTTCACTGTGGGCTTTTCTCCGATCACAGCTGGTTTGTAGGCTGGTAGACGCAAGATGGTCAGAGCTTCCCAAGTTAGATTGTTATATTGCTCTGTAGGCACCTTTGATGTTGGAATATTCCTTGTCCAGAGTGTTAGCACCCATTGTAGGAAAATCTACAAATTGATAGTAGTGGGATAGCACTTTTCTCAGATCTACTTGATTAAAGTCACCATCAACCACATGTGCAAAGCCTGAGTGTTTCCTCTGCAGCTCACAGAGTTGTAAAGATTGCTCAGGGCCTCAGTGGTGTTTGATGTAGCCAGATCATTTCAGCTTCGTCTAGTTTTTCTTCAAAGACTGTTTGTGACGTTCTAAAAAAAATAGAGCTTGTCAAAAGACAGTTGCAGCCACAATGTTCCCTCCTTTTAATAGGCTTGGTTACACCAGAGTTTTTGAATGTTTTTGAATGCTATGAAAAGGCACAACATTGAATCACGCCTTGTGAGCCAGTTTGCTACGTGGAGCCAGGCGGATTTTAAAGGATGGTCAGCCAATGATTTTTCTTTTTTCTCAAGGAGATTCACATGAGGAAGATTAACTTGTTACCTTAAATCGATGATACTATTGTTTGAAAAGAAGCTAGTTAAATTAAGTTCACTACAAACGGAGAACAGTTACCTGAAAGAATGCATGAAGCGAAATTCTCAAAGGTTTGAGAATTTTTAAGATCCCTTTTGGTGTGTTTAAGCGAACTAAACAGTATTGTCATTTAATATATATGTTCAAAGTTTTAAAACCCTGAAGGTTTTGAATGGTGATTTCAGTACAGCGCGGAATGGGAAATTTTTCAGTTTTTCTCACTATAGTTCGATCTCAGAGATGGTATATTTATTTAGCAGGGGGTGTGGAGGTGTAGGGGGGCTTGCCCCCCTCTAGAAACATAAAAAAAGTTTTGTTTTTTATTACAATTTAGAAGTTTCAAAACTTTGATCTTATGGTTTCGACCATTTGCAGTACAAAGTTTTTGAAACTTCAAGCTTGTAAAATAGATGCAGTTGACAGACGTTATTGAATTGCTAGAATTTAAGGTTACCAGAACTGAACTATTTAATGAAGTTGTTGTGTCTTTTGGCTTTTCCCTGTTAGGGGTCGCCACAGCGGAACTCCGGTCTTGCTAATGATTGGCAGCAGATTTTTACGTGCCGAGTTGCCAGCTCTGACACACAACCTTCAACGTAGGTACGCCCATTCACGCATGTCTCCACACGAAAGATGCTCTAGCTGGGAATTGAACAGGACAACGTCTTACTGTGAGGCAACCGCGCTACCGCAGCACCACCATCGCAGTGAACCATTTTAATGATGTGATGATTTAATGAAGTGATGATGATAAATGAAAGCATTTCAAAAGATTTATTTGATTCTTATTAACATACTGATATCGTAAGGAAAAAGAAACAAGTTGATGAGGGAGGAACAGGAGTACAAAGAAGGTGCAGCCTGTCCACTTAGTTCACACTGAACACTTGACAAACAGTAGGGTTAATGTTAATAGTTACAATGCAAAGTGAGGAGGTTTTTAAAGGAGTATGGTTAATTCTGAAATTGAGGGAGATGATGGTGAGGTTAACCCCGCAGAACATGATTTAGGTGTATTTATTTGAACTTTTAGATTATCCCACCCTCCCGAGGAGGTCCGAGAGATTGAGGGCGAAGTATTCAAGTCGGCAGTCCTACCCTCCCCCTGACAGTTTTCGACCACAAATGAACAATTGGTAGCAAGGTTGAGGGGGGGAGCACAGCAGTTTATCAAGGGAGATGTTAATTCCCAAAATCACTAGTAGCTTTGAAGTTGCCTACTTACACAAAGGTAAAACTGTTATCTGGTTGTCAACCAAGATATATTTTCATCTCTTTGGAAAGGGATTTAAGTTTGTGCCCACAAAGCAGGGATTTGTTTATGATGCTACACTTGACTTACAATTATTTGTTAGTATTTTTAAACACTGAAAGATTTAATTTTCTATCAGTATTAAGGCTAGCAGCGAACGTTTTGAGAACCTTTGTACTCCACCTTTGAATAAGACTATCAAAATGTATTTATTTATTTAACATTTGTTGACCGGGAAAGTCCGATTAGACAGAGCCTGTTTTTCACGGAGGCCCGGGGAGAAACTATGTCTTTGTGCTTGAAAACAACTGAGAAAGAAATATATGCTACTTTTAGGACAATTTAACACTAGAAGAAAGGATACGATTTGATTCTGTTACATGTGACAAATCAGAGTCGTGAAATCTGACAAGGGTGGTGGGGTGGTATTAGCCAATCAAATAATGTTCATAAAATGTTGAAAATGCTTAAGGATGATAACAAATATTCGGTCATTTCTGAAAATGAAATAAACCTGTCTTGCGAGAAAATAGATATGTATGTAGAAGATGCTTTATTATAGGGCTTAATTTCACTTGATACCATGCAGTTTTTGTCTAAAACTTCCAGTGATCCCTGGATTGTTTGGGATTCCAAAAACACACCAGGACATGGTTAATCCCCTTGAAGACTGACCGGTCTTAGACCCAGCAGAAACTATCCTCTTTTTTTTTTTTCTATAGATGGGAAATTCAGAAATATTTTGGACAAGTACACACTTGTCCTGAAAGATTCATGTTTTTTGTTTGAGGACACTATCGCCTGAACTTTGAGGCAAAAACAACAGCTTCCTTACTGTAGATGTTGCATATATATTGACAAGTATATCTCACAATATTGGTTTTACAGATTTATCGATGAGTATACATACCTCACAATACTAGTTTGCAATATTTTTATGAAGCCCTTAGTATCAAACTGATGTTCACCGTGTTACCCTGCTGCAGTCATTACACTTGGGTTATCCTGTCGTCAGGCGGTCCCACAGTCGGCCTGAATTCCAAAGTCTTGGTCCGGCGTCGGTTGCTGTCGCTTCTTCCCTGATGTCAATGCACCAGGGGTATATAAGAGACATCCGATGCTATTTTCTTCTGTCTTACTTGCCGCACAGTTCGCAAGTGCCGGTCAGCCGACACCTGAGATTTTCGAATTGAATTTCAGTCCGAAGTCTTCAAAGCTAAGTACCCCGTTGGGGAACCTTTTCTTGTCTCAGTCCGATGTCAGAAAAAGTTAACAATTGTATTTCTTGTGGGAAGCAAATACCGCAGAAGGACTTTCATTCTTATTGTATACCTTGCCTAGGCCCAGACCGCAACGTCACTGGTTGTCGGTTTTGTGCTAGGTTCAATAAGCGAACTATAAAACGACGCTTTGATTTTGCACAACACTACTTCGGTAGGAAATTTAATTACACTATGCCGTCGGAGCAACCGACTACTGGCGTGCATAAAAAATGCAAAGATAAAGACTGGCAGCCTAGATCCAAGCCAGACTCCGAGGCCTCGGCTGGGCTGGTTGCCGGTTCTCCGGTTTTCAGTGAGGCGCCTACGCAGCCCCTGACTACCGCAGAATTGGAACTCCAGACCGCTTCGGATTCTCAAGCAGAGAGTTTTAGGCCGACACAGCCATTTTCTTTAGGCCCTACCAACAACATTGCAGAAGGACAAGCCGGTGCTGTGGAAATGCCTTCGGTTACAGAAGGTGTCTTCAGACAGACTACTCTCACCATACAATCTTATGCTAAGCTTAAGACTCCTCTAAATCCAAAAAAGACTGCACATCAGTCTCCAGTTCAAGGCCCCATGCCTAAGAAACAAACAGATGCTTAAAATGGTTGAAGATTTGATTTCTTTAATCAGGGGTTCCCAACCCTCCCCAGACAAAAGGCCTAGACAAGAGGAGGATTTTGCCTCCTCTGATCAGGTGTCTGTTTCCTCAGGCTCCTCTGAGGAACAGGATTACTCCTTTCCCCCTTATGAAGATTCTGATGCTGAAGACTCCATTCCCTCAGCTTCTCCCCGTGAAGACTGTTCCTTTGGGGAAACCTTACATACCATGAGGGAACATTTCCACTGGGAAGGTCAGGACTCCGTCTCAAAGAAAAGGCTCCGAGAGTTTCTCTTACCTCCCAGCACAGACCACTTGCTATCCCTCCAGTTTTAGACATTGTGGATGATGTTTACTTAGAATTTAGTCTAAATCCAGATTCTCTGCCTCCTGCTCCAGCCAAACCAGATAGATATTATAGAGTGCCTGACTCACACAAATTCCTTTACAAAAGTCCTGTTGCTGACCCAGAGACCATCTCCCAGGGTCCCAAAGGGGCTAAGGCTTCTATGGCTAAAAATCCTGTACCCTCTGAAAGGGACCCCAGAGCACTAGATAGGTGGGGGTAGAAGGTTTACACCTCAGCTACTCCAGCTATGAGAGCACTAAATTGTAAATTTCACATGCTGAAATACCAGCAATTCCTAACGTCTTAAAACAAAAGATGAGCACGCACCCTCAACAGTCTGAATTCAAAGAAATGCAGGATCTGTTGCATGCAGCTGAACAGGTGGGCAAACATACTTTACAATGTGGATTTGATTCCTTGGAAGCTTCTTGTAGAGCAGCTGTTACTGGGTCTGTTATACGTAGGCAGTAAGCATGCTTGATTAAAGGAACAAACTCTGCCTGATCATGTTAAAGCAAAGTTACTAGATGCACCCTTACAGCAGGATGTCTTATTTGGGGTTAAAGCAGAAGAGGTTTTAAAGAAAATGGAGGATAAGGCAAAGTCTATGCGGATGGTCAAAGATTTCTTACAGGTACAACCCCCATGCTTCAGCAGAATTTGGCCAACAAAAAATTTGTCCTTTCCAGCTTCTGACAGACCACAGAGGGGTAAATACAGATGCCCAAGGGGCAGAGGACAAGCACAAATCCCTTACAAACCTCGCCAATGGGGCACTGCAACACAGAAGGGAGGAGAAGACAGGTCCCAAATTACTAGAAGACTAACACAATGACTTAAACCTCAAGCTGCCAAGCAAAAATCTCTTGGCAGCTCCCTTGGGAGGAAAACTAGCATTTTTTATAGACAACTGGCGCATCGTCACAAAGGACAAATGGGTCCTAGACATTATCTCCCAAGGATACAGATTCCATTTCCACACCTTGCCAAGGATAAAAGGAATGCCAAACTTGCCTCAAAATCAATGGGCAGAGGCATAAAAACAAATTACAGCTCTCATGGACATGAGCCATTCAACTGGTACCTACACAGGAACAAGGCCAAGGATTTTACTCAAGGCTCTTTCTAGTCCCCAGAAAGGACAGTGCTTGGAGACCCATTCTGGGCCTTTCAGTTCTAAACACCTTCTTGCAAGTACCCAAATTCAAGATGCTAACACTACAGCAGCTTCTTCCCATGTTTGGCAAGAAAGCTTGGCTAGTAACGTTGGACCTCAAGGAGGCATATCTGCATGTCCCTATCGGACAAAATTGCAGAAGATACCTCCGTTTCATTGCAGGTTCAACCCATTACCAATTCTCTGCACTGCCCTTTGGCTTATCTACTGCACCCAGGGTCTTCACAAAATGCCTGGCACCAGTAATTGCATACTGCAGACAAAGAGGAATCCAAATATACCCATACCTGGACGACTGCCTCATCCAAGCAGAAAGCAAGGACATCCTCTTACAAAACATCTGGCTTTTGTAAAACATCTTCTAAGTTGCCTGGGATACACAGTAAACGAAAAGAAATCAAAACTAAGTACCCTCACAAAATATGACATTCCTGGGTGCCAGCTTGAATACAACGGCCCAGATGGCTTATCTGACTCCAGACAAACCACTACAACTAACTCAATACTTCAAAATAATGGCAACAAAGACCCAACTCCCTGCAAGAAAAAGTCTGCAGGCCTTGGGCTTCATGGCATCTTGCATACTACTAATACCATTTGCAAAACTGCATATGAGGAAATTACAGTGGTACCTGAAAAGCATATGGACTCAACACAGCCACAGCTTGGAAACATTGATACCTCTCATTCCCTGCCTTCAACAGGAGTTTCTGTGGTGGGCACAGGCGTGTCACCTCAACAAGGGTCAGCCTTTCACCTTACCCCCAGCCAGGCAAACTATGACAGCAGATGCATCGGACTATGCCTGGGGGCACACATGGCAGGATGGTGCGTTCAGGGCATATGGACTGCAGATCAAAGGAATCTGCACACCAATCAAAAAGAAATGCTAGCTGTACAGAATGCTCTGACAGCCTTCAGGGACCTCTTACATCCAGGACAGCTTATAATAAGGACAGACAACACCACAGTAATGTGGTACGTAAACAAACAAGGGGGTACACACTCCTACCCTCTATGCAGGCAAGCAATGACCTTGTGGAACACAGCACTGGCTTACTAAGTTCAGTTACAAGCTCAATTCCTGCCAGGAAAGAAGAACACATTGGCAGATGACCTAAGCAGAAACATCATGGATCCCCACGAGTGGAAACTGGATCCACAAGTATTTGCAATGATAACTCAAAAATGGGGGTGCCCAGACATAGATGTTCATCGTGCATACAGCTGCAGTCATAACAGATGGGTTATCCTACCGTCGGACGGGTCCTCGGTCGGCCGAATTCCAAAGTCTAGGTCCGGCGTCGGTTGTCGTCGCTTCTTCCCTGACGTCAGTGCGGCAGGGGTACAAAAGAGGCAGCCGACGCCATTTTCTTCAGTCTTTCTTGCCGCGCGGTGCCCAAAGCTGAAGCAGTTCGCAAGTGCCGGTCGGCCAGCTCCTGAGATTTACGAAAGTATTTCAGCCGAAGTCTTCTTGAAAGCTAAGTACCCCGTTGGGGAAACTTTTCTTGCCTCAGACCGATGTCAGACAAAGTTAATAATTGCATTTCATGTGGGAAGCAAATACCGCATAAGGATTTCCACTCTTTCTGTATACCTTGTTTAGGCCCAGACCACGACGTCTTGGCCTGCCGTTTTTGTGCTAGATTCAACAAACGCACTATTAAGCGTCGGGCAGAGTTCGCCCTTCACTTTTTTTGGCAAAAAATTTAATTATATTATGTCATCGGATACTCCGACTCCAGTTTTGAGCAAAAAACACAATGATAAGGACCGACGTATGAGGTCCGCACCACCTACTGAAACCACGCTAAGGCCGACTACCGGTTCTCCGGTACTCAGCGAAGCGCTGATGCAGCCCCTGAGTACCGATGACAATGCATTACTGGTGTCTTCAGTACCCGAGGTCGCAGGCTCCTCTGCCCCCATTCCTACTACAGATACCGACGCCACTTCTGGCGGGGAAACTCAGAATTTAGACAGGCCTGCCATTTCTCAAGGGGTCTTCAGGCCTTCCTCCTTCTCTATTAAAGCCTTCACTAAATCTAAAACAGCCATGAAAACCAAAAAAACAGGTTCCTCAGACCCCCTCTCAAGGCACCATGCCTAAAAAACAGATGCTTAAAATGGCTGAGGATTTGATTACTCTTATCAGGGGTTCTCAACCCCCCCCTCTGACAAAAGGCCCAGATTAGAGGAAGACTACCCTTCCTCAGATCAAGCTTCTATTACTTCAGAACTATCTGAGGACCAGGATTATGCCTATTCTCCATTCGAAGATTCTGATGCAGAGGAGTCTATTCCCTCGCCCGAGGACTTCTCTTTTGGGGAAACCCTGCGTACATTGAGGGAACACTTTCACTGGGAAGGCCAAGATTACTCAGATTCCAAGAAAAGGCTCAGGGAATTTCTTCTCCTCCCCCAGCATAGGCCTCTGGCTATCCCACTTATTTTAGATATTTTGGATGATGTGTACACAGAAGCCAGCCTTAATCCTGATTCTGTACCTCCAGCTCCTGTTAAACCAGACTGGTATTACTGGGTTCCTGATTCTCACCAGTTCCTATACAAAAGCCATGCTGCTGACCCAGAAACTATTTCACAGGGTCCCAAGGGAATTAAGGCCTCTACTGCTAAAAACCCATTACCTTCAGAGAGAGATTCCAGAGCTTTAGAAAGGTGGGGGGGGGTGTACACCTCGGCCACTTTAACCATGAGGGCATTAAACTGTCAGTTCCATATGTTAAAGTATCAACAGTTTTTGTTATCTCAGTTGAAAAGCAAAATGACACAACCAGAACAACCAGATTTAAAAGAGTTGCAGGATTTGTTGCATGGTGCAGAGCAAGTGGGTAAACATACCTTGCAGTGTGGTTTTGATGCTTTAGAGGCCTCATGTAGAGCTGCTGTTACAGGTCTGTTATCGTAGGCATGCTTGGCTCAAAGAGCAAACCTTACCAGATCATGTCAAACCTAAATTATTAGATGCACCTCTTCAAAAAGATGTATTGTTTGGTGTTAAAGCAGAGGAGGTGCTAAAGAAAATGGAGGAAAAAGCGAAATCAATGCAAACAGCGAAAGATTTCCTGCAGGTACAGCCTCCACGTTTCAGCAGAAACTGGCCTTCAAAAAATTGGTCCTTTCCAGCCACGGACAGACCTCAAAGGGGCAGATACAGGCGTCCAAGGGGTAGAGGGCAACCCCAAAGATCTTTCAGAGCCAGACGGTGGCAAGCACCAACCCCAAGAGGTGGAGAAGACGGATCACAGTCTTTTAAAAAACAGACACAATGACTTCCCCCTACACCTGCCAAGCAAAGCTTTAATGGCAGCACCTTTGGGCGGAAAACTTACATTATTCTCAAAAAGTGGGCATATTGTTACAAGAGACAAATGGATTCTGGACATTATAGACAGAGGCTACAGGTTCCACTTTCACACCCTTCCAAAAATGAGAGGCATGCCAAACCTGCCACAAAATCAAAGGGCAGAGGCACAAAAACAAATTTCAGCTCTCATGGACATGAAAGCAATTCAAGAGGTACCTGCAAAAGAACAAGGTCAAGGGTTTTATTCCAGACTATTCCTGGTACCGAGGAAAGACAAAGATTGGAGACCTATCTTAGACCTATCCATCCTAAACACATACCTACAGGTGCCAAAATTCAAGATGCTCACATTACAGCAGCTTCTTCCCATGCTGGGCAAGGAGTCTTGGCTGGTAACATTGGACCTCAAGGAGGCATACCTGCATGTCCCTATCAGACAAGATTGCAGAAGATACCTCAGATTTCTTGCAGGTTCAATCCACTATCAATTCTCTGCATTGCCCTTTGGCTTATCTACTGCGCCCAGAGTGTTTACGAAATGCCTGGCATCAGTAATCGCCTTCTGCAGACTACAAGGGATACAAATCTACCCATGTCTGGACGACTGCCTGATCCAAGCGGACAGCAAGGACATACTACTGCAGCACCTGGCGTTTGTGATAAAACTGTTGAACTTTCTGGGATACACAGTCAACAAAAAGAAATCAAAACTAATACCTTCTCAACAAATAATTTTCCTGGGTGCCAGCTTGGATACAACCATGCAGATGGCCTACCTCAAGCCAGACAAGCAAGGGCAACTGTCTCAATACTTCAGAAAAATGGCAACTTACACCAGGCTAACTGCAAGGAAAATCCTGCAGGCTCTAGGATTCATGACATCTTGCATCCTGCTAATCCCGTGTGCAAGGCTGCATATGAGGAAACTTCAATGGTACCTGAAAAACTTATGGTCTCAACACAGCCACAGCTTGGAAACAATTATCCCACTCATTCCATGCCTTCAAAAGGAATTTATGTGGTGGGCTCAAGCTTGCCAAAGAAACACAGGTCTTCCTTTCTGTGTACCTCAAGCAACTCAAATCATCACAACAGATGCCTCAGACTACGCCTGGGGAGCACACATGACAGATCAGTGCATTCAGGGAAAATGGGCACGAAAAGAGAAGCACCTTCACATCAACCAAAAGGAAATGCTAGCCGTGCAAAAGGCTATTATGACCTTCAAAGACCTACTGCATCCAGGCCAGCTATTGATAAGGACAGACAATACCACAGTAATGTGGTACATAAACAAACAGGGAGGAACTCATTCATACCCCCTGTGCAGGCAAGCCATGACCCTATGGAACACAGCACTGGAATTGAAAATTCAACTACAGGCACAATTCCTGCCAGGGAAGGAAAACACACTGGCAGACAACCTAAGCAGAAATATGACAGATCCACACGAATGGAAGTTGCATCCTCAAGTTTTCACAAAGATAACTCAGGCATGCAGACAGCCAGACATAGATCTCTTTGCTACCCACAGAAATTGCCAGCAGACACCCAAACCAACTGCTACCTCAAGACACCCCACAAGCAACACATAAACCACAAAAGCAGTGTGCAAAGCAGTCACAGCCCTTAAGGCCAAATACAACACCAAACATACTTGTCATAGGTGACTCCATAGTCAGACACACTGACGTCCCACTCACCAGGCTGAACAAGGAGAGGGTCACAGTAAGCTGCCTATCGGGCGCTAGAATCCGCCACATAACACAAGCACTCGGGTCACTCCACGGCAAGTACAATTATGACACAGTCATTGTCCATGCTGGTGTGAACGACCTGAGGCGATACCTCCCTGGACTACATGAAAGAGACCTAGAGGAGCTCTCTGATTATGTAGCCCAGGCAGGTATGACCCTAACCCTGAGCAGTATCCTTCCTTCACCAAGAATGATGCCACAATATAGAGACAAGATGATCAGCTTTAACAATTGGCTTAATGTCTGGTGTCATTCAAAGGGGATCCAGTGTCTGTCTGCCTGGGATGACATGCTTGACAAGCCACGCTGCTTCGCAAGGGACGGCTTGCACCTGTCACCCTGGGATTCGGATATTGGCTAAGGCTCTTGCCACCCCATAGTGCCTTTTTAGGCAAGGCTCAAATTCTAAACCTACCACCCTAGAAAACAAAAATGGGAAGAAACTGAGGGTAATGCTGCTCAATGCCAGAAGTCTAAATCTCAAAATGCACGCGAGGCCCTTCTCAGTATGGAGAACATCGATGTCTGTGCTGTAACTGAAACCTGGTTCAAGGCTCCTGAGAGCACCCGACACTATTAGGTTTTACCTCATGTCATGCGTTCGGCCCCAAAACCGGACCACACCACAAAAGGAGGGGTGTATCCATATTCATAAAGGATACCCACACCTCCAGGTTGGTAACGCATAAGCTTGAAACCATCCAGGTGCAACTAACCATAGGCAAAACTGCTCTACAAATTGTAGCATGCTACAGGCCACCCTCTCAAACTCAGGAACCCCACACAGCCTTCCTGAAGACACTGGAGGGTATAAATGTATCTCCAAACACCATCATATTGGGTGACTTCAACTACCGAATATAGACTGGGAACATTACTCAAGCCCTAAGTTTCTAGCCCAACGGTTCCTGGAGTTCATAAATTCAAATGCCATGGAACAGCTAGTCACTGTTCCCATGAGAGGAGAAAATATACTAGATCTCATTGTCACAAACATGGGGACAAAATGCTCCACACCGAAGTATATCCCTCATTGGTGAGATCTGATCATAAACTAATCTCACTGGAAATCCACATCCGCCCCACCCCAAACAAAAGACCATAGTGAAGAACTTCTCTAAAGCAAACTTCACACTACTCAAGACTGGTGTGGTATCCTTCAAGGCCCCAGAGCCAGTGGAAACCACAACCCAAGCTCTGGAAGCCCTTACAAATGCCTTCTATGGACACCTCCAGGACTGCATGGATCAGGCAATCCCAAATAAAACCAAGACTCTTTCCACAGAGGGGAAGCGTCCAGTCTGGTGGACCCCAGCCATTACCAAAGTTTACAATAAGAGGAGAAAGCTATTACATGATAGAACAAAACCCATAAAGGGAAGTCACCCCTGATCATTATTAGTAAAAAAATACGAGCACTCATAAAATCAACTAAGGCCAATTTTGAGAGAAAAATTGCCATGGATTCAAAGGACAATCATAAGGCCTTTTTCAGCTATGTTAGGAACCTGGGTGGAAACTCCCAGATATGCTCAGAATTAGTCCGAAATGATACAAAAATCACTGAACCCACAGACATTGCCAACATACTGGCAGACAGGTTCAGTGCAAACTTCACCCCCCTCTTCCCCTAAAGGAGAGATAACTATCCCAGCCGAGTGTAGCCTCCCGGACATCTCAAATGCAGGTGAAAGCTGCTCTCTCAAGCTAAAAACACAGCATCAATGGGACCGGATGGTGTCCCCGGCTGTGTGCTACACGAGCTAAATGAGGAATTAAACCCGCACTTAAGGCAGCTGTTTAATCTCAGCCTTACCACAGGATCGTGCCCAAGGAGTGGCGTCGGCAACTGTTGTCCCACTCCACAAAGGCGCCTCTGGACCCTGGTAATTACCGCCCATAAGCTTAACAAGTCTAGTCTGCAAAGCTATGGAGAGGATCATAATGGAGCTCATAAACAAAGATATAGGGGACTTGCAGACATTGGACCCGACCCAGTTTGGCTTTGTCAAGGGAAGATCATGCCTTTTGAACTTGGTCGACTTCTTGAAACAGTCACCAAGGCCATTGATGAGGAAAGGCAGTCCATACAGCCTACCTTGACCTTGCAAAGGCTTTCGACACAATACCCCACTCGGGTATTGTAGAAAAACTTACCAGCTTAAATATAAACCCATATGTCACAAGATGGGTTGCAAACTGGCTTAAGGACAGAACCCACAGGGTTAGAGTTGCTGGCTGTGTCAGACTCCAAGCCGGTCACAAGTGGTGTCCCACAGGGCTCGGTCCTTGGCCCCTATTGTTTGGCATCTACTTCTCAGAAGTACAGGCCAACATAGGAGGACTTTGGCTGACAAAGTTTGCAGGCGACTGCAAACTGAAGCCATAGTGGAAAGTGCATCAGACACGGATATCCTTCAGAAGAGACTCACGGAAACAGATAGCTGGTGCCAGAGCCATGGCCTGAAGTTAAACGCCAAAAAATGTATAGTCATACCCTTGGAAAAACAAGGTAACCCCAAGCTACCATATAGGTGGCAATCCACTAAGCACAGAAGAGGTTATCAGGGACCTGGGGACCCAGGTTGACAGTGGCCTTTCTTTTGACACTCACATTGGTTAAGTGGTTAGAAAGACCTTCTACATTGCCCACCTGATCATGAAGGGATTCACATCCAGATCTAGTGAGGTTATTGTTCCCCTGTACTCTTCACTTATCAGACCAATGATCGAGTACAATGCCCCATTCGGGATGTATCTCACCGACATCTGCAGCAATTGGAGAGACCCCAAAAGTTCCTCACCAAAAGGATAAAGGGACTCCAAAATCTGTCATATGCTGCCAGATTGAAGAAACTCCAGCTCTATTCAGTCGCATACAGTCTGCTCAGAGGTGACATGTGCCTGACATACAAGGCCATGTCCAACCCGGAATTAATGGACATGCTCCACCTCAAAAAATCCAAATCCACCAAAACCACTAGAGCAAGCGACTTAAACCTTAGCACGGATATAAATAGGATGTGCTGCGGGATAGATTTATCACTCAGACTCCCTATGCTGTGGAATAAAATCCCGGTCCATGTGAGGCAGAGCACCTCGCTGACTCTGTTCAAGAGAAATCTAGACCTGTGGATGGGAGATCGTAGGTTTACCCCGGGAATCATCTCTGTGTCACTGCTGGACAGAGGCACAACAAACTAATGGGCACAGTATTTTTTCATATAAGGGGTGGCGTAAGCCACAAAAATTTGGGCTAGGCTTATAAATGCCTTAGGGCAGATAGCCTAGTATAAACCTATGAACCTATGAAAAAATTTTGTTCAAGGACCTATCATCCACAGGCCTGGAAAGTGGACGGACTTTCCTTCAATTGGGCAACATTGACAGTCTATGCCTTCCTGCCTCTTCCTCTGCTGCCCAAAGTTCTATTAAAAGCCAGAGCAGAGAGGCCGAAAATGATTCTCATTGCTCCAGACTGGCCCAGGCAACACTGGTATCCGCTCCTGAAGAGCCTGACACATTCCCCACCATGGATCCTACCTCTAGTCCCTCTTCTGTTGTCCCAGCACAACTACAAAACCCTTCACAGCCAGCTCAAAACCCTAAATCTAGCTGCATAGAGAATTCCTTGATTTCCCAACAGTTTCTCCTCTCCAAGGAGGTACAGGACGTCATCTTGGAGGCCAGAAGACCTTCTACTAGAAAGGCCTACTCCGCCAAATGGAAACTATTTTGTGCCTGGAATCAAAAGTAGGGACAGAATCCTTGGGTAATAAATATACCTCAAATTTTACAGTACCAGCTGAGATGTTAAACAATGGACTTTCCTTCTCCTCCATCAAGATCCACGCTTCAGCCATTTCTGCACAGTACAACACAGATCCTCCTTTATTCTCTCATCCTCTCTTAAGGCAGTTTCTCAGAGGGGCAAAGAATATAAAACCTCCAAGGAAACCACCAGTCCCTGCTTGGGACCTCAACTTCGTATTGGAAAAGCTGACCCTTCCTCCCTTCGAGCCAGCTTCCTCATCAGAGTTGCAGTACTTATCATGGAAAACGGCCTTTCTTCTGGCTATCACCTCAGCACGCAGGGTTTTGGAGCTACAGGCCCTCATGGCTGTGCAACCTTTCATCATTTTCCATCAAGACAGAGTTTCCTTATGAACCAACCCTACCTTTACCTTCATGAATATTCCAGGGTTAGCTTGGGGCTCCAGGTTTTATTTTTACTTTAAAGGAGACCATTTTGTGGTCCAACCTTACCAGAGGAGACATTGCACTAAGAGGTGTGCAGCACTCTCCATATTAGTGAGGACCATATCCGTTCTGTTTGCACTCCTGGTTGGTGTATTGACAGTTTGGTCCAGGGAGTTTGTGTTTACAAAATCCATGAATCTCTGTGCCTGTACGTTTGGTGTCCGTATAAGATTCCCAGTTAATAGTGGGGTAATTAAAGTCCCCCATGAATATGGTATTGTGTTGGATGGCACTAGTTTTAACTACATAGTATGGGTTTGAGTCAGAGGAGGCCTGTAGCTTGCAAGGAAGTGGTTTTAGATTTTGCCTCTGGTGATTTGAACATGGAGAATCTAGAGTGCATTGTCCTGTTTGACCAGCCTTGAGGTGTATTTATTTTTTATGTAAATTAAGACACCTCCACCTTTAGTCCTTGTCTCTATAGTAGCTGGTCTAAATGTTTGGATGATAAAACTTTGTGCGGTCTGTGTGCTCTCCGCAGCTTGAAACCATATCTCAGTGATTGCACAGATGTCCACATTCTGTAGGGTGAAGAGAACTTGTAGGCAGTGGAGTTTTTTTATTTAGATTCCTGGGATTGAGCAGTAATACCTTTTAGATTTTTTTGATTTTAATTTGCTATCTTGTAAATTCTTTCAGTATGGCATTGCCTAAAAAGGCACTTTGGGGGAAGACAATGTTTTAGCTAATATTCGAAAGTCTAGAGGGGAGAGGTGCAGACCATCTCTGCAAAGCATAGTGGTCTTTTGACCATCTCCTTCCATGCTGATGAATATTGCACCCCCTTAGAATGACACCAGAAACTAAGTCAATTATTAAAGTCTGCCATCTTTTGTTCGTATTGTGGCATCATCCTTGGAGAAGGTAAAATGTTGCTCAGTGCTAGGCTTATACCAGCCTGGGACACATTCCGAGAGCTCAGAGGTCGCTCTTCATATAGTCCTGGGAGGTACGTCTCGGGTCATTTACACCCACATGAACTATGATGGAGTCTTATTGGTACTTGTGCTCCAATGACCTGAGTGTCTGCATAATGTTATGGATCTTAGCACCTATTAAGCAACAGACCTGTGACTTTTTCTTACTCAGCCTGGTGAGATGGACTTCAGTACGTCTCACAATGCAGTCGCCAATGACCAGAATGTTGGATTGTGTGGTGGCTTCCCTTATGGGCTTAGAGGTGGCTGTATGTGTTGATGTGGGTGTTTTGAAAGAGTGCATTTGGGGCTGCTGAGGGTGTTTGTTATGTGTAGTATATCTGGGAGGTTTTTGGGGTTTAGGAAGGCTACATTTAAGTGGCTCAGCGTATGTGGGTCTGTGTCTGGTTTGAAGTGTGTATGTGACTGGTGCAGCATGTGCCCTACTGACAACATTACTGACATTTTACTCCATCCACTTTTTAGATGCAAGTTTATCTGTGGAAGGAGATGTTTGTTTCATCAGTTTATAGGAAAAGTATCTACTCTAATTTTTTTCTGCGCTATAAAAGTATTCATCCTTGGTCTGTTAAAAAGAACTTTAAGGACAACGGTCTCAAAGGATTATGACTTTTAGCTGAACTAAATGCAATGAGAGATTTTTGGAGAGGTGCTATCCCCTTAGTTTAACATCAGAACACAGGTTGTTGGGGATTGAAGGGGATGAATATTTTCCCTTGTTGGGTTTAACTGATGTACAACCCCCTATTAGAACAACACCACGTTTGGTGAATTGTATGACTGTTAAATTTAATGATTTTTGGCACACTTGAGGTAAAGAATATTTGGTCAATTTTGAAGACTGATGATGAAATTTTGAAAGTGGCTGGTGAAGCACCTAGTTTTGCATACAGAGTAGGCAAAAACTTTAACAGAATTTTGGAAAGCCATAAGGCTGGTTTGTGAGACATTAACAAAAAATGTCCACAGCAAGCAGCAATAAAATATGGGAAATTATAATTATTGCAAGTACATTGTAAAAAAAGACTATTAATCTGAAGAGAAGACCAGAATTTTAATTGAGATGACAGCACTTGTCTACTTAGCAGTTTGTAATACATGTCGACCTTTTTATGTGGGAAAGGCCAAAGGTGACGTTTGGAAAGGAATCTATGAACACATTTATTATGATAGAATAGGCGACTATGATGCTAATCCCGTATACAAACACTCGCAGGCATGTGTTGGTTTTAACAAGTTTACCTTTTTGGTATTTTGGAGAAAATTCCTGTGGATATTAGAGGAGGCATTGGGGAAACTAAAAGTGAATGAAGGGAGTTCATGTGGCAGATGAGGCTGGACGCTGCTTCTGACCCTAGGTTTGAACAAGATTTCTATTTATCCAGTGTTAAAAATGAGGGCTGCAAAGTCACAGTTGGTGGATTATCGCTTTTTGATGGTTTTAAAAAATGAAAAGAACAAAATTATATTTTTATTGGAATAGAAAATTTCATTGACGTACTATAATTTTATTTTGAAATATATTTATAAAATAAGTTATTTTTCCTGTTGGTCTTTAAAATGTTACTATTAATTATGTAATTATTTTCCAGCTAAATGTATTTTGTTTTAATTGGTTCTAATTACTGCGTTTGAACTAGTAGTTTTGCGTTGTGATCAAGGCCTGTAGTGCTCGATGAAAGTGCTGATCATTGTCTGGGTTCTGATCAAGGCCTGTAGTGCTCGATGAAAGTGCTGATCATTGTCTGGGTTCTGATCAAGGCCTGTAGTGCTTTCGATGAAAGTGCTGATCATTGTCTGGGTTCTGATCAAGGCCTGTAGTGCTCGATGAAAGTGCTGATCATTGTCTGGGTTCTGATCAAGGCCTGTAGTGCTCGATGAAAGTGCTGATCATTGTCTGGGTTCTGATCAAGGCCTGTAGTGCTCGATGAAAGTGCTGATCATTGTCTGGGTTCTGATCAAGGCCTGTAGTGCTCGATGAAAGTGCTGATCATTGTCTGGGTTCTGATCAAGGCCTGTAGTGCTCGATGAAAGTGCTGATCATTGTCTGGGTTCTGATCAAGGCCTGTAGTGCTCGATGAAAGTGCTGATCATTGTCTGGGTTCTGATCAAGGCCTGTAGTGCTCGATGAAAGTGCTGATCATTGTCTGGGTTCTGATCAAGGCCTGTAGTGCTCGATGAAAGTGCTGATCATTGTCTGGTTTGGTGAATAAACCTTTGGAAACTTAGGGATATACTGATGAATTATTTGAGGACCTGGACCAGAGACTACGTGAACCCATATGTTTTTGGTTCTTGGTGCCATATAAGGAGAGGTATCAGGCTGCGTGGAAGGAGTCTGGATGGAAGCCTGCAGCATGGTTTCTCGAATAGATACAGTGACAGCATTGATGCATTAAAGCTGTAATGAGAAGAGACCAAAAAAAGACTGTGTGTGTATGTGATGCATGCACAAGGTCATGTCATGGACGTGAAGGGACTATTTTAAACAGGAGGCCCGGAGAATCTGTGGAAGTACATCTTCACAAGCAGGGCTACATACCATGGAGTGACCACCAGAATGGGTGGTGGAGAGCAAATTCACTGATGCATTCAGGAGGTGAAGGATGGGAGTAGTGTCTTCACAATCCAGCTTTTATTTTTATAAAATGCAGTGGGAAATTTACAAAATGTAAGATGGTGAAAGGTGGTGTGCCTGTAACAGTTGTATAGAATACATGTCCTTCAAGGATGCATCTGCAGTCCTAACAAATGGGTTGTCCTGTCGTCAGGCAGCCCTTCGGTCGGCCGGATTCCAAAGTGTGGGTCTGGCCTCGGCTGGTGTCGCACTTCACCCGACGTCATCTCTGCTGGTCTTCGGGTATAAAGGCATCAGCCGACGCCATTTTCCTCAGTCTTTCTTGCCGCGTGGCGCCCGAAGCAGAAGCTGTTCAAGTGCCGGTCGGTCAGATCCAGAGATTACTACTTCGAAGACTTCTAAAAAGCTAAGTACCCCGTTGGGGACTCTTTCTTGCCTCAGCCGATGTCAGAAAAAGTAAATAACTGTTTAACTTGTGGGAAACAAATACCTCATAAAGATTTCCACTCTTACTGCTTACCTTGTTTAGGCCCAGACCACGACGTAGCAGCCTGTTTAGCCTGTGCTTCCTTCAACCGACACGCAGGCGTCGGTCGGAGTTTGCTGAACAGTTTTTCGCTCAGATTTTGCGTACATTATGCCGTCGGATCCTCCGACTTCTCAAATTGTTAAGCAAAGAAAAGACCGACACTCGCGGTCCGCGGTTTCGGCGAAACCACGGTTAAGCAAACGCGAGTGTCTCTGTTTCGGCGAAACCGAGCAAACGGGTCAATCTTCAGCCGAATCCTTAACTACTACCGAGGCTCCTGCTACCCTAGTTGAATCGGCCTCTGAAGTTTTGCCTACTAATGTGGTTCCTATAGAATTATCAGACACCATCCCTTTGGATGTCTCTACCCCAGCACGTGGTGCTGCTAGGCCTCCTGCAGCCATGTCTATTAAGGCCTTTGCCAGGGCTAAAGCAGCCAAAACTGCTAAATCAGTGCCTGTTAAGCCCCCCTCACACAGGCCCAATTCCAGTTCCCAAATGCTTACTCTGGCAGAGGATCTCATCCCTTTAATAAGGGGATCCCAATCTCACCCTGACAGGGCCTCTCAGCCTCCAGAAAAGAGACCTAGAGCAGAGCCCCCAGAGCCAGTGTCCTCAGATGATTCTTCTGATGACTCAGACATTACAGACCATCCAGAGGCTCCTTTTTCTACTTATGAAGATTCCGATGCTGAAGAATCTATTCCATCTGCCTCTCCACCAGAGGAATTTTCCTTTGGGGAAACCTTACATGCCATGAGAGAGCAATTCCAATGGCAGGGACAAGATTTCTCAGATTCAAGAAAAAGGCTTAGGACCTTTCTACACTTACCACAACATAGGCCCTTAGCTATACCTCCAGTTCTGCCTGTTGTGGATGATGCATTTAATGATGTTTGCACTGCTCCTGATACTTTACCTCCAGCCCCTGCCAAACCAAATAGGTTTTACAGGGTACCGGACACTCATCACCACCTATACAAGGCCCCACTTGCAGATCCCGAGACTATCTCCCAGGGGCCTAAGGCAGTAGCTTCGACCTCAGTAAAAAACCCTCTCCCTTCTGAAAGGGAATCCAGGTCCTTAGAGAGATGGGGCTCTGCTACTCTCTCAGCTAGAGCTTTGAACTGTCAGTTTCATATGATCCAATACCAAGAGTTTATGCTTGATCAGTTAACTAAGAAACTGTTCTCTGATTACTCCTTAGATAAGAAATATGTTTTAGAAATGGTGAATAACATTCAGCAGGTTAGTAACCATTCTTTAAAATGTGGCTATGATGCACTGGAGGCTTCATTTAGATCAGCCATGACTGGCACAGTTATAAGAAGGCATGCATGGTTGAAAGAACAGGTCTTGCCGGATCATGTTAAAGCAAAGCTGTTAGATGCTCCTATGGATATGGCTAGTCTATTTGGTTCTCCTGCTCAGCAAGTAATGAAGAAAATGGAAGAGAAGGCAAAATCTGTACAAACAGTTAAAGATTTCTTACAGGTTCAGCCCCCAAGGTTTAGCAGGAACTGGCCTTCCAAAAATTGGTCCTTTCCAGACTCCTCTAAATCTCAGAGAGGCAGGAATAGACGTTCCAGAGGCAGAAATCAATCCAGAGGAGGTGCCTACAGAGGACGCCAGTGGCAAGGCAATAACCAGCGAGGCACAGACACAACCACTGCCACTGCAACAGGACAATCACAGTGACTTGGCTCTGACACCGCCTACCAGGGAACAAATAGCAGCACCCTTAGGCGGAAAGTTAGCCTTATTTTCAAAAAATTGGCACTATATCACAAAAGACAAGTGGATTTTGCAGACCATAGACCAAGGCTACAGGTTTCACTTCCACACCTTACCAGTAAAAAGAGGAATGCCAAACCTACCTCCAAACCGGAAAACAGAAGCTCTAAAACAGATAGCCCAATTAACAAAGATGAGAGCTGTGAAAAGAGTACCACCAACAGAACAGGGCAAAGGATTCTACTCCAGACTCTTCCTAGTACCAAGAAAAGAGAAAAGTTGGAGACCTATTCTCGACCTGTCCGCCTTAAACACATTCATCATTGTCCCAAAATTCAAAATGCTGACCCTACAGCAACTTCTTCCCATGCTGGGCAAGGAGTGTTGGCTGGTAACTCTAGATCTCAAGGAGGCATACCTGCACGTCCCCATACGACCAAAATTGCAGAAGATACCTCAGATTTCTTGCAGGATCAGAGCATTATCAATTCTCAGCATTGCCCTTTGGCTTATCTACTGCGCCCAGAGTATTCACAAAATGCCTGGCATCAGTAATCGCTCATTGCAGGCTACAGGGAATCAAAATTTATCCATACCTGGACGACTGCCTGATACAAGCGGACAACAAAAGCAAGCTGACAAAAGACTTACAAAGGGTCATTTGCTTACTACAAGCCCTGGGATACACAGTCAATTTAAAAAAGTCAAGACTGATACCATCCCAAACAACAACATTCTTGGGTGCGGAATTGGACACAGTAAAACAGATGGCATTCCTAACTGCAGAAAAACAAGAACAACTCCCTCTTTACTTCATGGCATTAACAAAGCAGAACAAACTAACAGCAAGGAAAGTACTGCAGGCCTTGGGCTTCATGGCATCATGCATCATCCTGGTCCCCCATGCCAGATTGCATATGAGAAAGCTACAGTGGTACCTAAAGAATTTATGGTCTCAACACAGGCACAGCTTAGAAACCGAAATACCAATAATCCCATGCCTGAAACAAGAGTTCCTATGGTGGGCTCAAGCATGTCAGTCAAACCCAGGCTTGCCCTTCCACAACTTTCAAGCAAGCCAAACCATCACAACGGACGCCTCAGACCTAGGTTGGGGGGCACACATGCTGGACAAAGGCATACAAGGATTATGGACTCCAGACCAGCTGCACCTGCACATAAATCAAAAAGAAATGCTGGCAGTAAAACTAGCAATCCAGAATTTCAGACCATTCCTCAAAGAAGGCCATCTAATGATAAGGACAGACAACACCACAGTCATATGTGGTACATCAACAAACAGGGAGGCACGCATTCATACCCCCTATGCAGAATGACTCTGGACCTTTGGAATATGGCTCTGAGCTACAACATCCACTTACAGGCAATATTTGTACCGGGAAAAGAAAACATCCTAGCAGACATGTTAAGCAGAACTACCACGGATGCTCACGAATGGATGCTACACCCGGACATCTTCAAGGCCATCACAAAGAAATGGGGAATGCCACAAATAGACCTATTCGCATCCCCACTCAATCACCAGCTCAAGAAATTCTGCACAAGGACATACCACCCACTTGCTTGGAAGGTGGACTCTCTATCCTTCAGTTGGAAAGGCCTGACAGCATATGCATTTCCACCTCTTCCTTTGATGCACAAGGTACTATTGAAAATCAAAGATGAACGTCCAAGGATAATTCTGATAGCTCCAAATTGGCCAAGACAACACTGGTATCCATTGCTGAGGAGCATGTCTCGGGGGAGAACGTGGACACTACCCCTGATGCCTTTGATGTTAACTCAGAACGACTACAACATCATGCATCCAAACCTAAAAACTCCGCAACTGACTGCCTGGAACATTACATAACAGCAACTAACCCAGATTTATCCCAAAGGGTCAAAGACATTATCCTTGAGGCCCGCAGACCTTCAACAAGAAGGAACTATGCAGGAAAATGGAAAAGGTTTGTCATTTGGAGTACTGAAAGAGGAAAAGATGTGTCAAAGATAGATATTGCTAACATCCTGGAGTACTTGGCAGAGCTTCTCCATACAGGCCTGTCCTATTCATCCATCAAGATACATGCATCAGCTATTTCTGCAGAATACAGCTTCGATCCCCCTGTCTTCTCACATCCTCTACTCAGGCAGTTCCTCAGAGGAATCAAGAATGTAAAACCTCCTAGGAAACCACCATTACCAGCATGGGACTTGAACTTTGTGCTAGAAAAATTGACACTCCCTCCATTTGAACCAGCAGCAACAGCAGATCTTCAACACCTATCCTGGAAAACTGCTTTCCTATTGGCAGTTACTTCAGCAAGAAGGGTTTCTGAACTACAGGCCTTAATGGCAGTACAACCCTTCCTAATCTTCCATCAAGATAGAGTGTCCATGAGAACTAATCCTACATTTATGCCTAAGGTGGTATCCAGAGTGTCTCTAAACCAGGCAATCCACCTACCTACCTTCTTTCCCAATCCACAGAACAGGGGGGAAAGACTGCTGCATACCTTGGATGTACATAGACAGTTGTGCTACTACCTGGACAGAACCAAGGGCAATAGAAAAACTGACCAGCTTTTAGTAGCTTATGCAACAGGAAGGGAAGGAAAAGCAATTTCCAAACAGACAATCTCCAAGTGGATAGGAAATTGCATAAGATTCTGTTACTCCTACCATGGAAAGCAAATTCCACAGAAAATAAGACCTCACTCTACAAGGGCTACAGCCACTACCACAGCTTTCTTACGAGGAGTGGCTACCAAGGACATTATTGAGGCGGCTACTTGGACCTCCGTGCATACATTTGCCAAGCATTACAACTTACCTCTATACTCTAGATCCTGAGCAGGGTTTGCCACTGCTGTATTGCAAGGGATCCTAACTACACCATAATTCTTCTTCCACCTCCCCTAGTTTGACTATGGTATTCTACCCATTTGTTAGGACTGCAGATGCATCCTTGAAGGACATAGTACAGTTTTGTACCTACCATAAATGTAGATGTCCGAACAGGATAGCATCTGCAGTCAGGATTACCCACCCTCCTTCCCCTCTGTGGTACTCCTAGGGTATTTACCCTCCTAATAGCTAGCTAGGGGGGGATCTCTTATGGTGTATTTGTTTGTATATATGTGCATACATGCTTATTTTTTGTGTTTGCCTACTATTTTTTTTGGAAACATTGGCATTTATCCAAAATTTAGTATTCCAAGAGGGCATCTGGGGCAAGAAATACTGAGGAAAATGGCGTCGGCTGATGCCTTTATACCCGAAGACCAGCAGAGATGACGTCGGGTGAAGTGCGACACCAGCCGAGGCCAGACCCAGACTTTGGAATCCGGCCGACCGAAGGGCTGCCTGATGACAGGACAACCCATTTGTTAGGACTGCAGATGCTATCCTGTTCGGACATCTACATTTATGGTAGGTACAAAACTGTACTTTTTAGTACTGAAAGTAATATGAATGCTTGCGGTTTACCACTCATAATTTTGGCTTATATCTCTTCACTCTTAATGGGAATTGTCACCAGTTTACTGAAGACTTCCTGGTGGTTTCCCTTACTGCTGGATATTTACTATGACGATGTGTCCCCAACACTGTAGAGCTCCTTCCAGGTGTTTCCCAGTACTGTACGGTAATTGCTGTGATAGTTAATAGCATAACTTCATCTCTAGCATCGTGGAGACCCCCCCCCTCCCCCAGGGATTCCTCACTACTGTGTGGTTGCTGCTGTTAAAAAATGCCCTGCAGTGCTGTGTGGGCTGCATTGTGCCTAGAGTAGCACAGCTTTCACTTTCCTGTGCACCAGATCCTGTCACACTGTCTGGCTTCTCTCTCAGTATACCGTCTGATGCCTCTGGTTGGGGTTCCTGCGGGTGTGTGCACATCCTGCGGGTGTGCGCACACCCAACTCTTCCTTCATTTTCTTTCCTCAGCCTTAATCTGTACTGATGACTCAAGTTTGTGTGCAGGACTTGTTCCACCAGCTTGCCTATTTTCTGATATAGCAGTTTACTTTTGCAGTAGATGATATTGTCAGCTACTTTTTACTTTTGTTTTCTGGTTCTGTAACATTTGATGTTCCTGAAGAATGTCTGATATAATGCATTCTTTAAAATGCACTGTATATTTATATACATAAGCCCAGTTTATGCCTGGTGGGGTGCCTGATCTAATGGAATAAGTTAATAAAGTTGCTTAGTGATGCTGTTATAAAAGTTTAAATGACAGCTTTTTGACATACGTACATACTTTTGTCTTCGATCTGTCAGTCCAACATGTTGCATTGATTTTATGTTGGGAAGGGGGTCTTCATATTGCATGTCTGGTCATTGTAGCATTTATCAGTTATATCTCTTCTGCAAGGCTGCATGTGGTGCTGGGTTGTGAAATAATGGCTGCTCATGTGCTCGTATAGTAATTGTTTGGGAATTTATCCACACTGTATTTTCAGAGCGTGATCAAAATTCAGACCGTCAGAAATGTACTGATTCAGAAGTAGTTGTGACTGTCCCTTGCTGTCACACTTCAACATTTTAGAAACATCTTGCCCTGTTAGGGTATCTATCCTGTATTGATTTGGACGTCTGCCCTGTACTAGGTAGTGGCATCCTGGAGTATAATGGCTGTGATGTGAACTTTTTTAATGATGTTTGAGTTAATGCTATGCGGTTAATCGCTGCAGTATGCAGGGAATGCTTTGTGAATGAATGGTGCTGGTTAGGAGTCTGCTGTTTGAGTAATCAATTCAGGATGCAAGGAATGCTGTGTGAGTAATCCGTGCTTGATACAAGTGCATTCTCTGGGTAATTGATGCAGGATGTGGGAATGCTATGTGCGAGAGGTGCAGGATGTGGGAATACTGTGTGCGAGAGGAGTATGATGTGCAGGTGTGCCTTGTGGGAAGTTGGGTAGTACGTGGCTTGTACTGCAGAAAAGTTTCACATAGATTTGCATATCAGAAAGTGTTACTCTGCTGGTTGTGCTGAGTTGTGTATGGTTAAGAAATTAGCTCATGTTTTAATGGCATGTGTGGAAGAAATGTAAACTGTCTTATTTGGGATATAGCCTTGAGTTTGTGCTGCTGTTTCTTTAAGGGTTTGTCTCCTGTTCGTTGATTTTGGTGACTCATCTGTTTCTCCCTGCTCTCTTGCTTTTGGGGGGGGGGGGGTTAGTTGAATTCCTTTCACATTGCATGTGCCCCAGGAGGGGTAGAGTTGCATCACCATTCCTGAAACCCTGATTCAGAGGCAGGAGTTTGTCTACCAGCAGGACAACTGCCAAGACAGAATTGCAACAAAAAATAGAAAATAATTAAGTTTCAACAGAAATGCTTCTTTTCAGCGTGAGGTGAAGTGTAGCTGGCAGATTGCTAACTTTGTTCTGTTACAACTTCTGCATGGAAGAGGGCCTCCCAAGGATTCAGAATGTCAGTGAAGCAGTCCTGTTTGTTCAAACAGATCTGTTGTCTTTGACTTTGTGCCTTGTATTATATTTTTTCCTGAACTGAGCTTGCCACTTTATTACCCGCTCGGCACCTTTTCCTTGCCAAGATTCCTGTTTTGTGTTCGTGTAAGTAATATTCTCCTGTGATGACAGTTTAGCTTGGATTCAGCAAGCCGGAAATGTACCTCATGATTTGGCACAGCTGTAATTAGTTTGGAATATTTACATGTTGATTATCGTGACGCAATCATATTGTCATGTGGACTGTAACCACATGTGCTTGTATAATTGTTACTGTGACAGTATGAAGTGAATTGTGTAGGCCTAGGTGAGATGTTAACCTTTCCATACCTGTATCTATAGCATAAAACCTGCACAGTCCTTATGTAAGTGCCCTTCCACTTTGTTTTTTGATATAATCCAAAATGTGAAAAGCTGCTTTTGAAAAATCAGAAATGTTTCATCCGATGATTTAAAAGCTCTCATTTAAGGAGTATTCAGTTTATGATAGTAAATATTAATGTTAAAAGCTATTTTCTTTGAGGCTGGATCCATCACTTGTAGAGGTTATCCATTTTTGTAAGTTGAAAAAAAAAATAATTGCCTTGTTTTGTGAGGTCATGTGGCACTGAAGATTTAATGCAGTGATGCATAATCTTTTTGTGGGGAGGGCCAATGCAAGAATTCTTAATACATCTGTGGGCCACCTCAAAACATAGAAAGTTGTTACGAGTTAAGAATGGGTACAGGTGACTGGCATTCTTAAGACAGCAGTCATGAAATTGCCTGTTTTCTACATCAACTTTGCGTTTAACTTTATTCTGGCTTGCAGCCATGACTGATTACAAACTCTTGCAGAAAGTTATTACTGTTTACAGACTGTAAATTTTATAAACAAGAAAGAATAGTTACTCCCGTGGCTAAAATTAGAGGTGTGCGCAACTGCAGGCAATTAAGCAAGTAAGCACATGCTGGAAAGTTTGCATGACTGGAGTAAGGCAGAGTATTTTTTCGCTTTTTTTTAAACTTTTTTGGTTACTCTCTGGGGGCTGGATGGCGTTGCGTGGAGGGCCAGATTTGGCCCTCGGACTGGATGTTGTGTACCACTGATTTAATGCATAGCCACATATACTGGACAAGCAATGTTGAGTGGTTACACATGCTGTGTTGTGTCTGAGTGTTTACCCTCACTGGGGCATATGTGGCTTTTTTTTTGTGCATATGCCAAGCTGCATCTGTCTCTTTCCTCAAGCGTTGGTGTAATGCTGAAATAATGGACAAAGGCACAACTTTTTTTGTTCGAAATTACATGGGACAAGTATTAATATTAAGTTAGAAGAGGATTTGAGAAGTTATAATAATTTGTGTAAATTAGAGAGTATATCGCTATGTTTTGCGTTTTGAAGGATGGAGCAAAATCTCGGTTTGATATGGAATTCTGTTTGTGGATGGCTACTCACTATGGGTCGTCTTTTTGTGCAAGTTTTTGTGTATGTTGACCTGTGTGTCTGTATTCATTGGGCCATGTGTTTTTATGCAAGTTAGTGTGAATGCTGATTTGTGGATAAACATTTGAAATATTGAGACCCCGCTAAACTGAGTCCCAAAGTACGAGACTGAATGGTCAGAAGAATGGACTTAGCATGTTAGTGGGCTACATTTGTGTCTCTCAGTGACCATATGGACTGGATCATATATTTGTGTGCTAATTTGTTTACACTATGAGCTGTGACTGTCGACAGCTGCAGGCATCGGACTGTGTTTTTGTGCATGCTGATGGACAGCTGCAGGCATCGGGCTGTGTTTTTGTGCATGCTGATGGACAGCTGCAGGCATCGGACTGTGTTTTTGTGCATGCTGATGGACAGCTGCAGGCATCGGACTGTGTTTTTGTGCATGCTGATGGACAGCTGCAGGCATCGGGCTGTGTTTTTGTGCTGATCTGTGGCTACATGCACTAGACTATGGTTGTGCGAGTCAGTGTGGCTGTTTTGTACTAGGACTATGGATAAGTGTGCATTCTGGGCTGTATTTATTTGTAACTGCCTGCAATGGGTCATGAATGTTTATGGGTTTCTGGACATGCTAGTGTGTGTCTGCTGGTAGCTGGGTATAAAAGGTAAAGGTGTCTGTGTTAGTTTCTTTGCATGCAGTGCTGCGTTGGTGGATGGCACATAGTGGGCTACATTCTTGAGAGTTTGTGTGAGGTGATGTGCATCTGAGGATGCCTACAAAATTTTGGCCATGTTTGCTTATGACAGTGTGCTGAGCTTTATCTGTGGATGGCCGGGTGATATCCAGTTATCTTTTTTGTGAGTTTTCTGTACACTGAGCTATGTCTGTTGGTAGATGCACACACTAGGCCATATGTTTCTGAGAGTACACATCTTGAAATACATCAGTGGATGGCTTCTTGAAATGGGTCTGTATGTTTGTGTATAAAGTTTTGGATGGTTACATAAACTGGGAGATAATTTGTTTGAGGATTTTGCCCACCCTTGAGAGGAAGAATAGCAGTCCAAGAACAGTAGTCCCTGGGAGGCAGCTAAAAGTACATCCTCACTTTAGCTAGACTGGTGTTTGCATTTTTCATTGGAAAGTCTTGATTTGGCCAGACCCTGTGGAACAGGATACCAGCCTAAGTTTAAAAAAAAAAGTAATGGAAACCCTGAAGTCCTTCCAGAAAACTCTTAAGATATTCTTATACCAGGATGCCAAGTGTACTTGCTTCCATGATGATGGTTAAACCACAACTCTCCTGTACTTCTGTGCCTTTCAACTGTTCCTTCAACAGAAGCAAATATTTTGTATTACACCTGAATGTATACATACTCCCCCATATGCAGGTGCTGTGTATATATACAGTGATCCTCCACCGTAAACGTGTGCACTGTAGTACTTCTCCACCGTAAATGTGTGCACTGTAGTACTCCTCCACCGTAAACGTGTGCACTACGTTACTGATTCTCCTGCTCGGTTGTATGCACTACGTTACTGATTCTCCTGCTCTGTTGTATGCACTACGTTACTGATTCTCCTGCTCGGTTGTATGCACTACGTCACTGATTCTCCTGCTCTGTTGTATGCACTACGTTACTGATTCTCCTGCTCGGTTGTATGCACTACGTTACTGATTCCCCTGCTCGGTTGTATGCACTACGTTACTGATTCTCCTGCTCGGTTGTATGCACTACGTTACTGATTCTCCTGCTCGGTTGTATGCACTACGTTACTGATTCTCCTGCTCGGTTGTATGCACTACGTTACTGATTCTCCTGCTCGGTTGTATGCACTACGTTACTGATTCTCCTGCTCGGTTGTATGCACTACGTTACTGATTCTCCTGCTCGGTTGTATGCACTACGTTACTGATTCTCCTGCTCTGTTGTATGCACTACGTTACTGATTCTCCTGCTCGGTTGTGTGCACTGCGTTACTGATTCTCCTGCTCGGTTGTATGCACTACGTTACTGATTCTCCTGCTCTGTTGTATGCACTACGTTACTGATTCTCCTGCTCTGTTGTATGCACTACGTTACTGATTCTCCTGCTTGGTTGTATGCACTACGTTACTGATTCTCCTGCTCGGTTGTATGCACTACGTTACTGATTCTCCTGCTCGGTTGTGTGCACTACGTTACTGATTCTCCTGCTCGGTTGTATGCACTACATCACTGATTCTCCTGCTCGGTTGTGTGCACTACGTTACTGATTCTCCTGCTTGGTTGTATGCACTACGTTACTGATTCTCCTGCTCGGTTGTATGCACTACGTTACTGATTCTCCTGCTCGGTTGTATGCACTACGTTACTGATTCTCCTGCTCGGTTGTATGCACTACGTTACTGATTCTCCTGCTCGGTTGTGTGCACTACGTTACTGATTCTCCTGCTCGGTTGTGTGCACTACGTTACTGATTCTCCTGCTCGGTTGTATGCACTATGTTACTGATTCTCCTGCTTGGTTGTAATGTCTTCCTTCATGTGTTGCTGCTTGTATTGCACTGATGTGATTCGTTTTGTCCTTTTGTAAATGGGTCTTGATTGAAAAGGATCACTAGACCAGCTCACTCTTTCTGTTAATCAAATTGTAAATAAGTATTTGTTGAGCTGTGTCTGTGGATGGCTGCATGACTTGGATTTCAGGTTCATGTGCCAGTTTATCTGCTCCAAGTTGTGGTTTTGGGTAGCTGCATGCAGTCGATTATTTGTATGCTTGTCTCCGGTGCATGCTGCCTACGTCTCTAATGGACACAGACAGCCTGTAAATGATTCATTGTCCCAGGACCCTGCTTGTAAATGTTTCATCTCCCAAGCCCCTGCTTACACTTATTGAGGGTATCAGAACTTGCCAGAGATTTGGGGTGCATGTCTAGGCTTGAAAAGGCCTTTGTGGTAGTTAGCCTAGTACACACCTATGAGCCTGTGTTTGAGCAGCAGCCCACATGTTGGGCTTACATCTGTGTATTACTTTATGTGCCAAGTTCTCTTTTTGGGTAGTTGCATGTGGTAAGGAGTGTGATGATCTCTGTGTGTAATAGATGCAAGCGTGTGTGTGTGTGTGTGTGTGTGCGTTTCCATGCTAATTTTCATCTCCGTATAGCAACGTCCAGTGGGATATTTGATTTTTTTTTTTGTGTTTTTTTATTTCACATTTAGACAAGCTTCTGTGTGTACTGAGCTTATGTGCATGAGCTCTCGCAGTGGACTGTTTTTGTGCAAGTTTCTCTGCATTCTGAACTGTGTGTGTGGTAGGTTGTGTGTTTGTCTGTGCATGCTAAGCTGTGTCTGTGGATGGCTGCATGCAGCAGGCCATGTGTTTTTTGTGTAAACTTCCAGCTCGTGCACGTACGACTTAACAGATATAGAAGTGTGCAAGTCTTTCAGCATGCTGAGCTCTGCCTTTCTGTGCAGGGCTGCCAGCTGGGTTGTATGTGTTTGCATATGCCAAGCTGCATTTGTGGATTGTTTTATAAAGTTCTCTGAATTGGTATGTTTGTGTGAGCATGTGTAGTGGGCAATGTGTTTTTGTGCGAGTGTGCATGGCTGCATGCACTAGGCCATGTCTTTGCACATTTCTGTACATGCTGTGGTGTGACTATAGATTGCTACACTTGGCTGTGCATGTGTCTTTTTTTCCTTTGGGTGTGGATATATTTGCTTTTCTGTATCAGCCTGTCTGTGTGTACATACAGGTTGAATTAGTGATGAGCTTTGCATTGAAGGGAGTCGAGTTAAGCAATAAAGGTGGAAACCTCATGAGTTGGGAAGGGTGCAATACATAAAGTGCTTCGTTATATATAGGTGTTACAGGTGTCGCTCACTGGCAGTGAAACAGTCGTATACTTTCTTTTTGCTGTGATTCCTAGCAGGTAGAGGAAGGCTACAGAAATGCTGCTTTTTGAAGACTCCTTTCTTTTCTGTGATTGTTTTTGTTAGGAGGTTTAACACACTTTTTTTGTAGTAACACCAGGTACCTTTTCCTTTCCCAGATTCCTGTCTTGTATTCATATAATAAAACTTGTGTTAATGCGCCCCTCTGTCCCCCTCGTTAAATATGCTGTCGATCACATGGCACGATGTGGATCTATTCCAGTGTCACTGGAGCTTTTCTCCCTGGGCCTCACCTGAACTTGCACTATCCCAGTAAATGGCAGTAAGTAAATATGTTGTATTATAATGTTATGTTATATGTTATATTGTTACGTTTATAAGAGTTGAGATAAAACTGTTATTTTTTTATCTTTGCTATTAACTGTTGAGCGTCATTTTTCTCTGTGCTTGGCAGTCTTCCAGTCTTCCATAAATATTTCCATTTCATTGTTTCCACCTTTCTCTGCTTTATACAGATTTCCATAAAATACCCGAAATATGTCTAACACCTCTATATAATCTCTGGCTATTTTTCGTGTTGTAGTTCCCTGCGTTTGGCAACAGCCATATTTACTTTGTTACCCAAGTCATTATGCTAAAAGCTTTTGTTCTCTGGAGTTATTAAAAGTAGTTGCTTTTCTAACAACTTTTCTGAGAACCTGCATATCGTCCACATACACTCCCTTTTTTTCCTTTGACACACAGCAGTTGTTCCTCTTGTTCTGTGAGATTCCCTTATTCTCCAGTACTTCATCTTTTGTCCATCCATCTAGCCACAACTGCTTTTCCTGTTACTGCACAATGGGGTCGGGGTGTCACTTCAACAGTGATGATCTAGAGCCAAGGTTCACACCACCGGGTGGCTAGCCCTGCCGCACTTGTTCTTCCACACCACAAACTTACACACACTCACAGCTCTGGCCGGATTAGTGTCCTCTCCACTTACTGTATGTCTTTGGATCATGAGAGGAAACTGGAGCTCCTGGAAGAAACCCATGCAAACACAGAGAGGACATGCAGACTCCACACACAAGACACCCTGGCCAAGAATTAATCAGGGGACCTCTTCCTTTGAGGCGACAATGCTATCTGCTGCTTCACTGTGCTGCCCTCGTATTTCAGCCTTTATCAGCCCTTCTCAATTCTTTAATTCTTTCCCATCATCTTCCTCTTAACAGTTTCATTCCCTTTCACTCATTAGCTATTTCTTCTGAAGAAATTGCTGTCTTCCCTAATAACTTTTGAATCGATTCCACTATCCATTCCTTAAATTCTTCTTATCTTTAACAAGTAAGTAGTTACCCTGTTTTTTTTATTGGTTTATGATCTGAAATAGTTACTGGATACGTGTTGGAGCTTTCATTTAATCACACACGCTGATGTGAAAAGTTTCAGTCCAGTCTAACTTGATTACTGTACCTTGGGGAATAAAATGTAAATTCTGTCTGATTCATGTCCTGAATACTACATATTCTTGTTTATTTCTTAAGTTTGTTGTTTTACTTGCAAGATCCCCCTGTTGCATTCTTACTATTGCAAATCAAATTCCAGTCCCCACATACAAAAATATTCACAATTGCAAGCTTATGTCTCATAAATGTTTTAGCTCCATAATGAGCAGTTTTGGGGAGATGCATGTCAACATAATACCTCCTTCCTTGTCAATAGCCCCTTACTACCCCAACTTTTAAAACATTCTTTTTTCTTCTATCACAAGTGGAGCGCCTCTAGTAATCCATATTACTTCGCTTTTCTTTGTCCCTGATATTCTGATGAATGTCCACTCTGAAATCCTTTTTGTCAAATTCACATGTTCTTTTCTAAAAGTTTCTCCTGCAACATTGCTGTTTGTACCGTACATTTTTTCTTGGGGGTGGGGATGTTTGGCTGCAGTCTATGCATTTCTTTAACACCTTGTGGAATTGTTGCAGAAGACACAAACGTATTAACATTCAAAGTTGCAAATGTTCTGCATAACATTTATTTTGCATAGTTATCAATCCAGCATTACATAAATTGATAAATTCCTGCCTTCCCTTACACCTTACTTGTCCTCCAAAAACATTATTCTGCACATGTTGTAGCCACAGTTTCCATTTTTTACTGTACTTTGTTGCTTTCTTTTTCTGAAGGTGCCATTTCCAGCTGGTTTATCTGTATTCACTGCTTCTACTAGGGTTGGTTAGTTGGTTACTGCTTCTACTAGGGTTGGTTAGTTGGTTAATGATGTCCCTTTTCTAGTAATTGCTTGTTTGGCAGCCACCAGAGTTTAACTTTGGGATCTGAGTTGCCTAGTGATAGTAAGGCCTGTGCCCCAGCTCAAAAAGTAATGTCCTTAGTTACACCCATTTGTACACACCCAAAATTTCTGACAAGAGTACTTCTGTGAATAACAATCCCCCACAGAGAGAGCAAATCCACTAGTTATAAGAAATAAAAACAACGTGGCAAGGCAAACTAATCCAATAAAAACAGACTTTTAATAAAACAAAAACGATGCAAGCGCTTTCGTATTGTTGAAGGAGGTGGTGTAGCATTGATATTTAAACACCACCTCAATATTAAACTCCTGGACACATCTGCCCCTCACTACAACAATGAAGAAATCATTTATGCCAATCTCAAAGCAAACTCCAGCAAAACTCAAGCAAACAATCAATATCATAGGATGCCATTTCCCACCAGGGCAAAATATTACACCCCTAGAAAATCTCCTGAGCTGGGCTAATCTATCTCTACCCTAGGAAACCATCATTCTCGGTGACTTAACATCAGCTGGCTATCCTGTAATAACAGTCTCCCAACCATTCACCGTAATCTCCATGGGTTCACTCAACTCATCCAATCCCCTACCCGAATCAACAAAAACCCTAACAATCATACCTTACTTGACTGGATCTTAGTCAACAAAGCCCCTCACTCTTACCTAGCAGGCTGCTTACCTGACAGCCTTAGTGACCACTCCCCCACTTTCCTAATTCGGCACCACACAAACAGTCTGAAGCCCATTATCCACAGGCAAATACGGAACAAGTCCAACTTCAACCCCAACTCCTTCATCTCCTCCCTGCAAAAAATTAACTGGTCACCCCTAAAATACCTCAACCTAGATGAGGCTGTCCACTTCTTCAACAGTACCTTCCTCTCCATCCTAAACACCCATGCTCCTGTAAGAAATGCCAAAGTCAGATCCAGGCGTGCCCCACGGTTACAAAGGACCACCAGAACCCTAATGAAATCCAGGGATAAGGCCTGGGAGCACTGGCGACTAACAAAAAATAACTCAGATAGGCAGTCATTCCTTGAACTGCGCAATAAAGCCAAAAAGCAAATAAAATTAGACAAATGTCACTACTCTAAATGCACCCTAAACTCTGGCAACCACAATCCTGAGCAATTCTGTTCCACTTTTAACTATATCCTCCACCCAGGGGAGGTTGATGCCCCCTAGCCGTCCATTCCCCCTCCTCCAGCAGTATTGCTGAATCCTTCAATAAACACTTCACTGAAACTATATGATATCTCTAAACAAACACTTCCCTACATCAGCCCCCATCTCATAACCCTAACCCCCCCCACTTCTTTTCTTCACCTCAGTACCTACCTCCCAACATAAAAAAAACTTTGTTAAAAATTAAAGCCATCGATCTCGCAGCTGACAACCTCCCCTCTGAATACTTGAAAATTGTAGCTGATACACTAGCCTACCCAATTTCAGTTCTAATCAACCATTCCATAACAGAAGGCTATGTTCCCTCTATATGGAAAATATCCCACATCATTCCCCTCCACAAAGGTACCCCCTCCACCGACCTCTCCAATCACCAACCCATTGCTATCCTCTTCCCCTCTCTCCAAGATACTTGAAGACCTGGGTGTTGATACATTTTTCAACTACCTCCTAGCTAATAATCTCCTCTCCAAAACCCAACATGGTTTCAGGCCATATCACAGCACTACCTCTGCTCTCCTTCGCCGATGCCATACTTCATCACAAAAACAATGGCCTCCTCTCTACTGCCGTATTTCTAGATCTCTCAAAGGCCTTTGACATGGTGTCTCATGAGGTACTACTCTCTACTCTCCCCAACCTCTCCTTCTCACAATCGGCCTGCAACGGTTTCCACAGCTATCTACACGGATGCCAGCATTCAATATTCTGGGATGATAATCCATCACCTCGCTTCCTAGTTACTCTGAGTTCCCAAAGGGTCTATCCTTGGCCCTCTGCTATTCTCACTTTTTCACTAACAACCTACATACTGCCACCAGACGAGCATCTCTTGTACAGTACACAGATGACGCTACTCTCATCTGCTCTGCCCCCACTCTACCAGAACTACAACAAATCACGCAGGAATCATTCTCTTCTGTAGAAAGCTGGCTATCCAATGCTCAGCTCCTACTCAACCCAAGTAAGTCAAAACTTCTCCTGTTCCAACCTTCCAGATCCACCCAAAACAGCCCCCACTTCAACATTCTTGCCAAAGACAATACCAACATCTCTCCATCAGAGCACACAAAATTACTCTGTGTGGAAATAGACAAACTTAGATTTGATACCCACATATCTCTCACAATAAAAAAAGTTCACAAGAAACTTGGTGCATTATATCGAAGCCACCAATTCCTAACCCAAGTCTGCTAGAATTTCCATAGCCAATTCCCAGCTAATAACCACCCTACTCTATGCATCCCCCATACTTACCAACCTTAGACAGACAAACCTACACAAGCTGGACGCTTGTTACAACAAAATTGCTAAATTTGCAACTGGAACCTCCTACCGCAGCCGTCATTGTATCTCCCTTAAAGAACTAAACTGGCTAGAACTCCCACAACTCCTTCACTTTAATCAACTCACCCTCGCTCATAAACTTATTAACCACCCCCATAACATCCCTTCCCTTCAAACCCTTCTCCAACCCCATAACCCCACTAGGCCCCTAAGATCAAGCAACAAAAATCAACTCACTGTTATCAAACCCAAAAAATCAGCAGGCGAAGCCATATTTTCATGTACCAGATCTAAACTTTGGAACAATCTTCCACGCTCTATAACTACCCTACCTTCCAGGAGCCTTTTCAAAACTGAGCTCAATTCAACTTAAATCTGCACTGGCTTTGCCCTTGTTCTAATCCAGATAGCACCCCCTCCCTTACCCCCACTACCTAGACTCTTTACCCAACTATACTACCGCCAGTACCAACTGCAGGCAGATTAAGCTAGTTGTCTTTGCATACTTTAAAATCATGTCTGACAATGTTGTTACTACTTATATTATTAACGACAAACTATCTTAACTTGCAACATTTAGTGTATGTACTGTTGATAATCAATATCTTGTTATTGTATTAAAGCCAACAACCTGTAATGTTACTTTTGCTGCAACTTTGTATCTCTATAATGTACATGATGTGGAGCTTTTCTCCCCGGGCATCCGCTGAAAAAGGACCTGTGTCCAGTCGGAATTTCCCAGTAAACAAATGTAAAATAAAAATAAATAAAAAAATAAATAAGTTGCACAATACTTAATCAGACATACTGAAGATATATTTAATTTGATTAGTTTATTGACTTGCAAGTAATAATACAATAATCACAACTCATAAAAATCCCTCCAAAAAGTAATTAAAATTTAAAGACATAAATCTAAATTATTAAAAACACTAGTGATGTATTCTTCTGCCTTTTACTACTGGTTTAAGGGAAACACAATCATCAAGTCTTGAACCAGTATGTGCCCCCGAGCGTAGGATCCATTTAAGTTCTGCATTTTCAGTAACATTAACAATATCCCCCAGCCCAATGTTTTCTAGCTGTACATGTAGTACCTGAAATGAGAAACTGTGCGTCTCCTAGTGAAAAGAGTATGTTTAGCTAGGGCACTATAGCCCTGTCCTTTCTTAGTACAATAAATGTGGTCTCTAGTTCTTTCTTTTAAACGATGGTTAGATTTGCCCACATAGTTTGAAGCATACTACACACTGGGCCACATATACAACATTACTAGTGTTGCAGTCTGCTGTAGCTCTCAACTGCCATAAATAGTTGGTATCAGGATGTCTAGAGAACCTGGATTGGTCTATATACACACACAATGCACAGGTCCCACATTTATAAGGTCCCATCTCTAAAAGATTAATAGGAAGATGTACTTGGGGGGGGGGGGTAGGACAATTGCTGTTTAAATTCCTGTTGTTTTTATAAATAAACCTTGGTCGTGTACCCACAAGGTCACATGCCTTCTGGTCCACCAATAAAATGTGCCAATTTTTGTTTATTACATCTCACACCCTCTTAACATCTTGTGTCTAAGGCAAAACTGTAGGAATATTTTTAAATTCAAGGCTTTATGTTTCTTTTGATATCTGACTGAATCAGAGAAATGGGGTCTACCCTGTCTTTCTCTCTCATTCATCACTTTCAGATAAGCTTGCTTAATTTCATGCTGATTGTATCCCCTATTGATAAATGATTTCCTAAGATGTTCCAGCTCTGTTGTAAAGTCATAGCCATCACAGGACAAGTGTGAGACCCTAAGTGCTTGACCTTCTGCTATATTGTGAAATATGTGGGGTGGATGCATGCTCTCCCTAGAAAGAAATGAAGGATAACAATTTTTTCTATGCAACTAGTAGATAGGCCCCTGTCCATTCTAATACGTTGCATCCAGATAATCAATATGAGTAGCTGATTTATTCAGAGTAAATTTAAGAAATGAGCTATTATTTAAGTTGTGTACAAATCGCAAGAGGTCTTTCTCTTTACCTGTCCAGCCTGCAAAAAGGTCATTGACAAAACGTTGATAAAAACAGACTGTGGAATCCTTCCCTTGCTGTACATGTTGATGTTCTCATTCCATCACAACAAGTTTGCATAGGAATTGGCACAGCTGGTGCCCATAGCACCAGCTGTTTGCCATTAACAAATGTTATTAAGCAAGAATACGTTGTGTTCTACTACCAATTCTAAGAGCATACAGATAAAATCAATATGCTGTGCCCTGTGCTTCCCATGTCGTACCAAACGGCTTTAACCATAGAGATAACTTCTTGATTAGGGATGCACGTGAAAAGTGGTGCTACATCCAGGGTCACTAGCAGGTCAAACTCATTATTAGGTCCTGCTGTCGCCTCATGTAAGTCATGCAGAAAAATGTTCAGTATCTTTAAGTGTGGTAGGGTAATCATCTAGTACTACCCTTAATTGCTTGTCCAAATACACTGAAACAGGCTCATCTGCACCTGCTACAATTGGCCTAAATTTAGGCCGTGTAGGATTTTTGTGTATTTTAGGAAGTCTGTATATTTGGGGAATCGGTGGTTTAGTAACTGAAGAACTGCGATGATTCTGTAGCGATGAGACTAAGCAGAAGCTTTCATTTAATACTAATACTTCCCATCCTTCTTTGTGCAACACTAATGGGCACAACTTGGTACACATTGAAATTAGATAACATAACCTCCATTTCTGTGTTATCGTAACTAGAATCAAGCACTACGATAACTCCACCTTTATACGAAGGGTGAATTACTGTTCTGTCATTCCTTCGAAGGCTATGAATCGCCTGCTGTTCTTTACTAGACAAATTACTTTGTAACTCACATGATCCACACCTGAAGTCCTCAAAGAAATCTTGATCACATGCTTATGCAAATAGTTCTATTTTGTGCGGTAAATTTGGTACAAAGACACTAGTTTTTTTAAAAAGTGGGATGTGGCTAGCAACATTACTTCCTTTCAAAGTTACATCATGAGCAAATAACCGTAGTTGAATTAATACATCACTACAGTCAGATTTCACAGTAGGTATAAAAGTCAAACCTTTGGTCAATAAAGGATTTTCCGCTTTGGATAGTACATATTGTGAAATGTTCCATACTAATCCAAGGTCTCAACACCCCACATTTTCTTAAAAGTCCGGGTTTGAAACTGCATTGGTGGATGTCCTTCATGGATGCATCTGCAGTCATAACAAGTGGGTTGTCCTGTCGTCAGGCAGCCCTGCAGTCGGCCGGATTCCAAAGTCCGGGTCCGGCTTCGGCTGATGTCGCACTCCTCCCGACGTCATCTCTGTTGGTCTTCGGGTATAAAAGCATCAGCCGACGCCATTTTCCTCAGTCTTTCTTGCCGCGTGGCGCCCGAAGCAGAAGCTGTTCGCAAGTGCCGGTCGGTCGGATCCAGAGATTACTTCTACCGAATACTACTTCGAAGACTTCTAAAGCTAAGTACCCCGTTGGGGACTCTTTCTTGCCTCAGCCGATGTCAGAAAAAGTTAACAATTGTTTAACCTGTGGGAAACAAATACCTCATAAAGATTTCCACTCATACTGTCTGCCTTGTTTAGGCCCAGCCCACACGTAGCAGCCTGTTCGCCTGTGCTTCTTTTAACCGACGACGCTTAGGCGTCGGTCGGAGTTTGCAGAACAGTTTTCGGTACTGATTTTGCGTACATTATGCCGTCGGATCCTCCGACTACCCCCAAAACGCAAAGATAAAGACCGACCCTCGCGGTCCCGCGGTTTCGGCGAAACCGCGGTAAAGCAAACAGAGTGTCTCGGTTTCGGCGAAACCGAGAAAACTGCTCAAAGTACAGCTGAACCTATTCTAACAACTGAGGCCCCTGCTACAACTCTTGAATCGACCTCAGAAATTTCACCCACTACGGTGGTTGACTTATCAGACACCATCCCTTGGATGTCTCTACCCCAGCATGTGGTGCTGCTAGGCCTCAGCTGCCATGTCCATTAAGGCCTTCGCCAGGGCTAAAGCAGCCAAGACTACTAAATCAGTGCCTGTTAAACCCCCCACATCCAGGCCCTCTTCTAGTTCTCAAATGCTTTCTTTGGCAGAAGATTTAATTTCCTTAATTAGAGGATCTCAACCTCACCCAGACAGGGCCTCTCAGCCCCCTGAGAAGAGACCTAGGGCCGAGCCCCCTGAGCCAGTTTCTGCTGATGATTCTGCTGATAAATCAGACATAACTGATCAGCCTGAGGCTCCCTTCTCCAATTTTGAAGATTCGGATGCTGAAGAATCCATTCCAGCTGCTTCCCACCAGAAGAATTCTCCTTTGGGAAACCTTGCATGCCATGCGAGAACAGTTCAATGGCAGCAACAGGATTTTTCAGACTCCAGAAAAAGACTTAGGACCTTTCTGCACCTCCCACAGCACAGGCCCTTAGCTATACCTCCTGTTCTCTCTGTGGTGGATGATGCTTTCAATGATGTTTGCTCCGCTCCAGATTCCTTACCCCCAGCCCCTGCCAAACCAGACAGATTTTACAGGGTGCCAGATGCTCATCACCACCTTTACAAGGCCCCACTTGCAGACCCAGAAACTATATCCCAGGGTCCCAAGGCAGTAGCCGCGACCACAGCTAAAAACCCTATTCCTTCTGAAAGGGAAGCAAGGTCACTAGACAGATGGGGTAAAAAGGTCTACACTTCAGCTACTCTCACAGCTAGAGCTTTAAACTGTCAGTTTCACATGATACAATACCAAGAGTTTATGCTTGATCAGTTAACTAAAAAACTAACCACTGATGAATCTCTTGATAAGAAATATGTATTAGAGATGGTAAATAACATACAACAGGTTAGCAACCATTCCTTAAAATGTGGCTATGATGCACTGGAGCTTCATTTAGATCAGCCATGACAGGCACAGTGATAAGAAGGCATGCATGGCTAAAGGAACAAGCTTTACCGGATCATGTTAAAGCTAAGTTGCTAGATGCTCCTATGGACAAGACAAGTCTGTTTGGTACACCTGCCCAGCAGGTTATGAAGAAAATGGAAGAAAAGGCAAAATCTGTTCAAACTGTTAAAGATTTCTTGCAGGTTCAACCCCAAGGTTTAGCAGGAACTGGCCTGCCAAAATTGGTCCTTTCCTGACTCCACAAAATTTCAAAGGGGTAGAAATAGACGTTCCAGAGGCAGAAACCAATCCAGAGGAGGTGCCTACAGAGGCGACAGTGGCAAGGTAACAACAGAGGCACAGACACAGCTACTGCCACTACATCAGCACAACCGCGGTGACTTAATCCTAAATCCGCCTACCAGGGAACAAATAGCAGCCCCTCTAGGCGGAAAGTTAACCTTATTTTCAAAGAACTGGCACTACATAACAAAAGACAAGTGGATTCTACAAACCATAGATCAAGGTTACGGTTTCACTTCCACACTTTACCAGTCAAAGAGGAATGCCAAATCTACCTCCAAATCAAAAACAGAGGCTCTACGCCAGATAATGGAGTTAGCAAACATGAGAGCTGTGGAAAGAGTGCCAACAGCAGAACAAGGAAAGGGGTTCTACTCCAGACTATTCCTAGTTCCAAGAAAGGAAAAAAGTTGGAGACCAATTCTCGACCTGTCCACCTTAAATACATACATCATTGTCCCAAAATTCAAAATGCTGACCCTACAGCAACTTCTTCCCATGCTGGGCAAGGAGTCTTGGCTGGTAACTCTAGATCTCAAGGAGGCATACCTGCACGTCCCCATTCGACCAATCTGCAGAAGATACCTCAGATTTCTTGCAGGATCAGAGCATTATCAATTCTCAGCATTGCCCTTTGGCTTATCTACTGCCCAGAGTATTCACAAAATGCCTGGCATCAGTAATCGCCCATTGCAGACTACAGGGAATTCAAATTTACCCATACCTGGACGACTGCCTGCTACAAGGGGACAACAAAAGCAAGCTGACAACAGATTTACAAAGGGTCATTTACTTGCTACAAGGACTGGGATACACAGTCAATTTACAAAAGTCAAGACTGATACCATCCCAAACAAGGACTTTCTTGGGCTGAATTGGACACAGTACAACAAATGGCATTCCTGACTACAGAAAAACAAAAAGAACTTCCTCTTTACTTCTTGGCACTAACAAAACTGAACAAGTTAACAGCAAGAAAAGTTCTACAGGCCTTGGGCTTCATGGCATCATGCATAATCTTGGTCCCATTTGCCAGACTACATATGAGGAAACTACAGTGGTACCTAAAGAATTTATGGTCCCAACACAGACACAGTCTAGAAACAGAAATCCCACTAATTCCATGCCTAAAACAGGAGTTCCTATGGTGGGCTCAGGCATGCCAGTCAAACCCAGGCCTACCCTTTCGCAGATGTCAACCAAGCCAGACCATCACAACAGACGCTTCAGACCTAGGATGGGGGCCCACATGCTGGACAAATGCGTGCAAGGATTGTGGACACAGGATCAACTTCACCTGCACATCAATCTAAAAGAAATGCTGGCAGTAAAACTGGCAATCCAAAGTTCAAACCATTTCTCAAAGAGGGCCAGTTGATGATAAGGACAGACAACACCACAGTCATGTGGTACATCAACAAACAGGGAGGCACTCATTCATACCCTCTATGCAGAATGACCTTGGAGCTGTGGACCCTGGCACTCAGCTACAACATTCAGTTACAGGCAATATTTGTACCAGGGAAAGACAATACTCTGGCAGACATATTAAGCAGAACCACTTGGATGCCCACGAATGGAAGCTGCACCCGGACATCTTCAAGACCATCTCGAAGAAATGGGGAATGCCACAGATAGACCTATTTGCATCACCTCTCAATTACCAGCTCAAAAAATTCTGCACAAGGACATTCCACCCACTAGCATGGAAAGTGGACTCACTCTCCTTCAACTGGAAAGGCCTAACAGCATATGCATTCCCACCTCTTCCTTTGATACACAAGGTACTGCTAAAATAAGGGAAGATCGTTCAAGGATAATCCTGTTAGCTCCAAACTGGCCAAGACAACACTGGTACCCACTACTGAAGAGCATGTCTCGAACAATATGTGGCCAATACCACTGATGCCTTTGATGTTAACTCAGAACAACTACAGCATCATACATCCAAACCTAAAACGCTGCAACTGACTGCATGGAACATCACATAGCAGCAGCTAATCCAGAACTTTCCCAAAGAGTTAAAGACATTATTCTTGAAGCACGCAGACCTTCAACAAGAAAGTACTATGCTGGAAAATGGGAAAGGTTTGTCACTTGCTGTACCGGAAGAGGAAAAGATGTGTCAAACATAGATATGACTAACATTCTGTGGTATCTGGCGAACTTCTTCATTCAGGCCTGTCCTACTCCTCCATCAAGATACATGCATCAGCTATTTCAGCAGAATACAGTTTTGATCCACCTGTTTTTAGCACCCTTTGCTCAGGCAGTTCCTCAGAGGAATCAAGAATGTAAAACCTCCAAGGAAACCACCATTACCAGCTTGGGATTTAAACTTTGTGCTAGAAAAGTTGACACTATCACCCTTTGAACCAGCAGCAACAGCAGACCTACAACACCTGTCATGGAAAACTGCTTTCCTACTGGCAATTACTTCAGCAAGGAGGGTTTCAGAACTACAGGCCTTAATGGCAGTGCAACCCTTCCTAATCTTCCACCAAGATAGAGTGTCCTTGAGGACTAATCCTACATTTATGCCCAAGGTGGTATCCAGAGTGTCTTTAAACCAGGCAATCCACCTACCTACCTTCTTTCCCAACCCACAAAACAGAGGGGAAAGAATACTGCATACCTTGGATGTACATAGACAGCTACGCTACTACTTGGACAGAACAAAAAATAGCAGAAAGACTGACCAACTCTTTGTAGCCTATGCAACAGGAAGGGAAGGAAAAGCTATTTCCAAACAGACAATCTCCAAATGGATAGAAATTGCATACGATAATGTTACTCCATCCATGGAAAACCAATTCCACAGAACATAAGACCTCATTCTACAAGGGCAGCAGCCACTACCACAGCCTTCTTACGAGGAGTGGCAACCAAAGACATTATTGAGGCGGCTACTTGGACCTCCGTGCATACATTTGCCAAGCATTATAATTTGCCTCTTTATTCCAGATCCCGAGCAGGGTTTGCCACTGCTGTACTGCAAGGGATCCTAAACACACCATAATCTTCTTTTATCCTCCTCCCTAGTTGGCTATGGTATTCTACCCACTTGTTATGACTGCAGATGCATCCATGAAGGACATAGTACAGTTTTGTACCTACCATAAATGTAGATGTCCGAACTGGATAGCATCTGCAGTCAGGATTACCCTCCCTCCTTCCCTCTGTGGTACTCCTAGGGTGTTTACCCTCCTAATAGCTAGCTTTTGGGGAGTCTTTTATGGTGTATTTGTTTGTATATATGTACATATATGCTTATTGCTGTGTTTACCTCTATCTATTTGGAAACATTGGCATCTATACAAATTTTTAGCCTGCAAGAGGGCTACTGGCATCTGGGGCAAGAAACACTGAGGAAAATGGCGTCGGCTGATGCTTTTATACCCGAAGACCAACAGAGATGACGTCGGGAGGAGTGCGACATCAGCCGAAGCCGGACCCGGACTTTGGAATCCGGCCGACTGCAGGGCTGCCTGACGACAGGACAACCCACTTGTTATGACTGCAGATGCTATCCAGTTCGGACATCTACATTTATGGTAGGTACAAAACTGTACTTTCTTTCCTTTTGTGGCCTCCTTGTGATGGTCCCTGATCGAATGACTTCTTCCTCTGACTCCGAAATGGTAGAGCTAACACAAGAAAAACCTGCTGCTTAGGTGGTTGTATAATTTTACGTCTTACCACCGGTTCCACTTCGACAGCTAGAGAAGCAGAATTAGAAGCAACGACAATGGGAGGGTCCACCATAGGAGTTGAGTAAACCGATGTAGGTGGCTCCAGTGATATTCCTAAAGACTGATTGATTGGGTAACACGTCTTCTGTATTTAATTGAATTGGGCAACTCCACTGTTAAAGGTTTCTGCGTTGTTTCTCAACTTTCATACAACATGAGCTTTAGGCCAAGCAAAAACTTGTTTATGTGAAAAGTCAAAAATATCTCTTGCCTTTTGCTTAATTTTTTTTTCATAACTACTGACCCTTTCAATTAATTGATTTAGGTACAAGTCCATGTATTATATTCACCCGCAGTCTTGACCAGTTCATTTTGTTGTTCAACTACCTTATTCTTCAGCTCAAGTTCTACAGGCTGGAAAAAGGCAACTGAGTCTTAAGTGTGCTTTTCTTGTGTCCAGCCATTGGGCTAAGAGTGCAGGGTAGGAGTCACCATACGTAGGCATATTTAAAACTCTCAAGCCCCTTCTTATGCAAACTTAGTTATGATGGACTGGGAACATCAACATTTACAGCAAGGGAAGGATTCCCCAGTCTGTTTTTATCAATGTTTTGTCAATGACCTTTTTGCAAGTTGGAAAGGTGGAGGAGAAGATCTCTTGCAATTTGTGCATAACATAAATAGCAGCTCATTTCTTAAATTTACTCTGAATAAATCGGCTACTCATATTTGGATGTAACTGTTATTAGAACGGACAGGGCCTATCTACTAATTTCATAGAAAAATAATGTTATCCTTCATTTCTTTCTAGGGAGAGCATGCATCCACCCCACATATTTCACAATACAGTAGAAGGTCAAGTACTTAGGGTCTCGCGCTTGTCCTGTGATGGCTCTGATCTTACAACAGAGCTGGAATATCTTGAAATTGAACAAGCTTATCTGAAAGTCATGAATGAGAAAGACTGAGTAGACCCTATTTCTCTGATTCAGTCGGATATCAAAAGAAAGATAAAGCTTTGAATTTAAATATTCCTATAGTCTTGCCTTATACACAAGATGTTAAGAGGGTGCGAGATATAATCAACAAAAACTGGCACATTTTATTGGTGGACCAGAAGACATGACCTTGTGGCTACATGACAAGGTTTATTTATAAAAACAAAAGGAATTTAAACCGCAATTGTCCTACCCACCTCCAAGTGCATCTTCCTATTAATCTTTTAGAGATGGGACCTTATAAATGTGGGACCTGTGCATTCTGTGTATATATAGACTAATCCAGGTTCTTTCGACAACCTGATAACAACTATTTATGGCAGTTGAGAGCTAGAGCAGACTGCAACACTAGTAATGTTGTATATGTGGCCCATTGTGTAATATGTTTCAAATTCTATGTGGGCAAATCTAACAGTCGTTAAGAGAATTAGATATGACTGTTATGGTACTAAGAAAGGACAGGACCATGGGGCTAACTTTACCCCCCTCTCACCCCCTAAAGGGCCCATCTCTATACCAGAAAAATGCAAAGTTCCTGTAATCACGGCTGCACAGGTAAAATCCACACTCTCCAAAGCCAAGAACACAGCATCCATGGGACCTGACAACATCCCAGGCAGTGTTCTACACGAATTACAGAATGAAATGGACCCCACCTAAGCACCATATTCTGTCGTAGCCTCACCTTACGCTTTGTACCCACTGAATGGTGCACAGCAACGGTTATCCCACTCCACAAAGGGGGAGTCACCACAGACCCTGGGAACTACTGCCCCATTAGCCTGGTCTGCAAGGCCATGGAACGTATCATCATGGAACTTTTTAAACAAAGACATTTGTTATCTCCAAACTCTGGACCCCACCCAGTTTGGGTTTGTAAAAGGCAGATCATGTCTCCTAAACCTGATAGACTTCTTTGAAGCAGTCACCAAAGCTGTAGACGAGGGTAAGGTGGTTCACACAGCCTCTCTAGATCTTGCCAAGGCTTTTGACACCATTCCCTACACTGGGATTATAGATAAACTCTCTAAACTAGGTATAAATCCCTATGTCACAAGATGGGTTGCCAACTGGATCACTGACAGAACCCACACTGTGAAAGTAGCAGACTCCAAATCAAACTTCAGACCAGTGACAAGTGGAGTACCAGAGGGTTCAGTCCTGGGTCCTCTCCTGTTAGCCTGTGCTTCAGAAAAGTAGATGTCAAACACAGAAGGTCTTTGGCTAACGAAGTTCGCAGATGACTGTAAGCTAGGAGCCATAATCAAAACTCCTAACAATGTGGATATCCTACAAAAGGGTCTCGTTTGAGACAGATGCCTGGTGTCAAAGCCATGGCCTGAAGCTCAATGCCAAAAAGTGCATTGTCATCCCCTTTGGTAAAAACTCTGTACCCATGAGCTACCACATAGGTGGTAGTCTACTTAACACCGAAAGTGTGATGAGACCTTGAAACACATGTAGACAATAGTCTCTCCTTCGATAATCACATCACCACAGTAGTCAGGAAATCCTTCTACATGGCACGCCTCATCACAAAATGTTTCTCATCCAGGAAAAAAGAGGTCATTGTTCCCTCAGACCCATTATAGAGTACAATGCCCATTTTGATATGTACCTCACAAGACATCTACAGCAACTGGAAAGCCCGCAGAAATACCTCACAAAGAGGATTACTGGCCTCAAACAAATGCCGTATGCAGACAGTCTAAAAAAAAACTCCAGCTTTACTCCATTGCATATCGCCTACTCAGAGGTGATCTCCTAACGTACAAAGGTATGTCAAACCCAGAGCTATTGGACATGCTGCACTTAAAGAAATCCCAATCCCTCTGAGCTACATGTTCTGGGGACCTAAACCTTGTCTCCACAATAAACAGAACATGCTGGAGGAATAGATTCCTGTCCCAGAGACTTCCCATACTCTGGAACAAACTACCTATCTATTGTCAAACAAAGCTCCTCATTAGCATTCTTCAAGAAAAATCTTGATTGGATGGGAAATGGGAAATTCACTCTGGGGATCACCTCTATGGCTCTGCTCGACAGGAGCAGAGGAAAATAATTTTCTTGGGTGGTGAAAGCCAGGGTACCTTAGCTAGGCTTGTATAGGCCCTAGGGCCACAGCCTAGTACCTACCTATGAACCTATAGTGCCCTAGCTAAACATACTCTTGCACTAGGAGACGCACAGTTTTATTTCAGGTACTACATGTACATCTAGGAAAATAACAAAAGACAAGTGGATTCTACAAACCATAGATCAAGGTTACGGTTTCACTTCCACACTTTACCAGTCAAAGAGGAATGCCAAATCTACCTCCAAATCAAAAACAGAGGCTCTACGCCAGATAATGGAGTTAGCAAACATGAGAGCTGTGGAAAGAGTGCCAACAGCAGAACAAGGAAAGGGTTCTACTCCAGACTATTCCTAGTTCCAAGAAAGGAAAAAGTTGGAGACCAATTCTCGACCTGTCCACCTTAAATACATACATCATTGTCCCAAAATTCAAAATGCTGACCCTACAGCAACTTCTTCCCATGCTGGGCAAGGAGTCTTGGCTGGTAACTCTAGATCTCAAGGAGGCATACCTGCACGTCCCCATTCGACCAATCTGCAGAAGATACCTCAGATTTCTTGCAGGATCAGAGCATTATCAATTCTCAGCATTGCCCTTTGGCTTATCTACTGCCCAGAGTATTCACAAAATGCCTGGCATCAGTAATCGCCCATTGCAGACTACAGGGAATTCAAATTTACCCATACCTGGACGACTGCCTGCTACAAGGGGACAACAAAAGCAAGCTGACAACAGATTTACAAAGGGTCATTTACTTGCTACAAGGACTGGGATACACAGTCAATTTACAAAAGTCAAGACTGATACCATCCCAAACAAGGACTTTCTTGGGCTGAATTGGACACAGTACAACAAATGGCATTCCTGACTACAGAAAACAAAAAGAACTTCCTCTTTACTTCTTGGCACTAACAAAACTGAACAAGTTAACAGCAAGAAAAGTTCTACAGGCCTTGGGCTTCATGGCATCATGCATAATCTTGGTCCCATTTGCCAGACTACATATGAGGAAACTACAGTGGTACCTAAAGAATTTATGGTCCCAACACAGACACAGTCTAGAAACAGAAATCCCACTAATTCCATGCCTAAAACAGGAGTTCCTATGGTGGGCTCAGGCATGCCAGTCAAACCCAGGCCTACCCTTTCGCAGATGTCAACCAAGCCAGACCATCACAACAGACGCCTCAGACCTAGGATGGGGGCCCACATGCTGGACAAATGCGTGCAAGGATTGTGGACACAGGATCAACTTCACCTGCACATCAATCTAAAAGAAATGCTGGCAGTAAAACTGGCAATCCAAAAGTTCAAACCATTTCTCAAAGAGGGCCAGTTGATGATAAGGACAGACAACACCACAGTCATGTGGTACATCAACAAACAGGGAGGCACTCATTCATGCCCCGTATGCAGGATGACCTTGGAGCTGTGGACCCTGGCACTCAGCTACAACATTCAGTTACAGGCAATATCTGTACCGGGGAAAGACAATAATCTTGCAGACATATTAAGCAGAACCACTCGGATGCCCACGAATGGAAGCTGCACCGGACATCTTCAAGACCATCTCAAGAAATGGGAATGCCACAGATAGACCTATTTGCATCACCTCTCAATTACCAGCTCAAAAATTCTGCACAAGGACATTCCACCCACTAGCATGGAAAGTGGACTCACTCTCCTTCAACTGCGAAGGCCTAACAGCATATGCATTCCCACCTCTTCCTTTGATACACAACGTACTGCTAAAAATAAGGGAACAACGTCCAAGGATAATCCTGATACCTCCAAACTGCCCAAGAGAACACTGGTACCCACAACTGAAGAGCATGTCTCGAACAATATGTGGCCAATACCACTGATGCCTTTGATGTTAACTCAGAACAACTACAGCATCATACATCCAAACCTAAAACGCTGCAACTGACTGCATGGAACATCACATAGCAGCAGCTAATCCAGAACTTTCCCAAAGAGTTAAAGACATTATTCTTGAAGCACGCAGACCTTCAACAAGAAGGAACTATGCTGGAAAATGGAAAAGGTTTGTCATTTGGAGTAATGGAAAGAGGAAAAGATGTGTCAAACATAGATATGCCTAACATTCTGGAGTATCTGGCGAACTTCTTCATTCAGGCCTGTCCTACTCCTCCATCAAGATACATGCATCAGCTATTTCAGCAGAATACAGTTTTGATCCACCTGTTTTTCGCACCCTTTGCTCAGGCAGTTCCTCAGAGGAATCAAGAATGTAAAACCTCCAAGGAAACCACCATTACCAGCTTGGGATTTAAACTTTGTGCTAGAAAAGTTGACACTATCACCCTTTGAACCAGCAGCAACAGCAGACCTACAACACCTGTCATGGAAAACTGCTTTCCTACTGGCAATTACTTCAGCAAGGAGGGTTTCAGAACTACAGGCCTTAATGGCAGTGCAACCCTTCCTAATCTTCCACCAAGATAGAGTGTCCTTGAGGACTAATCCTACATTTATGCCCAAGGTGGTATCCAGAGTGTCTTTAAACCAGGCAATCCACCTACCTACCTTCTTTCCCAACCCACAAAACAGAGGGGAAAGAATACTGCATACCTTGGATGTACATAGACAGCTACGCTTACTACTTGGACAGAACAAAAAATAGCAGAAAGACTGACCAACTCTTTGTAGCCTATGCAACAGGAAGGGAAGGAAAAGCTATTTCCAAACAGACAATCTCCAAATGGATAGGAAATTGCATACGATAATGTTACTCCTTCCATGGAAAACCAATTCCACAGAACATAAGACCTCATTCTACAAGGGCAACAGCCACTACCACAGCCTTCTTACGAGGAGTGGCAACCAAAGACATTATTGAGGCGGCTACTTGGACCTCCGTGCATACATTTGCCAAGCATTATAATTTGCCTCTTTATTCCAGATCCCGAGCAGGGTTTGCCACTGCTGTACTGCAAGGGATCCTAAACACACCATAATCTTCTTTTATCCTCCTCACCTAGTTGGCTATGGTATTCTACCCACTTGTTATGACTGCAGATGCATCCATGAAGGACATAGTACAGTTTTGTACCTACCATAAATGTAGATGTCCGAACTGGATAGCATCTGCAGTCAGGATTACCCTCCCTCCTTCCCTCTGTGGTACTCCTAGGGTGTTTACCCTCCTAATAGCTAGCTTTTGGGAGTCTTTATGGTGTATTTGTTTGTATATATGTACATATATGCTTATTGTTGTGTTTACCTCTATCTATTTGGAAACATTGGCATCTATACAAATTTTAGCCTGCAAGAGGGCTACTGGCATCTGGGGCAAGAAACACTGAGGAAAATGGCGTCGGCTGATGCTTTTATACCAAGACCAACAGAGATGACGCCGGGAGGCGACATCAGCCGCCGCACCCGGACTTTGGAATCCGGCCGACTGCAGGGCTGCCTGACGACAGGACAACCCACTTGTTATGACTGCAGATGCTATCCAGTTCGGACATCTACATTTATGGTAGGTACAAAACTGTACTTTCTTTCCTTTTGTGGCCTCCTTGTGATGGTCCCTGATCGAATGACTTCTTCCTCTGACTCGAAATGGTAGAGCTAACACAAGAAAAACCTGCTGCTTAGGTGGTTGTATAATTTTACGTCTTACCACCGGTTCCACTTCGACAGCTAGAGAAGCAGAATTAGAAGCAACGACAATGGGAGGGTCCACCATAGGAGTTGAGTAAACCGATGTAGGTGGCTCCAGTGATATTCCTAAAGACTGATTGATTGGGTAACACGTCTTCTGTATTTAATTGAATTGGGCAACTCCACTGTTAAAGGTTTCTGCGTTGTTTCTCAGCTTTCATACAACATGAGCTTTAGGCCAAGTAAAAACTTGTTTATGTGAAAAGTCAAAAATATCTCTTGCCTTTTGCTTAATTTTTTTTTCATAACTACTGACCCTTTCAATTAATTGATTTAGGTACAAGTCCATGTATTATATTCACCCGCAGTCTTGACCAGTTCATTTTGTTATTCAACTACCTTATTCTTCAGCTCCAGTTCTACAGGCTGGAAAAAGGCAACTGAGTCTTAAGTGTGCTTTTCTTGTGTCCAGCCATTGGGCTAAGAGTGCAGGGTAGGAGTCACCATACGTAGGCATATTTAAAACTCTCAAGCCCCTTCTTATGCAAACTTAGTTATGATGGACTGGGAACATCAACATTTACAGCAAGGGAAGGATTCCCCAGTCTGTTTTTATCAATGTTTTGTCAATGACCTTTTTGCAAGTTGGAAAGGTGGAGGAGAAGATCTCTTGCAATTTGTGCATAACATAAATAGCAGCTCATTTCTTAAATTTACTCTGAATAAATCGGCTACTCATATTTGGATGTAACTGTTATTAGAACGGACAGGGCCTATCTACTAATTTCATAGAAAAAGAATGTTATCCTTCATTTCTTTCTAGGGAGAGCATGCATCCACCCCACATATTTCACAATACAGTAGAAGGTCAAGTACTTAGGGTCTCGCGCTTGTCCTGTGATGGCTCTGATCTTACAACAGAGCTGGAATATCTTGAAATTGAACAAGCTTATCTGAAAGTCATGAATGAGAAAGCCTGAGTAGACCCTATTTCTCTGATTCAGTCGGATATCAAAAGAAAGATAAAGCTTTGAATTTAAATATTCCTATAGTCTTGCCTTATACACAAGATGTTAAGAGGGTGCGAGATATAATCAACAAAAACTGGCACATTTTATTGGTGGACCAGAAGACATGACCTTGTGGCTACATGACAAGGTTTATTTATAAAACCAAAAGGAATTTAAACAGCAATTGTCCTACCCACCTCCAAGTGCATCTTCCTATTAATCTTTTAGAGATGGGACCTTATAAATGTGGGACATGTGCATTCTGTGTATATATAGACTAATCCAGGTTCTTTCGACAACCTGACAACAACTATTTATGGCAGTTGAGAGCTAGAGCAGACTGCAACACTAGTAATGTTGTATATGTGGCCCATTGTGTAATATGTTTCAAATTCTATGTGGGCAAATCTAACAGTCGTTAAGAGAATTAGATATGACTGTTATGGTACTAAGAAAGGACAGGACCATGGGGCTAACTTTACCCCCCTCTCACCCCCTAAAGGGCCCATCTCTATACCGGAAAAATGCAAAGTTCCTGTAATCACGGCTGCACAGGTAAAATCCACACTCTCCAAAGCCAAGAACACAGCATCCATGGGACCTGACAACATCCCAGGCAGTGTTCTACACGAATTACAGAATGAAATGGACCCCACCTAAGCACCATATTCTGTCGTAGCCTCACCTTACGCTTTGTACCCACTGAATGGTGCACAGCAACGGTTATCCCACTCCACAAAGGGGGAGTCACCACAGACCCTGGGAACTACTGCCCCATTAGCCTGGTCTGCAAGGCCATGGAACGTATCATCATGGAACTTTTAAACAAAGACATTTGTTATCTCCAAACTCTGGACCCCACCCAGTTTGGGTTTGTAAAAGGCAGATCATGTCTCCTAAACCTGATAGACTTCTTTGAAGCAGTCACCAAAGCTGTAGACGAGGGTAAGGTGGTTCACACAGCCTCTCTAGATCTTGCCAAGGCTTTTGACACCATTCCCTACACTGGGATTATAGATAAACTCTCTAAACTAGGTATAAATCCCTATGTCACAAGATGGGTTGCCAACTGGATCACTGACAGAACCCACACTGTGAAAGTAGCAGACTCCAAATCAAACTTCAGACCAGTGACAAGTGGAGTACCAGAGGGTTCAGTCCTGGGTCCTCTCCTGTTAGCCTGTGCTTCAGAAAAGTAGATGTCAAACACAGAAGGTCTTTGGCTAACGAAGTTCGCAGATGACTGTAAGCTAGGAGCCATAATCAAAACTCCTAACAATGTGGATATCCTACAAAAGGGTCTCGTTTGAGACAGATGCCTGGTGTCAAAGCCATGGCCTGAAGCTCAATGCCAAAAAGTGCATTGTCATCCCCTTTGGTAAAAACTCTGTACCCATGAGCTACCACATAGGTGGTAGTCTACTTAACACCGAAAGTGTGATGAGACCTTGAAACACATGTAGACAATAGTCTCTCCTTCGATAATCACATCACCACAGTAGTCAGGAAATCCTTCTACATGGCACGCCTCATCACAAAATGTTTCTCATCCAGGAAAAAAGAGGTCATTGTTCCCTCAGACCCATTATAGAGTACAATGCCCATTTTGATATGTACCTCACAAGACATCTACAGCAACTGGAAAGCCCGCAGAAATACCTCACAAAGAGGATTACTGGCCTCAAACAAATGCCGTATGCAGACAGTCTAAAAAAAAACTCCAGCTTTACTCCATTGCATATCGCCTACTCAGAGGTGATCTCCTAACGTACAAAGGTATGTCAAACCCAGAGCTATTGGACATGCTGCACTTAAAGAAATCCCAATCCCTCTGAGCTACATGTTCTGGGGACCTAAACCTTGTCTCCACAATAAACAGAACATGCTGGAGGAATAGATTCCTGTCCCAGAGACTTCCCATACTCTGGAACAAACTACCTATCTATGTCAAACAAAGCTCCTCATTAGCATTCTTCAAGAAAAATCTTGATTGGATGGGAAATGGGAAATTCACTCTGGGGATCACCTCTATGGCTCTGCTCGACAGGAGCAGAGGAAAATAATTTTCTTGGGTGGTGAAAGCCAGGGTACCTTTTTAGCTAGGCTTGTATAGGCCCTAGGGCCAATAGCCTAGTACCTACCTATGAACCTATAGTGCCCTAGCTAAACATACTCTTGCACTAGGAGACGCACAGTTTTATTTCAGGTACTACATGTACATCTAGGAAAATATTGGGATGGGGGATATTGTTACTGTTACTGTAAATGCAGAACTTCAATGGATCCTACCCTTGGGGGACATCGTGGTTCTGGACTAAATGATTGTGTTCCCCTTAAACCTGTATTAAAAGGCAGAAGAGTACTTCCCTAGTGTTTTTAGTAATTTTAGATTTATGTCTTTAAATTTTAATTATTTTTTGGATGGATTTTTATGAGTTGTGATTTGGTTTGTCGACTTGCTAGTAATATATTGAATTTGATTATTGCATTATCTTTTATGTCTGATGAAGTATTGTGTAACAATATGAAAGCACTTGCATTGTTTTTGTTGTAATAAAAGTCTGTTTTTAGTGGATTTGTTTGCCTTTACCACATTTATTTCTTATTTCTGACAGAGTACTCTGTATGGAATTTTTAAAGTCTGCCAACTCATTACTCCCCCAAAATATACATTACATGTTCCCAGTTGCCTCTTACTTTCTCAACCAAACCTCCAACATTTGCTATCCACCATGCGAATTATATCACTGAATTTCTGAGTTATTTATTTTCTTTACAGCGGCTCTAAATATAACGCACAAGGGGAAAGAAGACACCTCTGCTTGACTACTCTGTTCAAACAGCTTATCACCTCCCACTTTAATTCTTGCTTCCGATCCTTTGTATATTGTCTTAATTAAGCTTATTATTGTATCCAGTCAGGGAGTGCATATGATTCCATTGCTCTGCTCCTAAAATCCCAGCTTACTTTGTGTATTACAAATTATAAACTGGAACAGTCTCCTAGCAGTGGTAAAACGCGAAGAAAAATTACTTAAAACCACTATTAAAACCAGAAGACAAGCCTAAAGCAGTTTTTTTACCGTTAATATAACTATTTCATGCTTTTGTCAATAGCAGTAGACTTCTTCAGAAATAAATTACTCAAAAATATGTAAGCTTAAATACCTGAAATAAAATCATGTTAACCAATCACAATAAACATGCAATTAAAAACACATCCAATGTTAATTTCCACTTTGTTTAAGCCTTTAGCATCTAAGCTCCTGTAGCCAACATACAGTCCTTCAGAAAACATTTAATATTTATGGTGTCATTTAACCCTGGTGGTTTGTACCCTGGTAACAATCTACCCATTCTTGAAAACATCCTATCCTGGTTGTCCCACAACATACCATATGAGACACTTATCCTTGGTGATGTCAACATTAATTGGTCCAAACTGACTCCCCCAACTCAGCATCCACCTACACGGCTTCCACCAATTTATAACATCTTCCACTCGCTTCCATAAAAATTCCACTTCCAGCTCCATCATAGACTGGATCCTTACCAATTCCCCCACCAATACCACAATCCCACCACCTTACCTGACTCCCTCAGTGATCATCTCCCTACCACCATCTTAAGACACTACTCCCATATTCCTAAAACTCACCTTATCAAAGACTGTCAAACTATCGACTTTCAATTCATCCCAATTTAACTCCATTCTCCACAACATAGATTGGTCCATCCTAAAACACCTCCCCCTAAACGATGCTGTAAGCACTTTTCAATAGCATCTTCATGAATACTCTAAACTCCTTAGCTCCCTCTAGGAAGATCAGAGTAAAATCAAACCATGCTCCCTGGCTCTCCAAAGAGACTAGGAACCTTATGAAACAGAGATCATGCGTGGAAAACCTGGACTAAAACTAAACAACCACCTTTTTTTCAAAAATACAGGCAACTGAGGAACCTTGCAAAAAAACATACAACTAATGACAAAACGTTATACTATAGCTCTGCTCAGCTTAACAACAAATCCAATCCTCGAAAATTTTGGTCAACTCTCAACAACATCCTCTATCCTGGAAAGCCCTCTAATCCCTCCCCATACCCTAACTCTTCCTGTCAGGAAACAGCTACCCTCCTGAATAAACACTTTATCTCTTCCATCCAAAATCTGGTAACCTCTAAGCCAAACTCTACTTCGACACCCACCCCTCCAAGTCCCACTAACACAACTTTGTTTTCTTTTGAGCCAGTTCCCATTACTTACATCAAATCTGTACTACTCAAGCTAAAACCTTACTCTCCTTCCACTGACAATCTATCTCCTACATTCCTCAAACTTGCTGCTGACTCAGTTGCCTATCCTGTATCTATACTAATGAATCGATCTATTCTGGAATCAACTGTCCCCACCCTTTGGAAATCTTTTTTTCACTATCCCTCTTCATAAAGGTGGAAGCTGTACTGACCCCTCAAACTACCGACCCATTGCCATTCTGTCCCCCCTCTCCAAGATATTAGGAAAATGTATTCACTCACAGCTTCTCGATCACCTCCTCACACACAATTTACTTACCCCTACCCAACATGTATTTTGTCCTCACCACAGCAATACCACTGCCCTCCTCTCCTTCACTCATATCATTGCAGAGGCTCTAGACAACAATAAATTAATTTCCTGTCTCTTCCTAGATCTCTCCAAAGCCTTCGATACTGTCTCTCATCCTCTACTACTATCCAAACTCGCAAATCTCCACCTGTCCCCCTCCACACTTGCATAGTTACCTATCTGGCAGGGAACAATCTGTCAAATGGCTCTCATCCTCCTCACCTTTCCTTCCCATCTCCACTGGTGTTCCCCAAGGCTTCATCTTGGGACCCCTTTTGTTTAACATCTTCAACAATGATTTTTACACCTCATGCAAAGAATCCTCCCTTATTCAATATGCCAACGACTCCACACTTGTATCCAACTCAAATAACATTCCTGAACTACACTCCCTGACCCAACAGGCCCTACTATCCACTGAACAATGGCTCTGTCACAACCTATTGATCCTAAATCCCAAAAAGACCAAACTCCTACTTTTCCTTCCTTCCCCGTTCTATTTCTCATCACAAAACCTCCTTTTTTATTGCATCTTCTAACAATACAAACATCCAGCCTGACACCCACACAACTCCTAGGGGTCATTATCGATGACCAACTCAAGTTCAACCTACACATACTCCAATGTATAAAAAAAAAACATTATTGATGACTAACTCAAGTTCAACCTACACATACTCCAATGTATAAAAAAAAAAAAAAAAAAAAAAAAAACAGAAACTAAGTCTGCTGTATCGGAACAAAAAATTCCTAACCCCTGAATCTAGACTTACCCTAGGCCAGGCACTCCTCCTCCCCCCCTCCCTCTTATACGCCGCCCCAGTTCTTACCAATATCCAGGCCTCCACTCTAAACAAACTGCAACAGACTTGCCATAAAATAGCCAGATTCATTACAAACTCCCCATACAACTCATACCACTGCATTTCTTTAAACTCTCTTCAATGGCTTGAACTTCACCAGTTTCTGCTATCTTCTCAATTTCATATGCTACACTCTATTCTTTATAAACCCTCCTTCTGTCCATCTCTATCTTCCCTTAGTCTCCATCTACATCCCATCCCGGACCCTCCGTACTTCTAACCAACAATTACTTGATATCTACCACCCTAAAAGGTCAGTAGGCAAACTACTCTACAAACACTCCCTTGCCCATGCTTGGAACAAACTTCCCCTTGATTTACGTTCAGTCTCCCACACCTCACACTTTAAAAATGAACTAAAAGCTTAGTTTCTCAATTCCAGAACCTGCCCTTGCCATGACCCTACCTAGTCTTCCTTCCCTTTATGTACCCTCAAAAGGACCATACTTAGTACCTCATTACACCTCTCTCTCCAATGTCAACTATGCATTTGCACAATTTTATACAAACAAAAAAAGTGTTGACCTATTGAACTATATCAATGTAAAATTGTTACTTCGCTTCTTTTAATGCAACTTTAACTTTATGCATGTAACCCAACATATGTGAATCGTTTTGCTGTAACTGTTATTATATCAATATTGTTTAAAATTGTACTAGTTTAAAATGTACTACTGGAGCTTTTCTCCTCGGGTCCCCACTGAAAATGGGCCACAAGCCCAGTTGGACAAACCTGGTTAACAAGTGTCAATAAATAAATAAAATTGTCTGTCTCCAATCTTACTGGCATTCAGTTTCTCTTTGTTCCGTCTGATTTTTATAATTTCCTTCCCATAAATCATAAGGTACGTGTTGTAACACTACAAAGAGAAACATTGTATAATTATTGCACCTAATAGTATGTTTATAGAGGGATTATGTTCATTCTTTGTTTTAAAGTCCTAAGGCTGTTGCTTTGTCTTGGTGCCCAGCTTCCTAGTGGTCATTCCTATATAGTAACTTGGACAGCTTAAACACAAATCTATGTATACTGTCCCGTTAGTCTGGCAAGTATATGTTCCAGGTATTTCTATAGTGTACTGTAAATATTCTAACATCACGTAGGGCCCTTCATATGTAAACCTACAAGCAGCACGAATATTGCACTTAAACATGCCCTTGTTTTTGCTGATGTGTAAAGCCTCCACTTTAGTGTGGTCATGTTGTAACACTTGTTTAATGTTACTATTTTTCTTATAAACAAAAAAAGGCTGTTTACCTAGGATGTCCGTTAGGTCTCTATTCCCTTCTATAGCCTTTCAGTTGTAGTACTGACATCGGAAACTTTATATCTGTCTACCGACATTTCTGTGGTGTTTTTAGCCCTAGTTGTTTCCTCTAGAATTTCCTTAGTCTTTCAGCTGAAATCCCTTTAAGATGGGCTCATATTGTTCATATCTCTTGGAAGTAATTTCCTGAGCATTTTTATTTTACATGTCTACTCTATAGCCTCTTTCTTTAAATGAGGCATTAGTAAAGTTCACCTCTTCCAAAACGTCAATGTCTCCACTTGTTATCCTGGAGGCTGTTGCAAACTGGCCTCTGGGTATGTTTTTTTTATAAAGTTAGGATGATAACCTCTGTAGAAAAACAAGAAAAGAGGCTCGCCAGAGCTTAATCCAACGTAGTTTAATACAAATTTTTTTTTACAGGAACAGGATCCAATGGTGATTACCTCTGTAATGAAGATAACTGTTAAAAAAAAAAGGTACTCTTATGATGGATTTTACTTATAAATTTATTGTTAAAGGTGTCCCAATTTAAATCTACATCTAGAAAAACAGTTTGTCCTTCAATTGCTAACACAATTTTTAAGATATTAGAACTGTTATTAATACTAGTCAAGATATGATTGGTTTTACTGAGTTGTAGTGGATCTTTGCTTATAATAAAAAAAAATCGATAAATATGTTTTTAGCAAAATCTAGTTTACTCAAAATGTCTCTTTCCCACCAACCTACTACCAAGCTGGCAAAGGCTGGAGCTACTGAGGACCCCATAGCTATCCCCTTAGTTGTTTATATTATCTGTGATTAAACAGAAGTTATTCTCCAGTACTATTTCTAAGAGGGAGCAGTGTAATTCAACAAGAGAAGTAACTGTATCTGTATACTTGTTTAGATATAATCAGTACCTTCTTGTTGAGGTAAGAGAGACACCACATCTAAGGTTAACGTATAACAATTGCTTTCTTCATATCTATAGACGTTCTGAAAGTCATAATGCTGTTCTCTGATGTAAGATGGTAGAGCCTGTGCTATAGGATTTAGTATATAATCTGGAAACCGTGAGATTCCCTCTGTACTACTGTGTGGCGCAGACACCATCTGTCTAAATGGGGGGGGGGTTGGCATCTTTATGAATGTTTGGTATTCCAGACAGAATACCTATTGTAGGATGTTCAGCCAACATAAAACTGTAGTTCAGAATCTATTCATCCATTAACGAGGTAGTCCTACAAGCTTCTCATGCCCTTGTACAGTTGCTTCCAAGTGTTCTCTTGCCCTCTATAAACATACCTTTGGTTGCAGAAATTATAAGAAGTTTCTCTTTGCAGTGGTAGAACACGTACCTTATGATTTAAGGGATGGAAATTATATAAAATCAGGTGGAGCAAAGCGAAACTGAATGGCAAGTACGATTAGAGGCAGACAAACCACCAGGTTTAAATGACACTGTAAATATTAATGTTTTCTGAAGGACCATTGGTTGGCTGTAGGAGTTTAGATGCTAAAGGGTTAAATAGAGTGGCAATTGACATTGGATGTGTTTTTAATTGTATGTTTGTGATTGGTTAACATTATTTTATTTCGAGGATTTTAGCTTGTGTCTTTTGTAATTTATTTCTGAAGAAGTGCATTGCTATTGACGAAAGCGGGAAATAGTTATATTAATGCTAAAGAGCTGCTTTGAGGCTCGTCTTCTGGTTTAACAGTGTTTTAAGTAATTTTACTTTGTGTATTACATTAAAGCCCACCAATGTCAGTGGTGTTTCCTTTCACTCTGCTTCCCTTTGGATCATCAGTGTTCTGTTAAGTATTATCCAGTGCTTGCCTTCCTTCCACAATCCACATTGATCTATGTTTATCAGTTTTGGCAACACCCTTTCCATCCTTTTGACTATTTGATACATAAACACTTTGTAATCGTGGTTTAAAAGTGTAATTGGCATATATGAAGCTTGGTGTAATGGGTCTTACTGTCCTTGAGTAATACAGCCACCACAGCTTTCTTCCAGGATGTTGGCGCTTCCCCTCCTTCTAAAACCCTGTTAAACAAAACCTTTCGGACCTTTAACCTATGAACCTTTATCATGTTCTTCCCTCTTGGATTCCAAACTTCCACACGAGTATCTGCTGTTCCTGGAGACTTCCTTACACATTGATTGTACGTCACTGTTTTTCTCGTCTTCTCCTGTTGTACCTGCTAATGCTCGAGTGCCATCTACCTCTAACCTTGGCATGCTAATGCTCGAGTGCCATCTACCTCTAACCTTGGCATGCTAATGCTCGAGTGCCATCTACCTCTAACCTTGGCATGCTAATGCTCGAGTGCCATCTACCTCTAACCTTGGCATGCTAATGCTCGAGTGCCATCTACCTCTAACCTTGGCATACTGAAGTCTTGCATAAATCTTTCCGTTTGTGCTTTTTTCTTGATTTCCTTATTTCTGTGCTTTATACAAATGTTCGTAACATTTCTGAAATAGATCTCGAATACCTCTACAAGATCTCTGTTTATTTTTCTTGTTCTCTCCCTAATTTTGGCAATACCCTTTTGTGTGTTGCTGAACTCGCTGTGCTGAAAGTCTTTTTAAACTTACGAGTACTGTCCAGATAACTCGTACTTTCTCTTCACTCTGCAGTTGCACCTTTTGTCCTGAGAGATTCCTCTTCTGTATTATTTTAACTTTTGTCAGAACCTGTAAATAATTCTCGGTCTTTCAGTTTTACTGTTCTATTCATTACAGTAGGGATCCCCTGTTAAGGGTGGCCAGACGTCTGGCCAGTATTACCAAATCCTTGCTCTAAGGTACGCCATACGTCACACGTACGGCGTACTTTAGAGCAAGGTATGCCGTACGTCACACACATGCTTCTCGCATAGCATAGGGCATAAAGGTGATGTCCAGACATACCATCCTCAGAACTACTTTGCTGCCAGACTGAATACCATCTCTTGGTCTTCAGTCTGAATGCCCGCTCTTTTTGCCGGTTCACCATGCCATTTCAGATGATGAGGTTTTTTTGGTCTCGTCTTTTTTCTTGCATTGTTGCTTGCGGGGTTTCATGTCATCCAGGAAAGGTAAATGCCAGTGTGGAAGACAGATTCCCGATAAAGACTATCATAAGCAGTGCTTGTTTTGTCTCTGTGCTTTTGAAGACCATACTTCCTCTTCCATTTGTCAGGCCTTTGTAGTTGGCTTTCCTGTTTGGCCTTGTATTTGGAGAACCAACATCTTAAGCTTTTAGGGAAAGACATGATAGAAAGACCTTTTCCCTCCAAGGGTCAGCTCTATGTGAAGAACTAGGCAAAGAAGTCTAGATCTAGTTCTTCCACTGTGTCTTTTCCACTGGACATCTCTCACAACCCATTAGATTCTTCTGCCATGACAGTTTCGGAGGCTGGTGCATGTCTTTGGAGGCCTTGCATATGTCCACTTTGCACATTCAAGGGGAACCCCAGGTGATTATTTCTGAGGGGCCTAGGGGTGTTCTTCAGATTTGGGTTAGAGAATAAGTCTCTACTATGATTATTGAATGCCGTCTGGGGTCTGAACCTTCTAAATTTTATAAGGCAGATATCCCTTGGAAGAAAAAACAGACTAAGCACGTTTCTCCAGCTAGTAAGTTCCCACAAAGTGAATGGGAGAATTTCACTTGGGGGTTGTTTACTGCCCTGATGGCTGTGAAACCTCCTCATGCAGTTTCTGTTACAGCACCCCCCCCCCCTTGGACCTCTACTCCCCTAACAAGACCCAGGGAACAGGATTCCTCTGAAGAAGAGGTGGATTCAGATGAGGAATCCTTGCTTATTCATGTCTGATTCCCCTCTCCTTTGGACTGTGGGTCTGAGGAAGAGGATTCTACTAGTCCTGACACTCCTTCAGAAGAAATTTTTGGGGGCACAGTCTCCATAATGATGGAGTTCTTTTACATGGGATTGTGCCCAGGTTTGTTTGAGGGATTACGAGCTCCTGCAGATGGACTGTCAAGAGACCTTCTGCTGTTCCTCCTGTTTTAGATGCAGAAGTAAAGGCATCCAACAAAGCAGCCAAGTCTCCCAATTCCCAACCCCCTGATATAGGTGTTATAGGGTGCCTGAGGACTGTAAATTTCTCTGTAGGTGTCTTGCGGCCGACCCCTCTGTGGTGTCTGTGGCATCTGGCAAGCCATCTCAGTTGCTGCCTTCTACTAAGTTGGTTCTTTCTGATAGACAGCAGAACTGTGCAAAGTGTCACTAAGAAGGCTTTTACCTCTGCTACCTTAGCTTTTAGGGCTGTCCATTGAGACCCATATGTCCAGATACATTTTGGCTCTTTTCCCAGGCTGGTCAGGTAATTTCTGATCTTCCTGACTCTGAAGGGAAGACTTCTGCTCTTTCCCAGTTAAGACTTCTGAGTTAGTTATGATGCAGCAGATGCTCCTTCTAAGGCTGCTGCCTTTGGCTCTGTGATGAGGAGATATTCCTGGCTTTGGCTTCAGTCTTTGCCTGATTATAGTAAGGCTAAGTTGATGGCTGCTCCTCTGGACAACAAACACTTGTTTGGTGAAGCTGCTGCTGATTTGCTTAAGTTGCTTCAGGATAAGGGCAAGACCTTGCAGGAACTTAAAACATGTTTTTGTTTCTCCTGTGCCTAAATTTCAGAGAAATTACCCTAATAAGCCAGCCTTTTTGCTCATTGGCAGTCTTGCCCTCCCCACAATGGTAAGAAGGGTGGGAAGCAGGCTCCTCTAGTTAAAGCTATCCAGAATTTTGTGTCACAGAAGTCTTCCTTTCCTGACAAAGCAGGTGCTGTCGAACTCTCCTGTTCTCAGCCACACATACCTCTTTCTCATAGTCTTTCCCTTTCTCTTCCTGTTATGCACGACTCCTGAGTTCTGTCGATTTTTATCCGCTTATGGTATTTCATGGTCTGAAAGTCTCTTCCCCTCTTTTGTGGGCATTCGTCTACATCCTCCAGAGCAGTTTCCTTTCTTTCCAGGGGTTGTTCAGGATCTTATGACTCCTGGAACTGTGAAGGAAGTTCCAGTATCTCAATGGGGAAGGGGTTTTACTCCAGATTGTTTTTGGTGCCCAGGAAAGAAGGCATGTAGAGACCTATTCTGGACCTCTTTCTTCTAGACACCTTTCTGAAGGCCCCTCTTTTCAAATGTTGTCCTTTCAGACTTTGTTCCCTGTGTTGCTTACTCAAGCTTATCTGGTGTCTCTGAACCTCAAGGATTCTTACCTTCATATCCCTGTTCAGCACCTTTTCCAGAAGTTTTGTTTTTCTCTGCTTCCTGACATTTTCAGTTCTCTGCCTTGCCCTTTAGGCATTCTACTGCCCCAAGGGTATTCACCAAATGACTCGCTCCTGTGATTGTATTTTGCAGGCTAAGGGAGATTTATACCCTCCAGAGATTTTGGAACAGAAATCTCCATTGTGCTATTTCCCTTCTGCAGAGCCTGAGGTTCACTATAAATTTTAAAATGTCCTTTCTGACTCCTTCGCAGGATCATGTTTTTCTGGGGTACAGGATGCAGACTGTTCCTATACTGGCATTCTCTGCCTCCTCCCAAGGCCCTAACTCTTATTTCCTTTTTTCACTCCCTTCTTCCTCTGGCTTCAGTAACGGCCAGGGAATTTCTTAGAGCTCTGGGGTTCATGGCTTCCGCCATTCCAATGTTCCCTTTTGCCAAACTCCACATGAGAACTTCAGTGGTTCCTAAAGTCCAGTGTGGCTTCAGCATTCTCATCCCCTCAAATTCTTAGTTCCTTCTCTTCCATGTCTCAAGCAACAACTTAAGTGGTGGGTTCAGCAGGTGACTCCCAATCCAGGGCTGCCTTTTCATCTGCTTCTTCCCTCTCTGGAGCTGTTCAGACACTTCAGGCATAGGATGAGGAGGAGCATTTGTTTCTGTAAAGGTGCAGGGTGGCTGGTTGCCTCTTCCAACAGAAAGACCATTTCACCATCTGAGATGACAGCTCTTCTGCTGGCTCTTCAAGCCTTTCATTCTCTCTTCTCCTTGGGTCCTCTGAGTGTTTACATGCAATACCACAATGATGCGTTATGTCAACAAATTGGGGAGGGGGAGACCAGGTCTCATCTTTTTTGCTGGCTTACACTCTTAGTGTGGGAACTAGCTGTCCAGTATCAAGTGACACTTCAGGCAGTTTGCATTCCTCTGGTCAAACCTTTGTGGCAGACTCTCTCTGAGCATGTCCATAACCCAAACCCAAGAATGGATGCTTCATAGGAATGTGTTTCTGGACATTGTTAGCTGGTGGAATACTCAAATTGATCTTTTTGCCTCTCTTCTGAGCAGACTATCTTCTGAGCAGACTACTTCCTGTGTTTGCACCAGAGTCCCAGATCCTCTGGTTTGGGAGGTGGACACCCTGTCTATTTCTTGGAAGGGGGTGTTTCTTTCTGCCTTCCCTCCCCTTCCCCTCATTCCAAAAGTCCTGTTCAAAATTTGACAGGATGCTCCCAAAATCTTGTTGGTGACTCCCTTTTGGCCGAGACCCTGTTGGTTCCTCCTCGTGCATCTCCTCACTAGTTACTTCACAGGATGGACCTACTCACACAAGACAAGGAAGGGATCTCTCATCCATCCCCACCAGTCTGCTCTACAGCTGGCACTGTAAGGGATCGGATTTTGATTCCACATATACATTTTTTTTTTTTTTTTTTCTGAGGCCGTGCTTAGAGGTACTGCAAGACACCAGGAAACCCATCACTAGTAAATCCTACTTATCCAAATGGATGAGGTTTTCTGTTTGGTGTCTTTCTCATAACCTGGATCCACTTTCTGTGGATGTTCCCTTGGTTCTGTCTCATCTTTGTGAACTGCTGAATGCCAGGTTGCCTTATTCTGTTAAGGCCCACTTATCAGCCATCTCTGGTTGTACCCCTTTATCACCTCTTTTATCTTCTAGATTTAAAACTAAAATAATTCCTTAAATGTATCCTCCTTATTGGGCCTCTCAATAATCCTGTTCCTCCTTGGTATCTCAATTTTGTGTTAGAAAAATTGACCAAGACTCCTTTTGAGCCTGCAGCTTAAGCTTCTGTGCAGCTTTGCTCTTGGAAGAGTGTCCTTTTGTTGGCCCTGACTTCTGCCAGATGGGTGTCTGTATGGCTTGTCCTTTTTTTTTGGCCTTTCATAAGGACAGGTGTCCCTTTGTACTTAATCCTGCTTTTATGCCAAAGGTGGTGAATGAGTTATCCATTAATCAGTCTATTCATTCCCCTTCTCCACAATCTGCCAGTGAGAAGGGTGCTGCACATGACAGATGTGCATAGACAACTTGGATTTTATTTAGATAAGACTAAGACTTTTTGTAAATCTGATGATCAGCTCTTTGCTTCCTTTCATCCTAGGTCCTTAGAATTGGCTGTGTCCAAGCAAAGTATTTCTTCTTGGATTTCTATAGCCGTTTCTTCTTTTTTTTTAATTTCCTTTCATGGTAAGAGCCTTCTTTCTGTTAAGGCTCATTCCACTAGAGCTGTGGCTTCTTCTGGTGCATTTTTCAAGGGTTTAGATACTAAATCTATTCTTGAGGCAGCTACCTGGAGTTCTGTGCATACATTTACCAAGTACTGCAAGTTAGGTGGAATTTCCAGAGCTAGAGCTGGTTTTGTTAGGGCCGTCCTTCATGGGTTCCTAGAGAGCTCTGCTGGCCCTTCTGCCTCCCTTTCTTCTGAGTTTTGACACTCTCCCCATTATAATGAATACCGCAACAGTGAAATAGCAGGACATAGTGCAGTTGTGCAGGATCTTACCATAAATGTAGAGGTCCTTCTCTTCACAGTTTGCAGTATTCACTCCCTCCTTCCCCTGGTCATTTTCTCTTCTGGATGTACTGATTCTCTCTCTGCTGCTTGGACTGGTGGTCCTTCTGTGGCTATCAGTTCTGAGGATGGTATGTCCAGATGTCACCTTTGTCCTAGTGTGAGGAGCATACGTGTGACATACGGCATACCATAGAGCAAACCTAAAGGTTTTTGTATACTGGCCAGATGTCAGGCCACCCTTGGCAGGGGATCCCTAGTGTGATGAATACTGCAACAGTGAAGAGAATAACTTCTACCATTCTGGTAAGATCTTACACAACTGTACTTCACTTCTTAACCATGTCTGTTTTATTTCAACTCTATTTCTAAAATCCACTTTTTTATCCTATTCACTAGCAGTGACTTCCAAAGAAATTTCTATCTTCCATAATAACTGTAGAATAATTTCTACTGCCATTTCCCTAATTCCTCTCTTTAACCGATAGATAATGAAGCACCAGTGCCTCATTTTTACTTCATTACCCTGCAGTTTTATCTTTGTTGTTTTTTGCACATGGTTATTGCATGTGTCGAAGCTTTCAATTAAATGCACATGTTCCTGTGAAATATAATTTGTCTGGTCTAGCCCAGTTATTGTACCTTGGGGAATATGCAAATTCTCTGAGTTCCTCCTGTTACTAAATTCATGTCTTTTTATACCAAATATTTTCATAAATTTCTTAGGAAGTATACCATTTTTGTTATATTTTGCATTCTTTGCAGGTAAAGATCCAGTCTTCATCTAGAAGTAATATTCCCTGCTTAAAGCTGATTATTTGTCTCAAAAGTTTCTTGAGCTCTGTGATAGTTTTAGGTGGAATAGAAATGCATGCCAATGTAACTCCTTTGCCAATAGCCCCTTGTTACTGCACACCTACCATTATTATCCTTTTTCGTCTTCTCTCACTATTGTAGGTTCTCTAGTAATTTGTGCAAGTATTGTTCGTTTCTGTTCCTGATTTTCTGCTGAATATCCATCCTGGAATCCAATATCACACGCTCCCTTTCCAAATGCATCTTTTGTATCACTACTGTTTGCATTCTGCATTTCTTATTGTAATTCAGTACTGTTACGCTGTTGTTTGCATCTGTGAGGCCATTCACATTCCAAAGAATGTACAGTATAGCCGTAACTATATGAAGTTATTATTCCCACCTTTTATATATAACAGCATTTTTAGATGTCCATTTCCAGCTTTTTATGTTGTATGCACCCACTAACGTTTGGCAGGGTAATCCTTGATGCATTGGGGTCAAATGGAGATGGCAAGAAGCAAATTCACATTTTATAAAACTTTCAGTTTTAATGAAAACCCTCAAATCATTCCAAGAATATCCCCATAAGCTATTAACTTAAAACAAACACACACAACTATGTACATCTTCAGATGCAGAAGTTTAACCATCCTGATAGGAACAATTGTCCCAAATCCACAGCTCCACCCACAAGCATTACTTGACCTCAAATTAAATATATTGTATATTACAGCCTGTGCTCCTACTTGCACTAAATTGTCTGTTCTTCTCTTTTCTTTTTCACACTTGGGAGGGGAACAAACAGCTTGTGTGCTTTCAGAAAACGTTAACTTTTAGCCTTAAGAAAGAGTGTTCTGGCTGTATTTAACTAAAACTAAATTATACACTGTTTTAATTAATGCATTAAAGTATTCATGTACCAGGAAAGCTGCTGTCTCTTATTCACTTCTAGTAATTTAAACATCATCTTTTACTAAGCTGCTTGCCTTTGTCCAGTTTCATTTTTTTGCTTCTCTCAGCAAGCAATGCCCAGCGCTCTCGAGATTTATTGCCTGAACCTGTAATCTCCATGGAAACATAACAGAATATAGTGCTAAACTGCAGACTTCTCAATTCACATTGAATGCTTATTTGCTAAAGGAAAATTTTTCATTTCATAACTTTCTTCTTTCCAGCTTTTCTTATCTTGTTATTAGATTAAGCCAAGGACATTAATCCAGACATTTCACCTATGCAAAAGTAAGAGAAAACATCTCTGCTGTAGATGTATTACAATCAGTGTAATTTTACACCGCCTGCCATCCCACCAGCCTAGGATTCCAGCTTATTAACTTGAACATGCTTTTGACCAGCCTTTCTTCTGTTTTTACACTGTTAATGCCTACATTTCTTAACACCAAAAAGAAAAAAGTTGTGTTTTAGTATCTTTTGTCACATATAATAATCACTGAAAATGCCTTTGTATATAAAGAGCAATTGGTAACAGTATTTGTATCATTTTATGATAAGAACTTAAGTTGTTCTTTTTCCAGTTCTCTTTAATTGTCTTTCTAGACATTAATGACGAAAAGTAGGATGTGTGCTTTTCAGTTCCCCACAAGTTTAAAAAAACTCAACCAAAGTCCAATGTTTCTGGGCCATTTTTTCTTGTAAAGCAATATTTTACAAATGTGATTTTCATACTCTATAATTTCACATTTATTAATTTGTGTTGAACAGGAAGCTGACCATCTCTATTTCCCAACCCCAGGCTCCTGTTAGTCCAAGATACTTCTGATTATTCACCTCCTGTGCTTTTGTCTCTCAAGCATTTTCCTTTGGAACACTGGAAAAGGTTTCACTGGCAAAATCTTCATCTATGAGCTTTTTTATCAGAAGAATAAGTGGAGTCCCCTTCTCTTTGATGGGTCGCTTTTTGTTGGACAGACTTGTTTTGTTTTTCTTCCTTAGCTTGCTCTGCATTAAACAGCGGGATACAGCATCTTGAATTTTACACCTGCTTCTTGACATTCCTGACTGTTGGAATAAGTTTGCTTCTCTTCTGCCTGGGATGCAGTGAACAGTCTGTTTCCAGTTTTTATTACTTTGCCCATTGCTCCAGTTTTGTCAGCATGAAGTCTTTCTGCTGCTACAATTTCAGTTTTACCAATAGGTTCATAGGAGTGTACTAGGCAAATGGCCTTGGAGCCTTTACAAGTCTAGCCTGTAGGATTACCCTGGCATCGTGCCACCCAACCGTAGTTCCCAGTGCCTCTGTCAAGTAGAGCTACTGGAGTGATTCCCGGGATGAATTTTCTATTTCCCATCCACTTGTCAAGATTTCTGTTGAAGAGGACCAGTGAGGTGCTCTGACATGTATGGGAAGTCTATTCCATAGCATGGGCAGTCTCGCTGGGTTATGAACCTGTCCCTCCAGCACGTTCTGTTGATTGTGGTAATGAGGTTGAGGTCTCTGGATTGTGTGGTGCGGAGGGATTGAGATTTCTTTAGATGCAACATTTCTAACAGAGCTGGGTCAGACATAGCTTTGTAAGTCAAGCAAATATCACCTCTAAGTAGGCGATATGAGATTGAGACAGAGAATAGTTGAGTTTTTTGAGTCCGTCCATATAGGACAAGTGTTTAAGGCCTAGGATCCTGTTTGTGAGGTACCTTTGCAGCCTCTCCAGTTGTTGCAGGTGTGTAGTGAGGTACATGTCAAATGGGGCATTGCACTCAATGATTGCCCTAATGTGGGAAGAGAAGAGGGAGGCGGTGACCTTTTTTTTTTTTTTTTTTCTTTCTTCCTGGATGCAAAACCCTTAGCAATGAGATGTGCCACATAGAAGGGCTTTCTGACCACAGTGGCAATGTGACGCTCAAAAGAGAGGTTGCTGTCAACTTGTGTTGCTCGAGCTCTTATAACTTCTGTGTTCAGTGGGCTACCATCGATGTTGTAATTCATGCAAACCTGTTTTTCCAAAAGGGGATGACTGCGCATTTTTGGGCAGTGAGCTTAAGGCCATGGTTCTGACACCAGTCGTTGGTCTCAGTGAGGCCTTTCTGTAGAATGTCAACATCACATGCAGTTAATAGCTCCCAACTTGCAATTGTCTGCGAACTTAGTCAGCCAGACTCCCATCGTGTTGGCCTGGACTTCAGAGAAGTAGATACCAAATGGGAGAGGACCCAGGATCGAACCCTGTGGGACTCCACTCATTACTGGTTGGCAGTCTGATTTGGAATCCACTACTTTCACACTGTGGGTTCCATCTGTGAGTCGGTTTGCAACCCACCTAGTGATACAGCAGTTTATGCCTAGCTTAGTGAGTTTTTCTATGATTGCTGAGTGGGGAATGGTAGCAAATGCCTTGGCCAGGTCATGGTAAGCTGTATGAACCACTTTGCCTTCATCCGTCTGGTGACTGACTCAAAGAAGTTGAGCAGGCATGATCTACCCTTCAAAAAAAACCAAACTATGTGGGATCCAGAGTTGGAGATTCCCTGTATCCTTGTTCATTAGATCCATGATGATGCGTTCCGTAGCTTTGCATATCAAACTCGTCAGGCTAATGGGGCAATAGTTCCCAGGGTCTGTAGTCGCTCCTCCTTTGTGGGGAGGGATGACTGTAGCAGTACGCCATTCGGTAGGGACAAAGCCTGAGGTGAGGCTGTGGTTGAACAGGGCACAAAGATGAGGTGCCAGTTCACTCTGTAGTTCATGCAGAACACAGCCAGGGATATTGTCATGTCCCATAGAAGCTGTATTCTGGCCTTGTACAGTGCTGTTTTAACTTGCGCAGTAGTAATACTGAGTGCCTGGCAATCTACTGGTATTGTGATTGGTCCTTTGGAGGAGAGAGGGGTAAAGTTGGCACTGAATCTGTCTGCCAGTATATTGGCAGTATCTGTTGGCTCGGTATAGGAGGTACCATTTTACAGTAGCTCAGAGCAAATCTGGGTATTGCAGTGGAGATTCTTTACATAACTATAAAAAGCCTTGTGATTGTCTTTTCTATCTGATGCAATTCTGTTTTCATAGCTAGATTTAGAGGATTTGATGAGGGATCTCAACTTTTTGTTGAGGCTGACAAGGGAGTTTTTTTCCAGTCTTGGGACTTTACCTTATTTTGCATCAGTTTCCTCCTTCTGTTATAGAGCTTGTTTATGGCAGGGGACCACCAGAGCGTCTTGGTTCTGTTGGGTATGGCGAGATCCATGCATTTGTGTACGTGTTCATACAGTGCATTGGTGTATGATTCAGTGGTCATGCAGCTATTCTCTATTTACATGGGCACCATGAAGTTTGCCACCTCTGTTTTTAGGAGCCCAAGGTAAGCTTTGTAGAAGTTTTTCATGGTGGTTACCTTTGCTGGAGGAGTGGGAAGGATGTGGATTTCCAAGGTGATTAGTTTAGTTTGTGGTCTGATCTAACCAGGGAGGAGTTTAGTATTGGTGTAGAGCAATGGTCGCCCATGTTAGTAATGATCAGGTCAAGGATGTTTCTACCTTTAGTGGGGGTAAGAACGAGCTGGTCCAGGGCATTGGAATTAATGAATTCTAGGAAACGTTGGTCAAGTGTATTGGTACAGGAGTAGTTTTCCCAGTTAATGGAGAGGGTAGTTGAAGTCGCCCAGTATGAGAGTGTTAGGTTGGACCCTCATATTGTCCAGGGTGCTTAGGAATGTGGAGTGCAAGTCTTAGGACATGGCTGGGGACCTATAGCAGGCTACGACCTGAATTGCTGTCTTACTCAATGTTAGCTGCACCTGAAGTATCTCTGATGCATTATGTTGGGCTACCAGTCTGGAGGTGTGTGCATCCTTTATGAATATGGAAACGCCACCACCGCCTTTGGAGCTTCGGCCCAAGTTCTGGGGCCAAAAGGTGTGGAATGAGTTATAGCCTGGTAGTGCAGGAGTGCTTTCTGCTGCCTTGAACCAGGTCTCTTACAGCACAAATGTCGATGTTCTCCATTTTCAGAAGTGCTTCGAGCGAGTGCATTTTGAGATTTAGACTTCTAGTGTTGAGCAGCATGACCCTCAGATTGCATTTGTTTGTAGCTGTTACTGTGGTAATTTGGTCTTTGGAACACTGCCTAAAAAAGGTGCTATAGGGGTGGCAAGAGCCTTGGCCAGTATCTGTAAGCCCAGAGGTGACGTATGCAGGCCATCTCCGGCAAAGCATGGAGGTCTGTCAGTCATGTCATTCCAGGCAGACAGATACTGGATCCCCTTAGAATGATACCAGAAACTTAGTCAATTGTTGAAATCAATCATTTTCAGCTTGTACTGTAGTATCATTCTGGCTGATTGTTAGGAGACTGCTCAGGGCTAGGGTTATGCCCGCCTGGGCTACATAATCCGAGAGCTCCTCCATATAGTCCAGGGAGGTATGTCTCTGGTCATTCACACCCACATGTACAATGGCAGAGTCCTATTTGTACCTGTTGAGTGACCCGAGTACGTGCATTATGTGGCAGATCCTGGCACCTGACATGCAGCTGATTGTTACTTTCTCCTTATTCAGCCTAGTGAGTGGGACATCAGTGTACCTCACTATCGAGTCACCTCTGACTAGTGTGTTCGGCATGCTGTTTTGCCTTAGGGGCTTTTGCTGAGTGGCAGACTGTTTAACCACGAGACACACAACTCTCCTAGTGCTCTGGTAGTAGAGTGCATTTCTGCCTTGGAGGTCTTTGCTGTTTTGGGTAGATTTTTATTGAGAACCTCTGCAAAGGTGGGTGTGTGGTTTTGTGTTTTTATTTGAAGGCAGCGCTGGTGTGTGTTCTGGATGGCTGTGTTCCATGTAGTGTGGTGCACATGTTGATCACCTTCTCCTGACCAGCTGTTCCGGTCTTGGAGAGTGTGTGGCTTCCAATTTGTATACATAAGTGCATTGTGAGTGTTGGGAAGCAAGAGGAGAGTGTTGTCACTGTACATGAGGCAGTTGCTACATTGCCACAGGATGCCCATGTTCACCAGGTTAATAGGAGCAAGCACAGGGAACTGATCTTTAGATATGCCTGGAGGGGTGGGCATTACTAATGAGTACTGGAGCTGTTTCCTTGTAGAATGTCTTGGCCAATTTCTCCTGTCCAGGTTTGGAGCATACACACCAATGTGCCCTTTCAGGTAACCTCTCCTGTTGTGGAATGCCAGTCGGTTCCTTATTTGTGCTTTAATAAAATTAAAAAGCCTGTTCTTCCAGTTTCTCTGGTACATCAGAAACTCTTCGGTTTTCCTTATATTTCCTGTCTGATTTATTTAAAATGGATATTCTTGAGCAGTCTCATACTCTGGCAACCTTTTTTTATTCATTTCATCCTCTGATTTTTGCAGTTTTATCAGTTCATCTGAATCGCTGTTTTTAAAGTTTTTCCATTTTTTCCACCTTTCATTGAGTTGATATACCTCTTCAGTGTTTCATTTTAATCAGCTCTGAGCACATTTGGTTTGTTTTTTCTCCTAGATTTACTGGAAGGCCTGTATTGTACCAGAGCTGGAGCCTGAACTACTGTTTTTCCCTAAAGAGCTGCAGGATTCTTCCCAGTTAGTGTTTTCTCTTCAGCTTTTCTAGTCTTTCTTTCAGGCTAAGTTTTTCTTTGCTGCCATCCGGGCATTGTATTTACTAGCCATTTCATGAATTTTACAAAACTAGTAATTCTGCCAGTTTATCTGTTTGTTTTTTTATTCCACACTGGGAGTGCTGAAGTTAAGCTGTTGATCAGTGTGCAGCCATCTTGGAAGACCTACACCCTGCATTTAATATAATTCAATACTGTCTGCTTTTTCTCCATATCTATACTGTCATTTACAGTCCATGTTCCATGATATGGACTAAATAGCCATTTTGATAGCTGTTGTTCCCATCTGTTATACATAACTGTTATGAATGTCTGTATTCAAAGTTTGGCTTACACATTGCTAAGCTGATCTCTTGTGCAGTTGTTTCTCATCACCATTTGAACCAATGTCTTGTTTTTCAAGAGTTTTTGCTTCAATGAAAAAAGTTGAACAAAACACTAAGTACATTTTCAGAACCCCCATACAAATTTAACTGAGCAAATGCAAAAAACTGTGAACATTTGTAACTTAAGTTTATACTTCCAGATAGTAGCAGCTGCACCCACAGGCATTACCTAATCTACAGTTAAGGTTGGCTATGCCAAAGGACATTTATAGCCTTTGTTCCCACATGCACTGATTTTCTGTTCTTTTCTCATCTCTAATCCCCTGACATACATGAAACACATTATGCATTCTCTCAGTAAACTGTTAACTTGTAGCTCTAAGAACAAAATTCACTGGCTACCTTTTGGATAAGTATTTAAGTATTAAGACTGCTGGGGAGGCAACTACTTTAATACTGTACACTCTTCCACTGACACTGTGTGTGGTGATTTTATTTTATTTTTTGATTTTTGAGGACATGCTTTGGGCCTTGCAGGAGTCTTTATTTGTGTGAATTGCTCAATGCTAGGTTGGCTTCCTCTGTTAAGGCCTGTTTCTTGGCTATTTCTGCTAGTCTGCTTTTATAACCCTTTTAGCTTCTAGATTTGAGGCTAAGTAGTTTTTTTTAAGTGCCCTTCATGTTAGACCTCCCAGGAAGGCTGCTGCTCCTCCCTGGGGTCTTAATTTTGTTTTGGAGAAATTGACCCAGGCTTCTTTTGAACCTGCAGCCACAGCTTTCTTGCAGCATTGTTCTTGGAAGACTGTTATTTTGTTGGCCTTTACTTCTGCCAGACAGGTGTCTGAGCTTCAAGTCCTAATGGCTTGTTCTCCTTTATGGTTTTCCGTAAGGACAGGGTGCCCCTTTCTACTAATACTTGTTTTATGCCCATGAATGACTTGCCTCTTAATCAGTCTATTAATTTGCCTACCTTTTCCCTCTCTGCAATCTGACAGTGAGAAGGTTTTGCACACTTTGGATCTGCATAGACCACTCCAGATTTTATTTCGATAAGACTTTTCATAAATCTGATCAGCTTTTTGTTTCTTTTCATCTTAGGTCTTTAAGATTGGCTGTTTTCAAGCAACCATCTCTTGGATATCCAAGGCCCTTTTTATTTTTGTTGTTCTTTGCATGGTAAGAGCATTTCATATTCTGTTAAGGCTCATTCTACTAGGGCTGTGGTTTCTTCTGGTGTTTTTTTAAGGGTTTAGATACTAACTGTATTTTGAGGCAGCTACACAAAGTGGAAATTCTGCCTGGTGCTTGGTAAAATGTGACATGCAAGTTGGATGCGATATCTAGAGCTGGCTTCGCTAGTGCTGTTCTTCATGGGTTCCTAGAGGACTGTGCGGATCCTTCCTCCTCCCAGACATCTTCCTGAGCTCTCATTATTGTAAGGAATATGCAACAATGAAATGGAAAGACGTAATACAGTTTGAGCTTCTCATAATGGTAGATGTCCATCTCTGCACTGTTGCATATTCAGTACATGCTTCTTCCCCTTTTGTTCGATTTCTCTTCTGGATGTACTGATTACCTGTTTTGCTTGGACTAGCGTTCCTACTGGGGCTCTCTGTTCTGAGTGTAGTATGTCTGGATGTCACCTTGTGTGTCCTGTGCTGTACACTGTATGACATATGGTGTACCTTAAGCAGCCTAAAAGCTTTGGTATGCTGGCCAGACGTCAGGATACCTTTGGTAGAGGATCCCTGTTGTAAGGAATATTTTAACAGTGAAGAGAGGGACATCTACATTTATGGTAAGTTCTTACACTGTACTTTTTCACTTTAATATTACCCTGTACAGCTATGTAAGTGACGCTCTTTTTTTTATTGCTTATAGATATTTACTAGGCATATTTAAGTGACCATTGAGTAGTCTAGCTGAATTTCCCAGTTGCCGCAGATAGTGACTACAAGAAGCAACTCTTTAATAGCTTGTAGCCTTAGTCCTGTACAGTAAATCTAAGACTAGACTCTCTGGCCCCACAGAACTCGGACCCTTAAAGTCTTTCCAGTGGTCAGGTGCACAACAACTTGTTATGGCTACTCTAGTAACCTTTGTGTAATGCCTGCTTGTCTTCTGGCATGGCATATTTGGGATGCATGGCAGGGCTTAAAAGGCCCTTGTGCTCATTAGCAGAGTAAGCACCTATGAACCTGTGTGCAGTATTAAAATGTTATGACCTGAATAAGCCAGGTGTATTGCAAGTAACACTGTAGGGGCTGTTCACTAATGTGGAACTTCTTATGAACACGGTTGTCTTCCTTCTCCCTTCCTTAGAATTATTAAATGACCCTTTCTACGACGGGCCCTACAAAACTAAAGTGTAGCATGGCTGCAGGTCATGTTGATAGACGTACCTGTTACGTGAGACTTGAATTTCAACTACAGCATATTTCTTGTGCATTTCACCATACTTCTAGTCTCCATTAATTTTGTAATGCATCCACAAACTTTCTCTCATTTTTGCCTTGCATTATATCTTAAACACTTTGTCTTTTGCAATGTTTAGTACTGTAATTTGCTCCATAGTCTCATTCATTTTTGAGGTTAGGTGAGAGCATTTCTTTTCATTGAAAAAGTGCATGTAATGAAACTCGGTTTATCCGAACTTGCTGCTTTCCCCGATGTCTGTGCTACTTTTTAAGTATGTTGTATTTGGGGGAGGGGAGGGGCTTTGCACCCCATGGACAGTGCATTGAGGGCAAAACTGCCCTTCCAGAAAATGCTTGGTTTAGGTATTTTTTTTGTTTGGATAGGGACTTAATGCTGTACCTAGTTTGTGTAAATTGTCATTCTGTTGCAATATCATGTCATCTTAATGTATTCTTTTTTTGAAAACAAATTTTTCTTTATCTCGTGATGTTTACAAACGGCGCTGTCCTCGTGTGTGCACTCCGTTCCTGTGTTTGGTTCTATTCTTCTAGTTTTTACTTTAACACGGTAGTATGTGATTTGATATACACTGGAGCCAACCCAAAGCCAGAACTTACAAATCTTGTACGTCGTATGTTATTGACTACTTTCTAGAATTTCTTGTAGTTTAGGTGAAATATGCTACTGTGTTTGCTTTATGCCACCTTGTGGCATTTTTTTCCAGTGTTGCACACATGGGTGAAGTGGGGGTTGTCCTAATGATTAAGGTGTTTACATCAGACAGAAGGTACATGGATTGATTCCCACCTTTAGAAGGGACACTGGTTAGGCTTAAAATGGCCTGCAAGGACAGTTAACCTAGTAGTTGCCTATGAAACTATATAAAAGGTAAGACTGTTGTTATCATAGCTCCTCTGCAAGTTGAGGCTTAATGCAGTGAAATATTTTCTATTCATACCTGAGAGCACCTATGCCCCTTATGGACAGGGACAATCTGTAACACACTCGAGGCATAAGCACAAACCCATGCCATCCTCTTGCCCCTATGGGCCATATATTGGTTAAAATCTAGTTATAATGGCTAAGCTTGTAAGGACCATTAAGCAGTTAGCCTAGTAATCTCCTGTGAACCTGTGGTTGTGATTTGTGTGAGTTGGGATGTTCTTTGTGTTTCACTGTTGCAGTCATCACATACGTGTTATCTGCCTGCAGGTAGCCCTCAGCCGGCATGAGTACCAGAGTCTTTGGATTTCTGCGTCGGAGGCTGTCGCTTTTTCCATGACATCAGGTCATCAGGGGTATTAAACATGCAGCCGATGCCATTACATCAGTCTTACTTGCCGTGCAGTGCCCGAAGCAGTTCGCAAGTGCCGGTCGGCCGTTTCCTGAAATTTTCATTTTTGAGTTTCAGACCCGAAGTCCTCAAAAAAGATAAGTACCCCGTTGGGGATCATTTTTCTTGCTCTAATCGATGTCAGTAAAAGTTAACAATTGTCTTGCCTGTGGAAAGCAAATACCTAATAGAGATTTTCATTCTTAGTGCATCCCCTGTTTAGGCCCAGACCACAATGTCTCTCACTGTCTGTTTTGTGCCTTGTTCGACACCCAAACTATTCATCGTCGGGCTGTTTTTGCAGCCAGTTACTTTCGTACTCTATCTCAGTACTCCGAAATGGCTTCGTTAAGCGATCCGACTACCGATCTTCCGAAAAAACGTAAGGATAAAGACAGAGTCATACCACATAGGTCCAAAACTGCCAACGACGCTTCTGTTAAGCAAGTTGCCAGTCCAGTGGTACTTAGTGATGCGCTTTTGCAGCCTCTGATACCCGCTCCTTCAGATTTGCAGGCCTCTACTAAGATCCATTTGGAGTCTGGTATGCTGCGAGATGTCTCTACCTTGAATGGGTCCGGAGCTGCTGTGCAGGCACCGGCTTCTGAGGGTGTATTCAGGCCTACTGACGTTCATTTTAAACCAACGCCATCGTTTCCATCCAGAAGTTCCGAATCCCTCAGGTCAAAAACTCACACTACGTTTAGAAAACAGATGACCAAACCGCAGGCTCAGGCCCATATGTCTCAAAAATAAATGCTTAGAATGGCTGAAGACCTTATTACCTTAATTAGGGGTAGCCAGCCTCCCCCTCTGAGACCTAGAACTGATTTTCTTTCGGATTCTTCTGATCAGGAATCGGATATCTCGTGTTCCTTCTGACTACCAGGATTTACCATTATCTACTTATGAGGATTCTGATGCAGAGGATTCCATTTCCTCTGCTTCCCCTCCAGAAGGTTTTTCTTTCAGTGAAACCTTGCATACTCTTAGGGAGCATTTCCGCTGGGAAAGCCAGGATTATTCTGAGTCCAAAAAGGGACTTTGGGAATTCTTACTCCTGCCTCAACACAGGCCTTTGGCTATCCCTCCTGTTCTGGACATTGTAGATGCTTTCTTGGACTCTAGCCTTACCCCAGACACTCCAGCTCCCAGAACCTGACCGGTACTACAGAGTACTTGACTCTCACAAGTTCCTCTTCAAGAATCCTTCTGCGAATCCAGAGACCATTTCCCAAGGACCAAGGACCAAAAGGCATTAAGGCTACTGCTGCCATAAATCCTACCCCTTCTGATAGATTTTAGAGCCTTAGACAGATGGGGTATGAAGGTATATACCTCTGCTGCTTTGGCCATTAGGGCTTTAAATTGCCAGTTTCATATATGTTAGTGTCAGCAACATGTTATTGGATTGCTTAAACAGAAAATGATGTTTATTCCTGATTGTGCTGAACACAAAGACTTGCAAGATTTAATGCATTCTGCAGAACAAGTTGGTAAATGTACTTTGCAATGAGGTTTTGACACTTTAGAAGCATCTTGCAGGACTGCTGTCACTGGGTCTGTACTTAGAAGGCATGCTTGGCTTAAGGAACAAAACTTGCCAGATCATGTTAAAGCTAAATTACTGGATGCTCCCTTAAGCCAAGACCACCTTTTTGGCAACAAAGCAGAAGTCCTCAAAAGGATGGAGAAAAAAGCTAAATCTATGCAAATTGTTAAAGATTTCCTACAAGTACAGCCTCCCAGATTCAGTAGGTATTGGCCTTCAAAGAACTGGTCCTTTCCAGTCCCTTCCAGGCCTTCTCACTCCAAACCCAGGAACAGCAGACCACCAAGGCTACAGTCTCGGGCTACGCACAGATCTAAGCAGTGGGGGGCTCCCACTTCCAAAGCAGGGAGTAGTAAGCCACCCCCTATGGAAAAATGGCACAGTGACTTAACCTTAACCCTTCCAAGCCCTGCTCAACTACCTGCTCGCTTAGGAGGAAAGCGTGCCTGCATGCAAAAAACTGGGAACTCATTACCCAGGACAAATGGGTTTTGAGCATAGTTTCCCAAGGGTACAGATTCCACTTCTGCACACTACCAACCCCCAAATGGTTGGCCATACCTGCCCCCAAATCAGTGGGCAGAGACCCAACAGGAGGTCCTCTCTCATCTCAGTATCAGGGCTATTCAGCCTGTCCCAGCAGAACAAAGGGGACAAGGTTTTTATTCGAGACTTTTTCTGGTACCAAGAAAAGACAACTCCTGGCGTCCTATCCTGGACTTCTCTATTCTCAACACCTTTCTGGTGGTTCCAAAATTCAAAATGCTAAGTCTTCAACAGCTTCTTCCAATGCTAGCCAAGGATGCTTGGCTGGCAAACCTAGACTTAAAGAAGCTTACCTGCTCATCCCAGTAAGAGGATCCTGCAGACAATACCTGTGTTTCAGGTAGGGCTCCGTGCTCTTGCAGTTCTGTGCACTTCCCTTTGGCTTATCTACTGCGCCCAGGGTGTTCACCAAGTGTGTAGCTCCAGGGTGTTCACCAAGTGTGTAGCTCCAGGGTGTTCACCAAGTGTGTAGCTCCAGGGTGTTCACCAAGTGTGTAGCTCCAGGGTGTTCACCAAGTGTCTAGCTCCAGGGTGTTCACCAAGTGTCTAGCTCCAGGGTGTTCACCAAGTGTCTAGCTCCAGGGTGTTCACCAAGTGTCTAGCTCCAGGGTGTTCACCAGGTGTCTAGCTCCAGGGTGTTCACCAAGTGTCTAGCTCCAGGGTGTTCACCAAGTGTCTAGCTCCAGCCATTGCATTTTGCAGGCAGAGAAATATTCAAAGTTACCCATACTTGGACGATTGTCGGATTCTGGCAGAATGCCAGGACTTGCTATTGCAACACCTGGCATTCGTAAAGAAACTTCTGACTTCACTGGGGTACATCATCAGCGAAAAGAAATCTCACCTAGTACCCTGCCAACAGATTGTATTCCTGGGAGCAAGCTTGAACACAGCTTCCCAGATGGCATTCCTCACTCCGGAGAAACAAGTTTGAAAACCTACTTCAAACTATTGGCCTAAAACCCCAGCTATCTGCAAGGAAGATACTGCAAGCTCTGGGGTTCATGGCCTCTTGCATTCTACTAATTCCATAGGCAGACTTTAGCAGAAATCTCATGGACCCAAACGAATGGAAACTAGAACCCAAAAATATTCAACCTGTTGAGGAGCAAATGGGGGACTCCAGAGGTAGACCGGTTTGCCTCCCCGCAGAACTACTGATTGAACAAATTCTGCACAAGAACTTCCCACAGTCAACTTGGAAAGTGGATGCCCTGTCCTTTACCTGGGAAAGCCCCTCGGATTCTTCCTTCCCCCACTGCCTCTCCTCTTGTAGGTTCTACTAAAGATCAAACCGGACAAGCCAAGGAGAATACTGATTGCACCAGACTGGCCACGCCAACACTGGCATCCCGTCTTGTGCCATATGACACTGCTACAACTATGGCACCTGCCTCAGACCCCTTCCCTGCTGTCCCAGGAGGCGGGCCAGATTCTGCACCCTCCGCTTCAAACCCTGAACCTTGCAGCCTGGCTAATTCCTTGAGCTCTCCTCTAGCATCCCTCAGTAAGCAGGTGCTGAATGTCATTCTGGAGGCAAGGAGGCCTAGTACTAGAAAATCCTATGCTAAAAAGTGGAAAACTGTTCCTGGAGCCAGGCTCAGGGGATTGGCACAACGGTGCCCAGTTTACCTCGTATTCTAGAGTACTTAACAGAAGTGCTCCACAAATGCCTATCCTTGTCAATTGAAATTCATGCCTCTGCCATTTCGGCACATTAAAATACTGAGCCACCCCTCTTCTCTCACCCCTTGCTAAAACAATTTCTTAGCGGGGCCAGCAATTTAAGACCCCCCAGGAGAGCTTCTCACTCCAGCCTGGGACCTTAACTTTGTATTGGAAAAGCTCGCTCTCTCTCCTTTTTGAGCCAGCTGCAACTGCAGAGTTGAAATTCCTTTCTTGGAAAACAGCCTTCCTTCTAGCCATCACTTCAGCTAGAAGAGTGTCTGAATTACAGGCCCTCATGGCAGTGGAACCCTTCATTATCTTCCATGCTGACAGGGTTTCCCTCAGGACCAAACATTCCTTTATACCCAAGGTGGTGTCTAGTGTGGCCCTAAATCAGTCCATTCATTTGCCTACTTTTTTCCCTAATCCACAAAACAAAGGGAAACGAATATTTTACTCTCTGGACATGCACAGACAACTTTGATTTTATTTGGACAGGACTAAGCCTCTCAAAAAATATGAACAGCTGCTACTTGGCTTTGCTGCAGAGGGGAAGGCCATTTCAAAGCAAACCATTTCCAAATGGCTAGCGCATTGTATTCATTTCTGTTACAAGCAGCATGGAAAACCTAACCCACAGGGGATAAGATTACATTCCACCAGGGCTGCAGCTACCTCTGTGGCATTTCTCAGAGGAGTCTCTACCAGGGACATCCTAGAAGCTGCTACCTGGAGTTCTGTACATACCTTCAAGCATTACCACATGCCTATCTTTTCTAAATCCAGAGCTGGATTTGCCACTGCAGTTTTGCAGGACTTAATATCTGGCCCTAATGCTCTCTAACTTCCTCCTCCCTTCCTTAGCTTTGGGAATCAACCCAAATGTGATGACTGCAACAGTGAAACCTGTAGAACATAGTACAGTTGTGTACACTTACCATAAATGTAGATGTTAGAGTGTATTCACTGTTGCAGTCCTGGATGTCCTTCAAGGATGCATCTGCAGTCATAACAAATGGGTTGTCCTGTCGTCAGGCAGCCCTTCGGTCGGCCGGATTCCAAAGTCTGGGTCCGGCTTCGGCTGATGTCGCACTTCACCCGACGTCATCTCTGCTGGTCTTCGGGTATAAAGGCATCAAGCCGACGCCATTTTTTCCAGTCTTTCTTGCCGCGTGGCGGCCGAAGCAGAAGCTGTTCGCAAGTGCCGGTCGGTCAGATCCAGAGATTACTACTACCGAATACTACTTCGAAGACTTCTAAAAAGCTAAGTACCCCGTTGGGGACTCTTTCTTGCCTCAGCCGATGTCAGAAAAAGTAAATAACTGTTTAACTTGTGGGAAACAAATACCTCATAAAGATTTCCACTCTTACTGCCTGCCTTGTTTAGGCCCAGACCACGACGTAGCAGCCTGTTCGGCCTGTGCTTCCTTCAACCGACGAACGCTTAGGCGTCGGGCGGAGTTTGCTGAACAGTTTTTCGGCTCAGATTTTGCGTACATTATGCCGTCGGATCCTCCGACTACCCAAAATTGTTAAACGCAAAGAAAAAGACCGACACTCGCGGTCCGCTCTCTAACTTCCTCCTCCCTTCCTTAGCTTTGGGAATCAACCCAAATGTGATGACTGCAACAGTGAAACATGTAGAACATAGTACAGTTGTGTACACTTACCATAAATGTAGATGTTCGAGTGTATTCACTGTTGCAGTCCTGGTTACCCTCCCTCCAGCCCCCTGACTTCTCTTGGCTGTACTTTTCCTTCTTGTTGGTATGTTTATTTATTTTTTCCAGTGTATTTGCTTTTTGATGGGGGTGTACCATATCATATAATTGCTTCCTGTTGTGGGGGCACCTGACATCTGGGGCAAGAAAAACTGATGTAATGGTGTCGGCTGCATGTTTTATACCCCCTGACGACCTGACATCATGGAAGAAGTGACAGCATCCGACACAGAAATCCAAAGACTGTGGTATTCAGGCCGGCTGAGTGCTACCTGCAGGCAGATGACACAGATGTGATGACTGTAACAGTGAATACACTCTTAACATCTACATTTATGGTACGTGTGCACAACTGTACTTGCTTTGTCCATTAGATGCATCTGCATTTGTGAAATGTGTTTAGCTCTTGTGTTCACCTTTTCTTGGTGAGTGGTTTGAGTATCCTGAAGTGAGAGAAGGTTTGTCAATGAAGTGGTACACTGGAGGGGTTGTCATTAGGATTAAGGTTTTTGTATATGTTGCTGGTTTTTAGGACAGAAGCTAATGAGTTGGGTAGAATGGTGAATGTGATGGGCCAGTTTGAGGGCAAATGATAATGTCAGAATAGTGTTCAGTTGTAGCTATTAAATATAACAGGGAGTGGTTTCCTATGCTTAAGTTTGGTCTTGTGAAGTTTTGAATTAGTTGGGTGAGATTGCAGTTTAAGAGGAAATCATCAGTTTTTGAAATTTTAGGTTGTGGGAGATTTGCTGAAATGACTGAACATGATCATTTTTATAAGGGCTGATTTCATCCAGGATGCTATATGTTACTGATTTGAATTTCTGATTAATGCAAAGGGCTATAAGGTATGTTGGTACATTATTTAAAGCTGTATGATTGCCAAGTAGCAGTTTTATTGCTGCACAGTCAAGCTCTTGAGCTGTAGTTGCTGGGTTTTGCATTATGCAAGTACCTCTCCCGGGTCTTTTGCCTGGTCTGCCATGAGGTGTACGTGTGCAGCAAGGAAAGTGGAGATTGAGGCTAGGGATGGGGGGGTGGGGTGGATGCTTTTATTTATTTTTTCTTCCCATGATTCTGTGGTGCCTAGTGGGTCCAGTATGTTTAAGATTAGTGAATGGAATGATGTACTTTTTGTGGAAAGCTGTGGAATGGGATTGCTTTCTATGGAGCTGCTCTTGGAGTTTGTCAGTTACTGGCTGTGCAACCTTTGATTCTAGCCATGAATCATGGCTAAAGGATGACCACTGACCTTCAGCATTTTAAACACATCTACCCAAACACAGACAACAGAGCAGGTGTTTGTTCTCTGGTAGTGTAGGACTTGTACTGATTTAATCTTTGCTTAGATATTTTACAAACCAACCTACCCAAGGATGATGACTGTAGCTGGCTTCAAGTTCACTTCTCTTGGAGAAATACCAGCCACAGCTGATCATGTCATCAGAGCAAACTTTGAAAGGAATGTTTCCGTATGGTTTCACCAAAAATGTAGGGATCATATAGCTGTATAGATGCTTGGACTTTACTGTACTGGATCAGCGTATCCGGTGGTCTGACTAGACCTGTCCTTGGCAGAGGTACAACTCTGTTGTAGCTGTTATTTGTGAGTTATTACTGTGTTTAAAATATCTTTTGTTCCTAGCTACTTGAGCGACCATTGCTTGGTCATCTCGTTTTGGTCCTTTAAAACTGTTAAAGTTCCTCTGAAGCTTGTAATTACTAGGTCCATTCCTAGATCTTGGAGGCAAACCTAAACAAATCTTTGGAGAAATGAAACTTGGCTTCTGCTATACCAGACAACACATTCTTATGAAGCTTACCTTGTTTTAATTTTTGGACCATTTAAGTTCAAACCGAGAGAGTATTTGCTGTTTGGGTACTCTTAACATCTTAGATGGAGTCTTTGGATTTCTGTGTCGGATGCTGTCGCTTCTTCCATGACGTCAGGGGTATAAAGCTATAGCATGACAACCCCTGAGATGTTGTATTACAACAAAATGTAAAGCTGTAATAAGAGCATGAATTGTAGTTTGAAAAAAAAAATGGTAATAAAATCAAAGCTGTACTAATTTTTAAACTTTTTATAACTCAAGAAAATATGCGGCATTGCAACTGATTCAACAAAATCACCATACCATTTGGTATTCCTCCTTAGAGTTTGGGATCTGAGCAAAATGGATCATTGATATATTTGTCAATGCCAGTAAGAGAAGAAAGCTGATCGCATATTTAGCCTTTTTATGGAATCGTACACTTGTTTTAGCAGGCAGAGGAATATTCTGGTGCAACAGCTGTGTGGATGCAGTAATCATTTTTGTATCTTTGATATCTGGGATGACATGCAACATTATTCATTTGAGCAAATTAGAAAAGTTGTTTCCTAACTGAATTGCTCCTTGATGGCAGTACTTGCAACATTGCGCTTGCATTACGTCTTTACTGTCCAGACAAGTTTTGGATAAAGAGTTTTGTTACTTTGGATTAAATCAGACAGTAGTAAAAATTTGTTAAAGTTAAATCCATAAGCGTGCTCGCTCGATGGTGGATCTTAACTATTCATTGACTGAGATCCTTATCAAATGGAATAAAATGTTGGACGTATCTTAACTGTATGGAATAATGGATTTATTGTTATAGAACTCTAAAAGATAAATGTCCATCACTTGCAAAGTTTACCGTTGCCACATATATTTGTGGCACATTATTTCTACTACAATGCCGATTAGGGGCCTGAATGGAGAGATGACAACTCAGCAAGCAAAGGAGAGTAGTGCTGCTGCAATGTAGCTCCTTCTCATGTCTTTGTGAGTAACTTCATGTCATGAACCCTGTTTTTACAAAATCTCACCAAGACAACACTGATGCAAAGACTGTATTTTATATAGCATTTATCATGGGCAGACACATGTCCATCTTTACAACACTGAAATGGCTGTTATACTAATTTGAAAATTCATGGAGTTTATTTACGTATTGTCTAATTCCTGTAATATTGTTGTTCTCTATTCTATGTGAAGCTTTTCTCCTTGTGCCTCCTCTGAAAAAGGACGTGTCCATTTGGACTATCCCAGTAAACCAATGTAAAATAAATTGAATAGGTAGCTTAAAAATAAAATAAAATAAATAATAAATAATAACAATAAAGTAAGAACAAAGCACAAGACCCAGGATAAAAAGTGCCCAGTCCTGGTAGGCTCGCTGCTACCAGGACTGGAAAAAATGATAGTGCAGAATCCTCAAAATACGGACAATCCCTACAGTGGGGCCAAGCTCTGGGGGTGGAATCCTGTTATAGAAGGAAATGGTCCATAAAAACAGGTCAAAAAAGAGACAAAGCTGATCGTAGACCATTGAGAATAAGAAAGAAATTGTATGTTACTAATATGCAAAAAGCTCAAGAGTTTCCTGATAGGAGATATTCAAAAAGACAGAAATTGGAGGAAGGAACAGTACTTGCACAAGAAAAACTGTCAAAAGCAGGTTTGTGTTCATTAATGGAACAGATCCATGAAAATCATTATATAGACCAAGAAACTTTGGGCCATTTGGAAAAAGAAGCGATTAAGAAAGTCCGAAAATAAAAGAAAACCAGAGAGTTTTTGAAAGGTATAAAAAAGGATGGACATGGAAAAATAGAAGCTAAACAAATAGATGCTGAGGTTATGGACTACCTGTGTAGTGAGGAATTTGGCGTAGAGTGTTTAAATAGGGTTGTGTCACATGATGGAACATTGGCCTCCAAAGTAAGGAGAAACAGGCTGAGTGTGAGGCATCTCAAGAAGAAATATGGACACGGGAAAGAGAGAATAAATGTGGTGCGATATTTATGCAAAGGAGACCAAAACTAATCCGTACGTAAAAAGAAGGCAGCACCAAATGGAAGTACAGGGAAAGACATCCGGACATAGAAAATTTTGCAATACAGAAAATAAAACAAAAGGGGAAAGTAAGAAAGAGAGGATGAGTAATAGAGAAGTTAAAGAAATAGAAAGTGAAGTTAGGGATTACCAGCACAGTGAAGGATTTAGTGTAGAACATCCAACTCTGGTGATGAAACAATAAATCCCAAATTTAAGGAGAAACGGGTGGATTTGGAATCATTTGATCACTCGCACATGAAGAAAATCTGGAGCCTTCATAAGGAAACTAGTAGAAAAGTTCGTCTGGAGTTACAGAGAAAGGGAAGGAGCAGGAAACCGTGGCAGTGCTGACTGTCAATGTTGTGCAGTGATAGGCCAGCGATTTCCCATGTCAAAGAGCAATGGATGACCCAGGATGCAGCTGAACAGAATATGTCCCAGGAAGATGATCTGCAACTTTCTGCAGAATGTCCACAGGAAACTGAGAACAAACAATGTGCCCTCAGTTTAGAAGTGAATTATCTAAGGGAAGAGTTGCTTGATTTAATAGATGAACAGACATATTGAGATAAATGAAAGAAATAGATTACAGAAAGTCAATAAGACCCAAAGTGTTACAAGTTTGACAGTAGTGCTGATTACTGTGTTCATTCGTTTTAATAGAAATTCATGTGACATAACGGATATAAATAGGATGTTCGTGTTTCACTGTTGCAGTCATTACACTAGGGTTATCCTGCTGGCAGGCTACCTGCAGTCGTCCAGAGTTCCAAAGTCTAGGTCCGGTGTCTGTTGCTGTTGCCTCTTCCCTGACATCAGTGCGCCAGGGGTATAAAAGATGCAACTGATGCCATTTTCTTCAGTTGTTCTTGCCGCGCGGTGCCCGAAGCAAAAGCAGTTCGCAAGTGCCGGTCAGCCGACTCCTGAGATTTTCGAAATCGAGTTTCAGAACCAAAGTCTTCAATAAAGCTAAGTACCCCGTTGGGAAAACCTTTTTTTTTTCTTGCTCCAGACCGATGTCAGTAAAAGTTAACAATTGTATTTCTTGTGGGAAGCAAATACCTCATAAGGACTTTCACTCTTCCTTGCCTAGGCCCTTACCACGACGTTACTAGTTGTCAGTTTTGTGCTAGATTCAACAAACGCACTATTAAGAGTCAGTTTGATTTTGCTTTACATTACTTTGGCCAAAGGTTTAACTACATAATGCTGTCGGAACAACCAACGACCGGAATCCATAAAAAACACAAAGACAAGGACAGGCATCCGAGGTCCAAAACTGACGACGAAGCCTCTTCTAGGCCAGTCGCCGGTTCTCAGTGAGGCGCTTTCGCATCCCCTGACACCCGCTACCTCAGAGCCACAGGCCGTATCCGACACCCACGTGGAGACACCTAGGCCTGTGGAAACTCAAGGTGTTGGGCCTGCGGAAACTATTCCCTCAGATGGGCCCAGAGCCACTGAGCAGGCATCGGCTTCTGAGGGTGTTTTCAGACCTTCACAGCTTACTATTAAGCCCACTACAGCAGCCAAGACAAAGTCAGAAACACCATTAAAGACAAGGAAACAAGTGCAACATTCTCCAGAACAGTCATCCATGCCAAAGAAACAGATGCTCAAAATGGCCCAAGGAAACAAGTACAGCATTCTCCAGAACAGTCATCCACGCCAAAGAAACAGATGCTTAAAATGGCCGAAGACCTAATTACTTTAATCAGGGGTTCCCACCCCCCTCCTGATAAAAGGCCTAGGCAAGACACTGACTATGACTCCTCTGACCAGGTTTCTATTTCCTCTGATTCCTCTTCAGATCAGGGATATTCTCTCCCTCCCTATGAGGACTCTGATGCAGAAGAATCTATACCTTCAGCCTCTCCTCCTGAGGATTATTCTTTGGGGAAAAACTGCACACCATGAGGGAGCATTTCCATTGGGAGAGCCAGGATTACTCAGAATCCAAGAAAAGGCTCAGAGACTTTCTTTTATTACCTCAGCACAGGCCCCTGGCTATCCCCCCTGTGCTTGATATTGTTGATGATTTCTCTGAATCCAGTCTGTCTCCTGATTCTTTACCCCCTGCACCAGTCAAGCCAGACAGGTACTACAGGGTCCCTGACTCAAGTTTCTTTACAAAAACCCTGCTGCGGACCAAGAAACAATTTCTCAAGGTCCCAAAGGAGTTAAGGCTTCCACTGCTAAAAACCCTGTCCCCTCTGATAGGGATTCCAGCGCTCTGGATAGATGGGGAAAAAAGTTTACACTTCTGCTACTTTAGCTGTAAGGGCTTTAAATTGCCAGTTTCACATGCTTAAATATCAACAGTACCTCATGTCTTTGTTAAAACAGAAAATGCTTACAAACTCAAAAGTCCTGACAGTAAGGAAATGCAGGATGTATTGCATGCAGCTGAACAAGTGGGAAAGCATACTCTGCAATGTGGTTTTGATTCATTAGAGACTTCTTGTAGAGCCACAGTTACAGGCTCTGTCATTCGAAGGCATGCTTGGTTAAAAGAACAACGTTTACCTGAACATGTTAAAGTAAAATTATTGGATGCTCCACTACAGCATGATACTTTGTTTGATGTTAAGGCAGAAGAGGTGTTAAAGAAAATGCAGGATAAAGCAAAATCAATGCAGACAGTAAATGATTTCTTACAGGTTCAACCACCTAGGTTTAGCAGAAACTGGCCTTCAAAAAATTGGTCCTTTCCGGTGTCAGGCCACAAAGAGGCAGATCTCAGCCCCAAGGCTCCTACAGACCTAAACAATGGGGTACTTCAGCCCCCAAAGGAGGAGAAGACAAATCACAACCTTATAGGAAACAGTCCCAATGACGTCCCTCTACAAATGCCAAGCACTTACCTTTTGGCAGCATCCCTAGGGGGAACGCTAGCACTTTTCTCACAAAATTGGCAAATAATCACCCACGGCAAATGGGTACTGAATATTGTTTCTCAGGGTTACAGGTTCCACTTTCACACCCTTCCAAAATCAAAAGGTATGCCAGACCTGCCACAAAACCAATGGGCAGAGGCACAAAAACAAATTGCTGCTCTCATGGACATGGGAGCTATTCAAAGAGTACCACAGCAAGAACAGGGACAAGGATTTTACTCAAGACTTTTCCTAGTACCCAGAAAGGACAAAGCCTGGAGACCAATACTGGACTTGTCAATCTTAAATACTTTCCTGGATGTTTCAAAATGTTAACACTGCAGCAACTTCTACCCATTCTGGGCAAGAAGGCTTGGCTAGTTATTTTGGACCTCAAGGAGGCATACCTGCATGTCCCAATCGGACAATCTTGCAGAAGATACCTCAGATTCATAGCTAGCTGAATGCATTACCAATTCTCTGCACTGCCCTTTGGCTTATCTATTGCGCCCAGGGTCTTCACAAAATGCCTGGCACCAGTAATTGCATTTTGCAGACAGAGGAATTCAAATATATCCCTACTTGGACGACTGCCTTATTCAAGCAGAGAGCAAAGACATTCTTCTAAAGCATCTGGCGTTTGTAAAAAGATTACTAATTTGCCTAGGGTACACAGTAAACGAAAAGAAGTCAAAACTAGTGCCCTCTCAAGAGGTAATATTCCTGGGTGCAAGCATAAATACAACTGCCCAGATGGCTTATCTCACTCAAGACAACAAAGGCAACTGACTCATTACTTTCAAATGATGGCAACAAAGACCCAGCTCCCTGCAAGAAAAATTCTGCAGCCCCTGGGCTTCATGGCATTCTGCATTCTACTAATT